>NW_016690182.1:15252443-15416296 GCF_001604755.1 Lepidothrix coronata
GGTGGGGGTGGGGCTCTTCTCCCAGGAAGCAGCAGTAGGACAAGAGGGCTGGGTCTTCATCTGTGCCAGGGGAGGTTTAGGTTGGATATTGGGAAGGAATTTTTTATGGAGAGAGTGATCAGGCATTGGAATGGGCTGCCCAGGGAGGGGGTGGATTCTCCGTCCCTGGAGGTGTTTGAGACTGGATGTGGCATCAGTGCCATGGCCTGGGAACCACAGCGGGGTTGGATCAAGGGTTGGACTGGATGATCTCGGGGGTCTTTTCCAACCCGGCTGATTCTGTGATTCATTTTTTGGACCGTATTTCCTAAGCTTCTAAAGGAATTAAATCTCTGATCCTGCCTCTTGAACCCTCAGCAGAAGAGAGAGGACAGAGAACTGCAGTAGGTCAAAGGTGACATCTTGACTCCCTGAGGAAGGCTCAGGAGCACCCAAATAAATGTGATAGGAACTGACTATAGCAGAAAGGGCATCTTCTTAACCCTTTGCACTTTTATCACATAGTGAGCAAAAAAAACCCATTAAATGCTCAAATCCTCCTTATTTCTAAAAGGCTGGATCATCACTGGGGATGGCTGGGACAGAAAACCTACTACAGCAGAAAAACAGAGACAAAATTGTTGTCTCCTTAAAAAAATAACCAGAGCTGGTCACAGACTAACTGGTGAAGTAATTTTACATCCAAAACTGCTGAAGAGTCAAAATGCAGCAGCACTTTGGAAAAGGGGAGGGCTGACACCTCCCTGTGCCACACAAAGCTCGTCTAGATCATAGAATCAAGATTTGGGTTTAAAGGGACTTTAAAGCTCACCTTGTTCCACCCCCTGCTGTGAGCAGGGACATGTTCCACTAGACCAGGTTGCTCCAAGTCCAGCCTGGCCCTGAACATTTCCAAGGGCATCCCCTGTAGCCTGGTGAACTTCTAAGCCCCACCAAACCATATACTTGCAGGCACCACAAAACTGAACTGGTATTACAAAGAACTGCTTAAGAAGAGAGGCTACAATAGACACACAGCAAAGGCCACTTCATATCCCAAGAGCATAGAAAACCAGAGCCAACACCTATTCCAGCCTCCCTCTACCCCTCTAATTTCTTTTGAAACCTTCCTCGCTCCCCATTTTTTGACAGAAGACAGACACAGTGGAATTAAGCAGAACAAACACAGCAACAACTCAGTTCCTTGATGCTCTGGTCAGCAGTGATTCATTACAGCTGGAAAAAGAGGAAAGTCACTCACCCTCACGAAGCTGGCTGGAAACCATCCTTCTTCATCATCGATCTGACCCCACCACCAGTCCTTGTTGGAAGCATCCAGGACCTTGATAACGTCTCCTGCTTTAAACGCCAACTCCCGGTTGGCCATGGTGACGTGATCCCATACTGCCTCAGCACTTACAATGGAACCACCACTGATCAGCTTGGGAAACAGAAAACCACAGTCAATGCATGCCCTGATCCCCAGCACTCGCACATGCACAGCACAGACACAGCAAATCGCTCAGCAAAACGGCAAACAGCTGCCCTCATCCCAATCCATGGCAATGCCACCCTCACACCGTGTGCTCCACAGCCCACCATCCTGCTCCCCACTGGGCAATGTCCCAGCTCCTGGGACAGCAGCACCACCTCCTTCCCACCACCACGCTGTGTTAGGAGCATGCACATCTGGCAGGGACATGGCTTCCAGGGACAGTTCCACCAGCAGAATACACAGTTCTCAAAAATGGAACAAAACCAAGTGATAGTGTCCTGCAAAGGAATTCTCACTTCAGAGCAAGTTTGCTCAGTCAGAATGTCAGAGGCTCAGGAGGCTTTCCATGCAAATCCAAGCAAAGGCAGCACATGTAACTAGAAGAACACTTTTTTTTTAAAGTGGAAGTTCCTCATTTTAGTGCTGGTGATGTACTGACATCCCTTGCTTTTGACATCCTCCAGCTCTCCAGCAGCTCAGAAAAGCACAGGGGCACCTCGATGACCTGCTCCAGACCTGGCCTGGGGCACAGCCCAGCTCAGGGAAACCTGCTGGCACTGGCTGTGCTGACAGTGCAGAGACCTGCCCGCTGGAAACTGTACTGAGCCCACCTTGGTGTCTGATAGAACCTACGGAACACCCCTCCATGTCGAGCCTCAGAGCTGGGCCAGCACTATGGCACTGAGAGCCACCGAGTTTCACAGAATCAGACACAACCACAGAACGTGCTGAGCTGGAAGGGCCCCAAAGGGTCATCGAGTCCAGCCCTCAGCCCTGCACAGGACCATCCCCAAGAGTCACACTCTGTGCCCCAGAGTATCACCCAAAGCCTTCTTGAGCTCTGTCAGCCTCGGTGCTGTGATAGATATGAAACTCCTGCTGAATGCTGGCAGGAGGGACTGATCCGAACGCTGCTGCTTGTGCTTCCACAGAAACCATGCATCCATGCCCGGGACTCCCACTGCTCCTCTGAATGGCAGTCGTGTATTTTTTAACAGAATAGTAAATTGTGTTTGTGTTTTGCCCACTGCAGGAACTCTGCACTGAGCAGTGAGGCTGCCCCAGCAAACACACACTTCACCCATACGCTTCTTAGCCTGTCAGGGCCATCCTGAACCTCGCTCATTAATTCTGCCACTGAGACGCCCTGAACACGGACTTGGGCTTGCCTCCAAGTCACAGTTTCAGCTCACAAGGACAGAGCTCAGCACTGGACTATTACAGACCATTATAGACTTTCCACGTGGTGAAGTTTTTCCAGCCACAGTGTCCTGTCAGCTCAGGCAGGGAACACAAAGCACACAAGCCCATCACAGAGGTTATGCAACTGTAGAAGCAATGGTTACAGAGCTCTTAATGGCTTTTTCCTAAGTCTGGCTTTCCAAAACGCCTGCTAATCACTACCTGAACACTGAGAGCTTGCTAGAAGGGAGCCTTCTAGCACTGCTTGAGGGTTCTTGGCATAAAAAGAGAAGGACATTCATGTCCTACAGGCAATCCAGTCAACAGATTAAAAGACCTGATTTACCATTTGCTTTGAACTGGCTTTCCTTTAAGAAATCAAGCTCCTTGGGTTTGGGACAATCAGAGCTGCACTTCCAGCTCTTCAGTTATTAGTCAGTTGTACATAAAGCAACAAGATCTACAAGGCTTAACTTTCGTCCTCAAAATCCAGACAGATCTAGGCAGTGGGCCCCTCTTGTTCCGGCAGCAAAGTAAAATAATATTCCTCCAACTTCCATTTCGACAAATTTCATCCTTTCTAATTCAAAATCAGCTGTAAAAGAAACATGGCTGTATCACACTGGGGACTTGTACACACGAGCCTCACAAGATCTCCTGACATCAGACAGCAAACACGCACAGGTCAGTGACAAGCTCTCACTGAAGAGTCAAGCAATGGACCCAGCTCATGGCTGAAGTCATGGCAGAGGCATCTCCTGCTTTAGCGTGGGGTTATCCTGTGCCTGGGCTTTGGACACAGAGCTGGAAGCAGCTGGGCACCAGAGGGTCCCATCCCAATGAGCGGCACCGGGAGTCAGATGGTGATGGACCCCCAGTTCACCCCGTGCTGGGCCCTGGCTCAGCAAAGCAGGGTAACTACACCTGGAGAAACAACAGTTATAGAGATTGATTTCTGATTCCAGTGCTACATCTGAGTGCTCAGATCAAGGTAGTGACATGTTTCTGTGCTTCCTCACCACCCCTTGCTCTGCTCTAGATCGAGGGTCCTGTATTTATGGACCCTGTCCAAGCGTGGTTATCCAGGTTAAGCAAGTTCTGCCCTTCCAGCCCTGTCCTGGCCCAGAGCTCTTCCTTCCCACAGGCATTCCGCAGCCCTTTCAGGCATCCAGGTACTTTCCCTGCATCTTCCCTGAACACAGATGACCAGAACTGTAAATACTATTCCCAAAGAGACCTTACCAGAGATCTGTGAAACAGCATGAAAAATTTATTCCAGCATCACAGAAATCCTGCAGTAATACCTCACATGTCCCCCTTTGCCCTTGGCCACCTTCCACCTGTGGCTCACTGGGATCTTGCATTCAGCTTATCTAAGTAAATGCAGTAGGGTACATTCTCTTTGGCTGGAAAATCAGTTTTCTTGTCAAAAAATGACTCGGGTTGGCCTGACACTTGCTCCTTTTGTTAATGCCACTGGGTATTTCAGTCCGTTTTGCAGTGATGAGGAACCAGGAATGGAGCTGTTATGCAGGGGCCCTGTTCCTGCTGTTTCTGCTTCAGCTGACATAGACTTTGCTGTCACTTCACACACAGGCAGTTCTGGGCACAAACTGCCACAGAAACGTCACCGAAACCAAACTTCAGAGGGACTGTGTTTTAAACCCTCCTCGCCTACTCGGCAAAAATGCATTTCCAAGCCCGAGGCACAAAATCCCAGCTCCGAGGGCTGGCAGGGACTGCAGAGGGACAGACAGGGATGAGGGGGTGACACCTCGGCCTTTTTCTGCTGTCAACACAGAGCTCTGAAAGGTGCTTTCAGGGGATGTCAGAAGCTGGGGTGGCTTTGCAAGGTGCTTCTTGATCTCAAGGAGGAAGGCTCTAAGGCCTTGGTTCTCAGTGCCTCGTGCCAGCCACAGAAGAAAGGCCCCTCTGGCTGGTCCCTCCTAGCCCCTGGTCCTTATTGTTGGCCCAAGGAGGGGATCCATGTGCCAGGAATCCTGCAAGCAAGCCTGAGCCTTTCAGAATGGAAACACAGCTCAGCCTGTAAAAAAAGGATGGCGGTGGGATGGCAGAACTGGAGTTCCAGCCATCACGTGCTAAGTCCATTGAGAGAATGTCAGAGCCTAAAATTAAAAGATCCAGTTTAATTTATCTTGCCAGACATCTTGCTGCATCTGTGGAGCCGTCCAGCTCTCTCAGGGCAGGGATATGGAGACCGGACCTGACATCTGCAGCAGCAGGAGATGATGAACTGGAGAAAGGTCAGCATGAAATATTATTTTCTGAGAGAATTCAACACAGGAGCTCTTCACTCCAGAAAGTTCACGTCTCTCGGTTTCAAAGCCAGGTCTTAGTGCTGTGGTCAGAGCCAAAAGACCTTGAAAGGAACTTTTCTCCCACAGTGTTACCACACAGCAGGTCAGACCACTCATCTGGACTCCTTTTTAACCAGTGAAGAGACACATATGGAGTGGGATTCATCTGGGCTATCTCAGCCATCCGCCTTCCAGTCAGGTGAATCATGCCCTAGAAATTACAATTCTCTGTGTTTAACTGGCTGATGCAGAAGTTTGCACTTCCAACATCTTACATTCGTCCCAGCTACAATTTGTCCATTGCTAAAACGGGGTAACAAAGACCTGCATTTAACCATAATAATTACAACAGGAATAGTCTAATATTAAACAGCGCTCTTCCAGACCCAGCAGTTTTCTGTGTGGTGAAGGTTGCTGTAAATAGAGTTATGTTCTCTGTGGCCACCAGGAGAATTCACAAAATCTCAGCCTTGAAAATTTACAATGAGGACACAGATACTTGGGCAAAGTGTCCTACCCAGGAGAAGAGGGAGGCACTGAGAAGAAATGCAGGAGGTGACAAGTACATTCAGTCTGACATACCCTGAACACGGTTTGTCTTCCAGGTGAAAGTCCTAGCTCCTATTAAAATCAATTATTCTTGTCAGTTGGTTGTTCAAACTAAAGAGCCCAAGGAGAAAATTCCTTGGCACTTTCACCATGTAACATCAGTGCAGAAATGGCCAGGAGCATTTTGGAACAACAGACCTGAGAATAATGTTGCCAGTTTCACAGGAGACACCAGAGCACTTTCTGGGGTGGAGAAAAAACTTTCTCAGTGGGCGGAAAACCAGATTAACTACTGGGAAAGTCACTGCTTACCTTGGGCCCTTCCTCACCTCCCAGCAAACACCTGGGAATGGGCAAAGGTAAGTTCCAAGACAGACAGGAGAGGGGCCACTTCCATGTCCCAGCACCACAAATGAATTGACTTAATGAGGAAAAGAAAAAAGTGAAAAGGGACAATGCTCCCTTCAATTATATGCATAGCTGGCACATGTCTGGAACACACTGAGAACAAGGGGTGTTATCCCTGTATCACCAGGATGACACACACTTCAGCCTTCCCAGGGAATTTCCCCACAGGTTTCCAAAGCCCCCTGCAAACCTCCAACAATTCAGTCACAAACCCTTCCTCTACAGATGCTTATTTAAGACACTCCCACCACTCAGCTACAACAGGTGAGTGCTTTACAACAGTGAGCAAAGTCAGTGGGAAGGAATTAAATCATTCCTACTTAAGGTCCATGAGGATTTTGCTTTCTCTTCTAGTCTAGTGTCATTTCCAGGATGGAACGTGGCCACTGGAAATACTGAATTACATTAAGAGGTGCTGCCAAAATAAAATGACAACAACAACAACCAGTAAATAAAGGGTCTCAGAGGACTCCGCAAGTCGCGGGCAGTGCCAGCCCAGCCCAGCAGGGCAGGCCATGGGAGGGATGCTGCAGAGTGTCCCCACCAGCACCGGGAAAGCTCAGAAAGGCTCATCTGGCTGATGATCCCAACTGTTTCCTTCTTCCCTCGCGCTTTCCAAAGCCAAAGGAGAAAGATTGTCATTAATGCCACAGGGGGAGCTTCCAAGGAATATAAGGAAGGAGTTCAAAAGTGGTAGTTTGACTCAGGATTTTGCATTTTCTCTTCTGGCCATGCCTTGGTGGCACTGCTATCAAGATAAAATAACTCCCTGTTGAAGTTAAGCAGGAAAATAAAAACTAGAAGGAATAACTGGAACAACTCCCTGTTACAGGACCTGGTGGAATCACTCTGCCTAACCCTGTTACTAGAGCAGGTCTGGAGCCAGAGGAGGACAAGGGGGGTGCCAGGAAAGACCCTCCTGCAGCAGCAGATCTCCCACACCACGTCCCCTCCTATCTCACAGTCCATATCCATAGCACATCCAGATCAAAAAAGCCCAGGATCCCTACCCAGGATGGTTTCCTAAAGCACATTTACAAAGGGACCTCTGAACTAAGGGTTACAACTCCCAGGCAGGGTTTAAATCTGTAAGCCACGAACCCACTGTGACCCTGCAAAGGGACTTTGCTCCAGCTCTTCAAGATGGGACCAACTGCAAGACTATTTTGGGGGATGGTTGAGCCTCTGCCCCCAATGCATCTGGTGCATTTTCCCTGACTTTGCCCACTTCTCAAGCCAGGACACACAGTTGGAGGAGAACAGCTGCTCCCCCTCAGCCCCTGCCTACAATGAGGCAGCCGAGAATTAAACACGTTTGAGTGAAATCAGCCACTACTGCAAAATTTTGCTAAATGTTTTCAACTAATCAGCACTTACTGGCTTCTTATGGGCCAACTTGAAAAAGGAATCGGAGACTTAGTGGTCCCTGGAGACTGAAGGGGGCACAAACTGGTCACCCTTACCTGTCCATACTCTTCCAGGGATAAATGATCATCGTTAGCCCATGAGATTCTGCACTGAGTTTCCAGTACAGAGTTTCCCACTAGTCCAAAATGCATTTAATGAAGAGCTACCTTCCCAAAAAAAAACCCCAAAAGATATCTACCATCAGTTACTATCTCCTTAGGAAATTTTAGGTACCTCAAAGTTTTCAGGACTATAGCCTCTAGAAATATGAATAATCTTAAAACAGGGAAATATCTCTCTGTTACATCATTTATTTCCGCATCAATAGAGTTCTAACATTAGAAAGTAAAAGCTCTGGGTAGTTCCCTTTCAAATCAACGTTATATAAACTGTGTACTCCTCCACAGGAGAGGGATGCAGGAACAGGAGCAGGCTGTGAGGGGGGATGGAGAAACATGGTGAGCCGATGCCATTTGTTCACACCGTTCTTGTACAGACATGCCCTTTATTCAGCCAACATAAAAGCACCGTAAAATAACAATAGAATTTCCCACTGTATTCACCAGGCCCTTCCAGAACCAAAACATCTTCAAACAAGGATATACAAAGAGCTGGTGTTCAAAGAAATGAGCGCTCAGAGGAAACCCAGCAGGACAGGGAGCAAGGAGGGGAGTGGAGTAGTGGGTTCTGTACCTTGTGTTTCAGTCCAACACCTCACCGTGGTTTTCCCCACAGGGTCACTCAGCTGAAGGAGCAGACAAAAGAAAGTGTACAAGAAAACGTCCCCCCACCCCATCACGCTGCACTTCGCTCTTGCATAATCTCCTAACAGTCCCTCTGATTGTGGATCTATTTTTAAACCTCTCTTCAGAAATTATACAAAGTGAATAATGCCAAATCTTAGTGGGTCTCTGCATGGCTCATTCACCAAACAAATGGGAGGGCAGTTCCACTTGATTTGCTTATTCTCTGAAGAGGTGCAATCACCCAAAGGTTAAGCACAAGCCAAAGAATTTCCCTTTCTGCTTTCAAGCCCTTTGATGAATTTAACCAATGGCTGGATTTCAGCTGAAAGAGGCTGATTGGAGCAAGAGCCTGTGATAGCCCCATATTCTGGGACGGCTGTCACACTTGGTTGAAAGCTTTATATAGATTAAAGGTAGAGAGTCAGTACAGATGTAAAGGTTCATTAGGACTAGGTTGTTCTGTTTTGCATTGGTTCACATTTTCTTGAAGAGGTATCACCTGGCAGGCAGGAGATCACCTGGCCTCAGACAGGGCACAGCAGCAGACCCCAGGGGATGGGATTAGTCTGATTTTCCACCTTATTATGGTTATTGTCCATGTCATTCCTATTAATAACAACAGCTGGAACGCAGATCCACTGGAGATCTGAGAGTGCCTATAAAGCCATGGCAGCATTGAGGAGAAGGCCTGGTACCAAGGCAGAGTGTCCCCAGTAAAGCACTGGCCATGCAGGTTTGAGTTGGCTTTGGAGCACCAGCGAGCCCTGGCTCTGATGGCACATATGTTCCCGTAACTGCTTCCCAATCCCTTCTGTGTGCAGGGCACATCAAGCCTCCTCTTGCCTCATGGCATATCTTTTACGTAGAGTAATTACAAATAACCACTAGCCATAATCTTTTAGCTCAGATAAATAATGAGATTGGGTCTGTAATTCAAAATTTAAACTGCTTGGGGGGAAAACAGCACCTTTGTCCTGCAGAGCCAGAGCAGCTTCTGGAGCCTTGGACTCAGGGCCAACAGCACAGATCCCTCATTACAGCACAGCACACAAATGCCTAAACACTCTTCAAGATCCAAACCTAAAATACCCATGCAAATCCCAGTCTCCTGCTCCCAGAAGGGACTCCTCACATTCTGTACCTGCCTCAAAGACCTGCAGTCATGCTGAAATCCTTCCTGACCAGAGGGCCAGAGCTGGACTTTGATTTACACCCAGTTCAGTCTCCCTGGCTGAGCCTGCACTGTGCTATGGGGGTGTGGGAAAGCAGTCAGGCTTCCTAAGCTGTGTTCCCAGGGTCCACAAAGCCCCAGTCCAGTCTGCTGCTCAGCACGCACTGGGCCCTATAACATCAGGGCATTGTGTACAGCCCACGGGGCACGAGGGACACAGCTGTCTCTCAGTTATCCAAGGAGCAGAAAAATGCAGATAAGCAAACTGGATATTACAAAACGTATATAAACTAGGCTCTGAGAATGTACAGTGAGGGGCAAGAGGCTGCTGGGGAGCCCTGAGCCCTGGACTAAGGGACCCAGTGCAGAGGCACAGCACAGAGATAATCCAGAGCATCCCCATGCCTGTGGCGCCGTGATGCACAACATCATGGATTTTCACCATAGATAAGCAAGACTCGACTGGAAATGTCAGCAATGCCACATCTAGATTCATTTTACTCAAAAGCCTGTCCTTACTGAAAGTGGAAAGCAAAAGACTTGTCTTTCGCAGAGCACACTGTAGGCAAAGTGAGTTCATCTGAGCAACTGAATGGTTTTTGCAGGGAGAGGAGACAAAATTGTCCTTGCTCTGAGGAAGGCAAGAGTGCTCAATGCTTTAGAGGGTATTTATTTTAAAATGTACATCTCCTGTTACTCTGGGGCATGGGCGTTTCCAAAGCAAAAAGGAATTAAGGAGAAAATCACACAAATGACTCCCAGTGGATTGCATTATTTGACATAGCACAGCTCCTCACAAAGGGAAAAGCACATGGATCTGCTCATCCCAGACGTGGGGTGTGCATCCCTGAAGCTGCAGAACTGCCACCAGCAACCCCAAAGCTGGTGACACACAGATGAAGAGACACGGACACACGGCTGCACCCAGGCACACCCACCAGCGACTTCCCTCACCCAGAACCAGGAATTCACAGGGAAATTAGTAAATTGACAGGACCAGAACCCATGAAAGTCTGTCCTAAAAAAGCTGACACAGTTGGCTAGGGTTTAAAAATCATGAAAGGAAATTATTTCAAATATAGGGCTATTAATACAAACCAGAAACATTACTCCTGGATGGCCAAGTACAAGGAACCCTTTGTGACTGAGGCACTGCAAAGTGTTCTGAAACACCTTTTAAAAAGGAAGCACAACCCTGGACTGTGTCACGTTAGACCACAATCTGTTAAACACATCTTCAGGAACAGACTCAATAATGCATAACTCTCATTTATCAGTATCATGGTAAGAGGCCAAAATTGTATTTAAAAAGAAGGTATTTTCAGCGCTGAGAGCTTGGAACTTCAAACATGGTGGCTGTTATTATTGCAAATCAATGCCCTGGCTGGATTAATGTCCAGATTAATGTATTACACTGATAAATTCACCACTCAAGCTCCTTATTTGCTGTTCTGATCTCCTGATTTCTCAAGGTAAGTCGGCAACCACATCTCACACTCACATCTCACCTTCCATCCACATCAACTCCTGACAGGGCAAAGAGGTAGCACTTAAAGGAGATAAAGCCCAGAGTAAGAGTAAAGCAGCTTCTCTCCTTGAGATGCTTGTTGAGCCAAAGCCTGTGGTATTCCCTGGCTCTCTGAGCTCACTGCCTATGGTGCTCAGAGCCCTGGCTTGGCCCAAGATCATCTTGCCTTCTGCACTGCATCACCACAAACCTGGCAAGCACTGCACACTGCTGGTGCCAACCCTGCCTGCCTGCACTTGGCGAGGCCGTGCCTGGGGCAGGGCAAGGCAGAGAAGTGGCACCGCAGGGCTGCACCACAGCACCCACCTCTGCCCCCCTGGGTTTCACCACTGAGGTACCAGGGGCTATCTGGATTGCTGCTTTTATTCCCATCCGATTGATTTGTGTTACCATGGCTTTTCCCCACTCAAAGCCCAGGGACAGGCTGGATGCACAGGCTGTCTCATCAGGAAGGTAATGAATGGATGCTCGTTAAATTCACAGAACTCTCCCCAGATTGCCATCAGAGCCTGTAAGCCTATTACAGGGATTGGCCAGATCAGCACAGGGATATGCAGCCTTCCACTCCTAAGCTGCTTTTCTCAAGTCAGACCAGGAATGACTGAGAGTCACTGCCTGATGGCTTCTCAGATTTTATGGAAAATCGCCACAGCCGAAATGTTTCCTTTAACAGGAGTAATTCAAGGTAGACACTTGCTACAATCTTCTCCCTCAGATGGACCACAGCTTGGATCAACGCCCCTCAGCTCCAGTTAAAAGGAAAGGCTGCAACATCAGGTCTTTTTTCAAGCCATCACCAGCTGTTGTGAAACAGGAGTTACCCCAGCAGCACTCAGGGGCACAGGGAGAGCATCCACGAGCATCCACGTGGTCCTGCTCCCATCTCCATCCCCTCAGCTGCTGCACTGCCCCTACACCCGAGAGCTCAGAGCCCTGGCAGGAGCTCCAAAAGCCCAGAGCAGGTAACATGAGCTCCACCCAAGCACCTGCTAAGAGTGAGCCAAGCTGGCTGTGTTGTTTCTCACCTCGGCTTGAGCAAACTGCTGCTGCCTGAGGGCAGGGAAGGGCAGAGTGGGATGAGCGAGGGCTCCACCACTGTCACCTCATCCATTGGGTAACTGTCCCCTTCCCCCCTCTCCAGGTCATGCTGCACAGGACACATGCAAGCCCCGTCCCCCCTCCCTCTGTCCCACTTCTCGTGCTCATGCGGCCACATTTCCTGCCTAGTATAAGGAAATTATCACCTGGGTGGTGCTGGAGAAAACGGTTACACACCAAAATAATTCTATTCGAAGTCTAGAGGGCAAAGCTGTCACAGATGAAGTATCTTTGTCTATTATCTGTTGGGAAACACGGGACATAATGGCAGCCACTCAGCTTAATGCCTGGCATTCCAGCTCCTTCAAATGAGCCCATGCCGCTGTATGTAATCACAGGATATATTTAAAAGCATAATTTCCATCCAAAAGGACCATAGCTGGGGCAGTATGACTCATACAACTCCCTGTGCATCAGAAAACATGTCAGGAAGACTGGGAATTTGTGAGCACGCTGCCATCTGTGTACAAATTTGGCTGTGGACACGATTCCTCAAAGCAGTCCACGGCAAATTCCTCTCACATCAATGGCAGTTTGGAAGCCGCTGAGTCCCAAAAGTCAGACCCTTTGCCTCTGCACCTAAGGGATCAAGAACACTTCCTGAAGCTGCACAGGAAGTAAAAGGATACAAATACTACAGAGAAAGGCAACGGAATTAAAAGGCATCTCTCCCCATATACCTATTCCAGCACTCCGGAGTTCAGCAGTTAGAGCTGCAAACTCAGCTTCATTCCTGCCATAACAAAACCATCTCCACAGCATAATTAGTGTGTTCTTGTTAAAATGGGTCCAAGCGCATGGAAAGAGGCATCCAAATATGAATTGTTTTTCAAGACAACATGGTGTTTTCCCTGTCTAATAGATTCAATTCATTAAGGAACACCAAGAGCCAAGCAAACCACTTGCAGCAAACCTTGCTGATTTTAACAGCCTTTCATCCTCGGTGAATTCTCCATCAGCAGACTGGTTTGCACATTATTAGTTTTTACCTGCTATGAACTTGACAAGCTTTTTTAGTCTGACTTGCCTACACATGGCTTACAAACTATCTGTTCTGTAACTACTGCTCAAAATAGTGCTTATTCCTAATTTCCTTAATGGGTCAATTAAGTCCCCTGGCACTGTTCTGCTCCAGGACTTGGTGACTGTCACATCCACACACAATTTTCAAGATAGCTGGGTCGAACGTTTGTGTGAGGAGATATTTTCACGAGGATTTGCAACACTATCTCAGGGCAAACATCTGAGTTGTCTGAAGGGGTTTTGAATGAATATTTTTCTGCGTTGTTCACCTACCTCTAGAAATAACGCTCCATCTGTTCATGGAACACTTCCCTTCTCTTCCTTAGGTGGAGTGAAGGTCACACAAGGGAAAGAAAAATTTGCACATCCCCAACGTCCTACAACTCCACCACGCACGCACCTGGCCAAGGTCACCAACCAGTCAAGGGAAGAAATACAGCTGTCAGGTTAAGGGTGGTGAGTAATCACCTAATGCATCATTGCTGCGACAAGCACCCCAGGACACAGGCCGGAGTCACAACATGTCCTTTGCAATTAATCACTAATCAGGACGTGTTACAACAAGGAAGTCAAATGGCAACTCTAAAGGTGAACCAAAATGTTACTTTTAAAACACCTACACTTAAAAAAGCCAAACAAAACCAACCAGGAAAAACTCAGCTCTCCATTCTGAGGGGAAAGGCAAATGGAGGGTGGACAAAATCTCTACCAGCTTCTGGGTGAAAAACAGCCAGCTCCTACTGGGACTGATTCACCCCAGGAGAACTGGCAGCAGGAGAGCTCATGTGAATCTGGTTTGGGAGACCTTTCCCTCACCTGTCCCATGTCCCTGGAGGGAGCACTACCTGATTTCTATGAAAATAACAGGACTTGTCCTCCCTGGCTCCCCACACTGAGCTCCTGCCTGGTCTCTCTCTTACCTATGTGTTTGGGACAACCATGGGCAACCCAGTCCTCTACAGCAGTACAATAACCCCCAAGCCTTGTACTGAGCACTTACAGTCATGCAGTCACAGAATCATTAAGGTTGGCAAAGATCTCCAAGATCATCAAGTCCAACCTTTGAGTGAACACCACCATTCCCAGTAAACCTTTTAACAAAGTGCCAGGAAGGGGCAGGTTAAATGCTCCGGCTTCAGCTCAGAAATGATCCTCCAGAGGACAGACACCTGGACTCGTACACTGACACTCTGTCAGACCTCCAAACCATCTAAACTCTTCCTCTAGTGGAAAGATGCATCCAGGAACAGCACTGGGATAGGCAGCTGTAGCTCTTGGATGGAGATGATGCATTTTAGGGAGGGAGCAGCATGGATCTGATCCATTCCCAGGACTGCCAAAACTGCAAGAGGTTCTTGCTGCTCCCTGTGTGGCCGGGACTGGAAAAGGCTGGGATTGCCCTGCAATCCTATTCCGCCCACCTGAGCACAGCCAGTGTGGGGCCCTGTCCTTAGTGAGCAGTGACACCAAAGTCCATGGGAACACCTACAGGACTAGGATTTCAATGCTGCTTTCCATCTGTAGAGCAAAACCAGCGTAAAATCTGACTGACAGTCCGGGGAGGTTGGTACACCCAGATTTGAGAGCTCACAGTGACAGCCCAACTTGGGTCTGGATTGAATCTTGTCCAAATAGATGGACTCAGCCCAGAGGAATTCTCATCCAAGGACCCACTCAGGCTCAGCTTCAGCCATACTATATATTGTTTGCCTGGCATGCAGTCCACACTCAGTTATATCCAGGAAATAAATACTGCTCATTTTGGAAATAGGGTTTCCCTACTCAGAACGTTTAAAGGATGCCTTAAAGGACTGGTACTTCTGGAATAAGAATTTTCAGAAAAGAGACCATATAATGAAGGTGGGAGATTCTGATCTAAAGGGAAACCTCCAACTTCTCTCACAGTGGTTTGTTTTCAGCTAAAAAGCAGAAGTTGAGTGTGTGGCCTTCCCTCGGATGTACCACAAGTCCAATCCACTGCGGATTGGACAAGCATGGCAAGATCCACCCAGGGAATTCACAGGGATTTTGCAATGAATGGTGCCACAAGAGATAACATTAATTGATAGTGAAATATGCCCAAATCTCTGAAATAAAACTTCAGCTAGAGCTGTTTTGACTAATTGCTGAAAACCAGAGCACGTACCCTCGCTGCTCTGCACCTCTTCCATTTCTCTTTCCATCACAGGACCAATTTCCAAATATTCCCAAGGCTTTAAGAATGCTGTGCCAAGCCCTGTCCCACTATCTAATCTACCATCATTAAGAATTGATACTGTTTTTTGAAAGCATCCAAGATGTTCTCTTCAGGAAGGTACTTGGTAAGTACCCTCCTGAAGACATCTGTAAGGAATTTTTACTACTGGCCTAGATATTTACTCCACCTGGAAGAATTAAGTGGCTCTAAGGAGCTTTTAGTTGAAGTAAATCCTCATTTAAACAAGCCTAAGAAAATGGATAGGAGCTCCAATTGTCTCATTCACTTTTTTTTTATGACCCACTCAGAAGAAAAAGAACCAGGCAGGATGTAATGTGATCTGTCTCTCCCAGGTTTCCCTTGTTACTCCATGCTTCACTCCTCAGTGCTTTTCCCTCCTACAGCACTGCCATGGAAACAATAAATTATCCTACTCACAAATTTTCACAATAATTTTTATAGCCAGAGTTGCTCAAGAAGGAGCTGCCTTCCTTCAAAACTGCCCAGCTGGAGCAGCCAGGAAGCGTATCCAAAGGGAAGGAGTATGGAAAAGAACTGCCACAGTGCAGAAATCTGATCACAGTGGCCAAAGACATGGCAAAGGGTGAGATGAGCAACACTGCAAGTGGCACCGTGGTCAGGTATGATGGGAAAACAACCCTTCTCCTTGTTATTTCATCTGTGATAGGAATCAGGGAGAACCTGGACATCTCAAAACCATGGAGAGATTTTTCCTTGCGTTTATGTTTGGACAAAGTGTGCTGGGGTGGTTTCACAGCTCAAGGCCTGTTTTTTCCAGAGCTAACATCAATAGAAGAGGCTGTCCCAAATCTTCTGCTGCCTCGCAGTAGATGGTGTCATTTCCACACTAACATGATGGAAAAAAGGATAATCTCCCCTCCAATTCAGCTGCAGTCTTTGATCAGTTAGCCCCTGGATCACAGACTGAGTCTGCTGTCACACAGTTTTCGGGATCCCACGACGTAGCACAAAGCAAGAAAAAACAAGGGCAACAAACCAGCCCCAGCATTTCTTGTGGTCTTTGACACCTTTACATCTCCCCTGCAATGTGGAAGAGGTGATGTCATTCACTAACATTCTCTGAGGAAAACCTTAGGAATGTATCAGAGAATGGAGAAATAGAGCTAATGAAAGGGAAGCAAACTCATTCCAAACCCATGTTCAATGGGAGAGACGTCACAGGGCAAGGAATGGCAGGAGCGATGGTGGCAGGGAATCAGAGGAGTCTGAAATGCACTGAAACGAAAGAAAGATCCACGAGAGGCTGTTACAGTCCCTCCTTCATGGCTTGTTCCGCACGAAGCAACTCATTCCAGACATATCGACAGCGTGGGAGGGATTCAGAGAAAAGCAACAAATTTTATCAGAGGTTCTGGAAGGATTAATACCCAGAAAGAGATTAAACCTGTTGAAAGCTCAGCTAAACTACCATTTCAGAGCCTGCTAACATAGTTTAAATAGTTTCAGAGAGGTATTAGTTATGTATAATGGGGAGAGCTGGGAGTCTGAAATGGAGAAAGGCTCCATTTTACCTATCTAAAAGGAAAACACTGACAAAGGATTTAAAACAGAGGATCTACAAGGTGAGGAACAAAACCAAAACAAAGCACTTTTCCCAAGGCAGCCCAGGAAGGTAGGAGGGAGCAGAGACCGGGCACCAGCACGTGAAGCTGTGGCCAAGAGCCTGGTGGGATGGGATAGAGCCTTCCCTCTGCAGCAGCAACCAGCCCTGAACCTCTCAAACCATGACCAGCTCGGGGGTGGATGTCTATCATCTGGAAAAAGTTTCTCCAAGGCCAGACTGGCAGGAGCAGACTGTGGATGTAGCCTGATGCAGTTACACCAGGTGAGCTGGGCTGAGCACATTAACAGGCTCTTTGATGGCTTTGCAGTCCAAGCATAGGCCAGTGAAAGTCTCCTTGGTGATGCAACGCAAGGACCAACCCACCCGTGGTGTTTACAGTGGGCGCCAGGATGGCCTAAAGAACACTGATGTATGTACTTGGGAGTGTGTCCATTGCACAGGCACTGCCATGAGCTGGGCTGGGACAGTAAGAGGATCATGTCACTGCAGCACAACAGCAGTGCTGCCACGGCACTGACGTCTGCTCACAGATTTCAAACAAGAAAGCACTCTGACAGTGCCTCATTCTCCAGACCTGCTCTTTTTGGAGAACTCAAATGGTCCTCCCTTCTAAACTGCAGCACAGGGAGTGGGGCAGGGGGGTCTCTGTTCCCAGGCTATAGTGGCAGAGGAGATGCCACGATCCTGGAGCCCCACACCTGCCCCCAACAGCCCCAGCCTCCTTGCTGCAAGTAACACAGGTCTGCCAAAATCTCCTGGCAATGTGCCACAAGAATTCCCATGAATTCTTCCACCTTGCTGTGCCAAAGGGCCTGTGGCTCTTTGGGTGTGCAGCCTCACCTTTTCCTCACCATTCTGAGGACTTACTTGTCCCAGAAGGCCTGTAAATACTTGGAGACATCCTCTTTCTCCTCTTAAAAAGGCAAAAATAATAATCCCATCTCTGTTATTATTTACATTAATCAGAAATGTAGTTCCTCAAACAACTTCTAACAACTCAAGTCAGCAGCCAGTAAAGGTCGAGAGGAGATTTGTGGATATTCCAAAACAGGTCATTTCAGTGCCCCAAACAGTCTTAATTAAGTAAGAATATATATAAATACTACAAAACATCTCCATAAAAGTGTCTGAACTATCACTAGTGGCAACGTACAGTGTTGTTTGCACCGTACAAAGCTCCCCAGGCCCTTCTTCCTGGGGTCACTCAGTGCTAGAGGGGGAACTGAGGATATTTTTTCTGCACTTTAATTGAGCTGGAGGAATTAAACCCCAGATTGGATGCTGGCATCAGGTTTTGCACAGGTGTTTTCAGGTAGCAGCAGCTATCCAGGGGAAAGGAAGGTGTTCCTGGATGCAAGATGCCTGTTTCACAGGGCAATCATGGAAAGGGGAAACACACACAGTAACTATTCTGCGAGCTTTGAACACTGGAGACACATTTTCAAGGCATTCATGTGTCCATCTGAAGCCACTGTCTCAGCACTGGACCAAAGGGTGCTGTCACCTGGCAAAGGTACCTAAGGACAGTTTTCCCAAGGGAGCACAGATTTGTCACAAGGAAAGGTACAGCCTTGTAGTGCCCAGTGCTGCCAGAAAGCAGGAGAAGCTGAAATCTCACAGGAGAATCTCCTCTAGTCTCTCAGCCTATCTGCCCTTTCGCAAGCGAGGGGAAAGGCGGATGCCTTGGGATGGCAGGATCCCAGGGCTCCCCAGCCACTATTCCCACTCAGTCGCTATTCTCCAGCCAAGGGCATGCATCACAGCAGCCAAAACTGTACACACTCCAAAAAATCTGATCCTCCTGATGGCTGCCCAAGTGCTGCTGTGACAGCCCCAGTTCCAGTGCCACAACTGCTCTGTCCTGAAGCCACGTGCTCTGCACAGTCCGGGGGGAGACCTCTCATTCCCCACTTGGAAGTGGTTTAACCCTCCCAGCAGACTGAGACCCCGGGCCTCCTGGTGCTGAAGGCAGAAGAAAGTTTGGGTGTGGCTGGGCAGACCAGCCCAGCAGTTCCCCACAGCAGCCAAACCCTCTGGACCTCACAGCTGCCTCCATCCACGGCTGCTCCCAAGAGGACAGAGGGACCAAGAGCAGCAGGACTGTGGAACCTCCCACCTCTCTGCTCCCTTCTGCAACAACACAGCCATGACAGCAGCATTTCAGTGCTCCCCCAGTCCTGCAGGACCCCAGGAGGAGGATCCAGACTCTGCCAGTTTGAAGGCTCTGTCCGGGGTACAGTGGGTTCACAGGGCAGCTCACTGGCAGTTCTGCAGACCCAGCTCCCAGCATGGAACCCTCACTTCCGAAGGGAAATCACAGAATCACACCATCAACAAGGCTGGAAAAGACCTCTGAGATCATCCAGTCCAACCTCTGACCCAACCCCACCTTGTCACCCAGACCATGGCACTGATGCCACATCCAGTCTCAACTTAAACACCTCCAGGGATGGTGACTCCACTCCCTCCCTGGGCAGCCCATTCCAATGCTCAATCACTCTCTCTATGAAAAATTTCTTCCTAATATCCAAACTAAACCTCCCCTGGCACAGCTGAAGACCCAGCCCTCTTGTCCTACTGCTGCTTCCTGGGAGAAGAGCCCCACCCCCACCTGGCTACAACCTCCTGTCAGGGAGTTGTAGAGAGTGAGGAGGTCTCCCCTGAGCCTCCTCTTCTCCAGGCTGAGCCCCCACAGCTCCCCCAGCCTCTCCTCACAGCACTTGTGCTCCAGTCCCTTCCCCAACCTCGTTGCTCTTCTCTGCACCTGCTCCAGCCCCTCAATGTCCTTCCTGAGCTGAGGGCCCAGAGCTGGACACAGCACTCCAGGGGTGGCCTCACCAGTGCTGATGCAGGGGCAGAATCACTTCCCTGGTCCTGCTTCCACGCTATTCCTGATCCAGGAATAAATAGCCGTAAACCATGGTCATTATTTCCCTAACATTCCTCTCCATGTAGGTAATTGCTGCGGTCCCAACAGGATGGGGGCAGTCCCAGCATCACTCCCAGGATGACCAGTCTCTACCAAACTCCTGGTAGGTTGTGGTCACCACCACACAGAAACTGGTGAGCCACAGCTCAGGGGGTGGAGGACTCAGGAAGGCTGAGGACAATCACCCAAGGAAGAATTCAGCCAGGACACTGTGACTTGACCCCCTGCCCTGTGCACAAAGTGCTGAAGGAGTTTAATTGACGGGAATCCACACTCTGAGTCCACGCCCAGCACCCAGCACAGAGGGGCTGCTTTTCCCACTCCTGATTTGCTCCAGGATAATGCCATTGCTCTGGCATCAGAGCCACGCTGGGAAGGGGCAGTTGGTTCTCTTCTGAATTTCAAAACACCAAATTGGATCCATGGTTTCCATTTGGGCCCATATCTAACAGCTACTGCTGGTTCCAAGGTGTACTGCCAGGGGAACCAGAGCAAGAGGCTGGAATCTGGGAGGAGTCATCAGGAATTGTTTTGTTTCTGACATAAAATAGTGCAGTTTTTAAATGTGAATTTTCTGATTCTTTCATGCATTTAACTTCTCAAATTGACCTGGGTTTTATTTAATCTTTTAAACACCAAAAAAAAGTGAGTTAAAATGTTGTACGAGGAAAAAAAAAGGAACAAAAGAGCATAACCATTTCAGTTATGCTCTTAGACATTTGTCAGGATAATTTTATTCCTTCTGAAACACAAACTCTTTCCAAACTGTGAGCAAGGTTTCAGGTTGAATGCTGCAAGGTCAGAACAACACAGATTTTCCCTTTCTGGAGCAACACATGCTCCCATCCCCACATCCAACCTTCAGAGTGGCTATTCAGGACTCTTCTTCCCGTAACAATCTTGTCAAATTAATTCATCATTAAGGACAGATTTTTTTCCCTCACTACTGTGCGTTAATTAGCGAAAGGGTTGCCATGGAAACCCAGCAACACTTGTTAACACCACAGAATTCACCATGTTGGCAAAACGTGGGCTTAGAGCCCCGCAACAGGCGCAACAACAGGCACCAGTGCTGGGGACGTGTTGGAGCCAGATTGGCTCCCTTCATGGAGGCTTTGACATCTTTTACTCAATAAAAGTTGAAAAAACTTCTAAAAACCTGGATATTGCAAGGATCTGTAGTGACAGAACAAGGGGGAACAGCATTAAGCTAAAGAAGGGTAGAGTTAGATTGGATATTAGGAAGAAATTCCTCCCTGTGAGGGTGGGGAGGCCCTGGCACAGGTTGCCCAGAGAAGCTGTGGCTGCCCCATCCCTGGAAGTGTCCAAGGCCAGGTTGGACAGGGCTTGGAGCAACCTCCTGGGCTAGTGGAAGGTGTCCCTGCCCATGGCAGGGGGTGGGACTGGGTGGGCTTTAAGGTCCCTTCCAACCCAAACCAGTCTGGGATTCTATGACATCAGGACTGTCATATCACAGTTATTCTGTGGATCGATCTGAGGGCAGGCTCCCATTTTCCCGATGTTTTAGTAAATACAATAGAGAACACTGACAGGAACCAAAATAAAGCAAAAGAGATTGAGCTGAGTGTGTATGAACAAAGTTCAGGCATGTGCTCAGCCCCAGGCACTCACCGCCAGTAATTACCAATAACCCATGGCCAGCTTAGAGCCTGTGGCCACCAACTGCTGACACCACAGTGGTGGTGAAGGTGCACTGGAGGGGTCCCCAACACCCCCTACAGCTGCCATGACTCTGCCTGGAGGGATCTCTGCTCTCAAGCCTCGAGGGTTTGCAGCCCTATAACACCCTAAGGGAGGTTTCCCCACCACCACGCTCCTGCCTCATGATCAGAAACTGCCTCCTGAGAGCCTGTATTTGCTGTGATCATCCAATAACTGCTCCTTCTATCACCTGAGGCAGTTCTGCTCAGCAGCTCTTCGTCCTCAGAGCATTTGGAGAGCAGCTCCTGCTTTGTCGCTGCTCTGTCAGGCCAGCCAAGGCACTCTGCAGCTCACCTTCATGGACAGATCCTCCACCCCCTCAACCCTTGTCCCTGTTCCAGCTCAAATACATTCCTGTTGAGTACTGGCAATCCAACAGTCTGCTCTAGTCCAAGTGAGCTCCACTCTCTGGTACAGCAGCATTAATCTCTACTGGAAATTCATCTCCTAATCCATCCTTGGATCATACCTTGCTTTTTTATGGCCATGTCACACTGTGAGCTCTCCATCAGCCTCTGATCACCCTGATGGAGCCCAGCCTTTGTCCTGCATGCACAGTGGAAGCTGCAGCCGGCACTGCTCTCCCAGGGAGCCACACGCTGCTCTCTGCTGCAGTGTGCTGCCAGTGACCTCAGCCCTCTGCCTGGTTATCTGGTTACCGTGGCAATATTCCATCTCCTCCTTTGCAGAAAAAGTCAAGGCTTCAACCACCTCTTTAAACAGTCAGTTCTCACTATCTGTGTAAAATGAGATGCAAGTCTCAGGACCAGACTAATGCAGGTATTTCAGGATCAGAACAAAATCCCAGGTTCCCCCAGCAAACAAAACCTGGAATAAGGCAGGGATTTGTCCATCCCTGGCTGAGCCAGCTCCTGAGGAACACAATGCCCAGTGCTCACCAGCAGGTCGCCTCAGTGTCTCAGACCAAGGGAAGTCCCCCTCTCCTACACTTACTGGAAGAGAAACAATTTTGGCTCTTCCACCCTGTGAAACACCAGCGAGCCCAGGCAGAGCCCCCCACCCTGAGCACCCTGCTGGGGATGCCCACCTGCCCACTGCCCCTGCAAATGCTTCATAAGAAGGAGGAGCCAGGTAGGACTTTTTAACCCTTCCCCCCTTCTTGCTCTTCCGAGGGATACACATGGCTCACATCAAAAGTCAACCCAGGAAACGGAGCCGGCCCTGATCCTGCCTGTGCAGAAGGTCACAACAACCTCTCTTCCAAACACCTCCTCCTGCTCCAGGACAGGGTTGCTTCCCACTCCAGCAGATCCTCCCCTACTCACACCACAGTTCAGCATAGCTGTGTGACAAGAACCAACTTACACACCTCTTGCATTTTAAGGAGAAGACATTCAGGTTCACAAGAGCAGGATATATGAGGAAGTTCAGCTTCTCCACAAGTATCCACATTAAGACAATTTAATTTGACAAAACCATTAAAGAAATCAAGCTAAAAAAGATCCCTGCTGCCAAGTTTCTCCAGCCCTTTACATCATTCCAGCAATCCACCTGAAGGAATTTTTCTCATCTCAAATAAATAGTTATTTTTTGCACTTACGGAAAGATGAAAACATTTTCTATACTTTCAAACTTTCATCAAGCTCAAATCCCTCCTCAAAACACCCTCCAAACTCTGGGGAAAAACATTTGCAGCTTTTGCTAAAAGCTGCAGAAAGTTTCTTTCACAGGCTGATGTTTCTGCAGTGACTCGCTTTCCTGTTACATAATTCAAGGGCCCAAAAAAGACATAAAGGAACAGAAATAGTAAACCAAGGCTGGTCTCCAAATGGGAAATCTGAAACACGAAAGAGCTTCTGGGAAAACAACCTTTTGACAGTCCAGAGCATCTCCCATGCCTCAGTGCCCGTTGCTGTACCTCAGGTCAGACGAACATGAAGCTTTCATGTCGTGCAGTCCAAGTGGAGAGAGCCTCCCTCAAAACTGGGGCACTAATTATATTAATCAAGGCTTTGGGTCAGTACATCCCATCAAGCCCAAATTGCTGTTTCCTGAATTAATAGTTCTCAGTCCAGTTTCAAGCAGACGGGAATCCAGCAGAGTTGGGAAATCAATGTCAATACACTGAATCCAATAGATTTTATTTTTAGTTTCTGTTAGCGTGAATGAGATCAGGATTGGGTCTTCTTGTACCAGAGTAGGATTAGGTTACCTACTCCTGCAAAATTTCTGGTAAAGGGAAGAATATTAGGGCATATCAAAAATTAAGGGAAATGAAGAAAGTAGATAGGTCACCCAAAATTGAGGAAAGGTACGATTACACTTGGATAATTCTCAGGCATTTCTGTGAGTATCCAAGTCAAATTTGATAATAAAAGAAGAAAAGTCATGTGTAGTATTCCACACTGAAAAAAACCCAGCAATAAATAATAATCATGCACAAACAGCCCAAGGGCCACAGACATGCACTACCAATCCTGTAGAGCCCCATGCAAAGGTACTGGAACACTCCACACAAAGACACCCAAACACTGCCTGTATCCAGGTGCTTCAGACCATATAATTCCTCACACAAAGTAGGGCTTATGGACTTCCTAGTACGTCTGTCATACGGAGAGTACCGACAAACTTTTACAAAACTGCTCAGTGGTCCCTGTGCGTGTGTGGTTCTGCCTCTCAAAGCCAACCCTGGATTAACCCAGGGGCCAATAAAACTGCTCTGGACACACTCCGCTGCCATCCTTGGAGCCAATCCTTTGTCTCATCCACAGAGCAGTTAGCCCAGATGTAACTGCTGTGACTGAGGGCAGGACCTGGCCCTAAGGAAGGGACAGGGAAAGGCAGGCAAAGGTTAAAACAGAGAAACAACATGTGAGGAGGACGGCAGGAGCTAGAGGGGCCTTCAGTTTTGATTCACCAGTCGCTGGGATCAAGTGACCTGACACTGCACAGCTGCTCTGGGTCCTCAGCAGAGATCTGAGGATCTGCATCCGAACACAAACCTTCCTCCCTTCTACAACCCACTGAATAGCTGGTGAGTGCCTCTGTTTCCAGGCCAGCTTGGGCTCCTGCAGCTCTGGAACACATGAGAACTGGGGGAAGCCCTATGACCTGCCATGCACTTCTATGGGAGTGATTTTTGCTCCTGTGTCTAACCTGAAAACACAAAATTATCACCAAAACTAAGCAGCCCTAGGGGAGACAAGGGACATGTTTGGGGAGAGAGCACCGAAAAGCAGCACAGCAAACCCAGCCACATGGCCTGAATCCCTTCCCTGCAGCCCTTCCCAGCACTGCCTCAACCACTACTGCGGCTTCCGTGTCTCTCTGGGGTTACTGAGCGTGTCTATCAACTTCCACGTGCCTCCACTGCAAATCTCCTAGATAAGAACAGAAAAATGCTCCTGATCCTTCCCTCCAGGATTTAACCCCCTTTATTTGCCCAGATTGGATGCTCTGCCAGTTATTCCCTCCCCACAAGCCCCCCATCTCGGGCAGGTGCAGCCATGAGACCCCTCAAGCTGGGACCACGGTTCAGATGCTCTTCTTATCTCCCCTCTCTGCTCACAGCTCTTCCTATGTTTTTTCTCCAGCAGCTTTAATTCCAGCACTGCCTTGCACTAGGAGCTGCAGTGCTCCTGTTGTCAGAGCTTTACAGGGAAATTCAGATTTATCCTGATGCGTGTAAATGATCCAGGTGGGCAGGAACTTGCTTCGGACAGAGTCGGAAGTTTGCTGTGGGAGGCTGCTCTGGAAATGTCACTGTGGAGGATCTAAACTTGGCTGGAATATTCACTTTCCTGCCTCCTGGAGGTCCTCACTCCCAAAGCCACCAAGGTGTGTGCAATACTACCTTCACCTGGATGAAAAGACTAACAAAAGAATCCATCCATATATCCATCCATCCACCCATCCATCCATCCACCCATCCCTCAGATCTTACAGGCTCACAGTGAACGTCCCAGACACGAGGCTATGTCTGGCCTCCCCCAGGGCTGCAAAGCATCACTCAGCATCACTGGTCTATGGTTCCCCCCCCAAATTTCTTCAAGTGCTGCAAAGGTGAGTGCACAGCTCTCCAGCTCGCACATGTAAGAACTGCTACCGACCCTGCATTTTCAGCTTCTGGGCATCTTACAGCCTCTCCTCCCAAATTCCTTGCTTCAACCAGGACAGAAACTCCTTTTTTTCTAGCAGCTTGGATTTTTAACAGAAATTATCTCAACACAATATAACCCCTCTAAACTTGCCTTTTTCACACTACAACCCCAGTGCGAGAAGGGTTTATGAGCACAAGACAAGCCTAAGAATATGAACAAAAAATCCTGAAACTGAATTCAAACTAAAGAAAAATGAAACTGAAAACTGGGTTCCCCCAGCTGGACACGAAGGAAAGCACTTGCTGTCCATGGAGAAAGCTGCCATGCCCATGCAATTCCCTCCTTGCAGTGCCAGAGGCAGGACCAGGAGTTTTTAAATCACTGTTATCTCAACCATCCTCTTTTGCAGAGGGGAGGTTTCTTCCTGTTATTTTTAAACTCTGCTGCCCGGTACCTTACAGATGACAACCTTTGCAGAGCAGCTGGCAGCCCCTCAGCTCCCCACCAACGGGCTGGTGCCTGTGGGAAGGCGCCAGAGCCGTTCCCGGAGCCATCACGATGCTGGGCCTCCTGTGGCAGAGCTCGGCAGCTCCAGATGAAAAGGTGCTTTATTTGCTGTGGCTCTATTTCCCATCCTCAGTGCTGGAAATAATTCCAGACTGAGAGGGACCCAAGGGATATTTTGCAGAGAAAACCGTGGGCAGCTGAGACATTGGAGTAATTCTGGAACTGAAACCTGGAGGGACTTCCCTTCATTTTTGCTTTTTTGAGTGGTTTTTTTAGTGTCCTGCATGAAATTCTCTCTCTTTCAGTGGTGATTCTGGAAAATTAGCAACATAGCTTTGCTCTGAGCTTTTAAGCCTCTGTCTGCGTTAATTTGCAAACACTGATATGTTTTTTTGCCTGTGTGTGCGTGCCTTTGTTCTGAACGACCACGAGCGGGATGAAGGTACCGCGACAGCGATTCCTCAGTCCTCATCCATCCACTGTTTAGGAGTTTCACACGGAAGGGCCCAAAGAAAGGGTGCACACACCTCCAAAATCTCTCCCCTACCCAGATCTACCACCTCAGAGCTTTCTTGCACTGTGTTGATGACACAGAAAGGAATCACCTTCTTTCTGCAGCAGCCACAGACAACAGCCACACGCCTGGTGAGGGGACTAGGGCAGCCTCCCAGAGGACTAACAGATTAATGAACTCAGAGCACACCAAGCTCAAACCTGGGAGGAGGAAGGACAAGCAGATAGTCAGGGTGGATGGCTGGTCTCCTTGCCTGTCAGAAATGTTGGTGTTGTGGCAGTTGTGGTGAGGGCCAGGCCAGGCTGAGAGACACATCCTCCACCAAAGGAAGAGCATGGGGCCTGGCCAGGGCTCACTGCAAGCTCACCTTGATCTTTCTCAGCCTCCATCACCCACAGGATCTCACAGTGTGGTTACAACACTGATGGGAAGAGCAACTCACCTCAGTCAGGCTCTTCTGCCCCCAAACAACCTGGGCAGTAGGTTCTGCTTGGTTGTTCGGGTTTATAAAAAATGTCATTTAATCCCTGTTTCCAAACCAAAGCACAGCTCCCTGGGATTGTGCTGCTGACTCTGAAGCACATGGATAAATGCCAGGGCCTGCACAGACGAGTCCAGCTGTGAGCAAGGAAGACACTGGAGTTTGCAAGAGCATCAGCATCCACCCCCTCTCAGCCTGGCAGATCCCTTCCTCTCAGGAAGGCAATCCTGCCCTAACAAGCTTCAGACCAAGCCACTTCCTTTGCCACTGCCTTCTAAACCTTGATACCCAGGATCATGGATGTCAGCACCATCTTTGATGGGTAAGGTGAGCGGTGCCACTGCATTTCCTACCCATGTCCTTCTGTGGGAAGCCCCACAGCATTCCAGGGAATACCAGTACCTGGCCAAACAGCTTTCGGATAATCACATACCTGACCTGAGGTGGAAATCACTCTCCCTTCTTCCATGTATCAAGATACCTCTTGAATTCCTTTGGTTTAAACACTCACCAGTCCTGAGTAGTAACTATTAGAGTCTGAAGCCACTCTGTGGCTTTGCAAGGGACCAGCCTCAGGGGCAGAGGGTTTGGAGGAAGAAAGCATTATAGTAATGAATTCTCAGCTCAGACTCTACTCATCAGTCAGGAAACACTGAAAAGAGGGAAGTGCCATGGGATCCCTAAAGGAACTCGCCATCTGCATCAAACAGCAAAGAATTATTCATCAATTAGAGAAAGGTTAAAGACCAAAAGCCCCCATGGCACGTGGAAAGCTCCTGTGGCACACTGTCCTCCAGCCTCTGAAAGCTCACTGGAGCCTCCTGCAGAAGGGCAGCCACATCCTTATTCCACATTAGGGAATACTATGTATCAAGGAAATGCAGAAGTATTTATTCTGCCTGCTCTTCCAAAGTGCCACTGTCAGGTACGAGGAAGGAAATGGAGCCACAGTACCTGCATCCTCTGACTGGTGCAGCAAACTGGGCAAAGTTAATTTAGACATGAAGAAAAAACAAGATAAAAGATAGACCTGGCATCCCAGAGGAGATAAAATCACAGTGCCACAGAATTCTGAAGTGCACCACCTCTTAGCTTAAACATGTGCTTCGGATTTTCAGGCATACAGGATTCAAAATTCCAGCTACAGACAAACATCTGTGCTGCTGGATTTCAGGCCTGGAGCTGGCATGGGCTTGGGTCTTCACTTTGGGCCTGGTGCAAACACACTGCCACCCCTGAGACATCAGGTAACGTCAGCTGCCAACAACTGGTAAGTCTCCTCTTTATCCACTGGGGTTTGTACTCCCTGAAACTCCCAAATAACAGTATATCTTGTTATAAGGGCCAAAAATAACCTTGAAAATATGCAAAGACTGACGATGTCTGACATTCAAAATAATGTAGTTGTGACATTTCACTTTGTTATTCCAGCCATGGACAAATGGTTCTGCTAAAATATCTGTCACAAGCTAGTCCCTTATGCCCAGACTACAACAATCTTTTTTAGCAACTAAAAGGTTCTGCTAAACCATTATGAACTTAACTCCAGTCAGGAAAGAAATGGAAGAGCTGGAGCACCAAGGTAGCAGCTATTCTTGTTAAATTGGTCTCAATTTTTCAAGGATCCTGTTGAACATTATAGAGGTCATACCCTGCGCCGCTGTGGAAACCTAAGAAGTCTCTAAAACCCATGGAGTTTAATAAGAAGTGCTATATTCCCAAATTGCCTCAAATGTTTTACAGAGTATTATGACTTTCAGCTTTATAGGTCCAAACCACTAACCAAATAAAAAGTATATTTCTTCCAGATTTTCAAGGTTCAATTTTTAAAAGGCCAGAGGCACAGACTGTTTCTGTGAACCAGGGAGGCCTCAGCCATCAGCTCCTATCAGAGATCCAACCGTCCTTCCCAGCTCCCAGGGTTTGTGCTCCCTGTGCACAAGGGTTCATCTGTTCCCATATTAACCTGGTGCCATCTACTTTTTTTCAGCTTTCCTAATCATAGAATCCCAGAATGGTTTGGGCTGGGAGCAACCTTAAAGCCCATCCAGTCCCACCCCTGCCATGGGCAGGGACACCTTCCAGTATCCCAGGTTGCTCCAAGCCTTGAACACTTCCAGGGCTGGGGCAGCCACAGCTCCTCTGGGTAACACTGCTCTAAGCTCTAATGTTCTAAGCTCTTTTTGTATTCTTGAGATAAAACTTCTCCTGAAAAGCCAAAATAACCTGTCATGGGACACTTCAGGCTGAGCAGCATCAGAGGATAAACCTCAGCATCCTGTGGGATCACGCTGCCAACATCCTTGGCTGTACATTTTCCATAAATCTCCTACATCTAGGTTCCTATTTCCCATGAAGCATGGTCTGAATGGACTGAAGTGGTTTATTGTGCCTTTTTCTCCCTCCTCCTGCCCTCACAGACACACTGTTGTTCTGCTGACAGGACTGAAGCCCTGCCCAAGGCTGTGCCACTCCAATTTACTGATGGATACCACAGCGTTCCTGGGGCTCCAGGCAGCTCAGTCTGTGGCCTTGGCAACTGTGTCTTCAAGCAGGGACATGAATTATGGCAGTGGTGGTGCTGGTGGGGTCTGTCCAGCTGGACCGAAGCCACGACTTTCCTTGGGGTCACAGTGGCTTTCCAGGCACTGCCAGCTGGGGCTGGATTTACACTTTTCATTTACTGTATGTTGGGGTTGTAAAATTTCATCTTTCTTTCCATGCTGCCCTTCCCTTCTAGATTAATTTTATTGCCAGCTCTTTTTACGGGCACTATAAACCACTGTTCCACATTTGGGCCCTGTTTAAGAAGATAAATTTCTATACAGACCATCTGGTATCTGAGGGCAACTCTTGAAGCATGCTCCTTGTTTCCCTTGTTTTCCTCACTGGACTCACATCCTCTTTATCCCCTTCAGAGGAGGTCAAACCAATAACACAACTAGTCAAGTACTGAAATATCGCAGCTGGTTTCTCTGGGGGGCAGATATTGCACATTAGCGCTCCCAAAACACAAGCAAGGACACTGAGGACCCTTCAGGTCCCTTGGGTCAGCTCAAATCAGCTGCTGGGAAACATAAGCAAATGCTGCTTTTTTGGGATTTACCCTTTACTTTCCCCACTCGTGTTTCACAAATAAAAACCAACATCTTATTTCCCACTGAATGACAACACTGCAGTTCAGCAAATTAATAAACTCATTCACAGCTCTGTGCTTGATTACTCCCTCTCTTTTATTACGAAGGAAAATGTCAAATCCTTTAATTTGAGTCTTTCAGGAGCATTTGAGCAGCTGATCAGCAGTTCCTCACCTCTGAAACAACTGGCTCACAGGGGCTGCTCCACGCACAGCCTCAGATCTGATTTCTGATCCCACCCCTGCAATCCAAATCAGGCCAGGCTGACTCCCAGTTTACAGCAGTGAGGCCGAATCTCCACTGCCTGGAACTGGAATTGCTATCAGATAGGGAGAATTTAGGCTGGATTTTCATTTTGATGCTGAACTGCAAACACCAGTCTGGCTAAGCTGAGCACAGGACCATCATCCAGAGCCATCCACCCAGCTCAGGCAGTCAGGGGGTATCGGTCACTGCCGGCCCAGGTGCCACAGCCTGCAGCTCAGACTAACATGTCAGCACAGGGCAGCCCTAAGCACCTGCCTCTCTGCTAATATTATAGTCTACCTACATGTTTTGCTCTCTCTGATCCAGCCTGGCCCACCCTGCTCCTCTCCCGGGTGTTCCCAGAAGGCTGCACGCTGCTCTGTGTCTCCAGCTGAGCATATTCATGAACTTTTGATGGAGTGCTCCACTCCTGCCAAGCCCCAGAGGATGTTTCACAGTGAGCAAGTGAGCCCATGCTGGGGGCTGGGGGCTGCAGCCCAGACCTGGTGCTTGGCCCTGCACTCACAGCCGTGCCAAGAACCCAGAGCCGGCAGCACCGTCCTGGCAGCGCCACTTCCTCCATCCAGTGATCCTCAGATCCTCCAGTGATCTTTTATATGGATGAAGTGCTCCTCTCCTTGCTTCCCAAGCACTGTTTCACTGAGGCATTGCGTGTTTGCTCCCTAACACATCCATGCACGCTGATAAATGTTGAGCGTCTCGCTCTCTCCTCCTCCTCTCCCTCGGAATTTTTCCTCCCTTGTTTCAGCCAATCACGCAGGGGAAAATTCCAGCCTGAGCTTCATTAGTATAGGATGTAAAAATAGAAGTACGTTATCTTTTGTAGTTCCCTCAGTTGATTCAACAGTGGCATGAAGGTAAAATAATTAAATGTTTGTCTAGTGAAAAAACAAGCCCACGAGAGAGACTGGGTTGGGCTTTTCTGGAACCCGAGCGTGGAGATTTGGGAGTTCTTGTGCTGCACAGACTTCGCCCTCCCCACTCTCCATAGCTACTGAAATGATGATGATTCCTCCTTCCCTCCTTTCCTCCTCCTCAGCTCAAAAATAAACACATGATGGAAACTTCAGGAGAAGCTGGCAAATGTCTCTGCTGCAAAGCACAGACCTCCAGCAAGAACTTTCACTGAAATTTCCCCAAATGCTGCCTGGCAATTCCCTCAGCACCTTCAGGAGCTCTCCCGGAGACAAGAGAGCCAGAGGAGCAGGCGGGTGTCTGCGTGGACCAAGGTCAACACAGGAGAGGTTCAAAAAATATTAGTGAGTTGACTTGATCCTTCATCAAAATACTTTTTGCTTTTCCTTCCTAACACTTCACTGCCCACGACGTGCCAGGCTGAGCCGATGTGACAAACTGTCGAAACACATTTTTTTAACAGAAAAAAATTAAACCTAGACTTTAAAGGTAAAACTGGCCTCTCTGAGTCCCTCTATCATATGTGACATTCCTGCTGGAAAAAAAAACCAACAAGGGCTCTGAGAGCAACTTGCTGGGAAAAGGCTACAACGAGTGGTTAGAGTTCCAGTCTGCAGTGATCTCCTGCGCTTCACCTTGTTTTTTAAGCTCGCCTTAGTTAATAAAATAACCACAGAGGTGCAAAATCACCTGAGCATTTATCAATCCCCAGACATAAAACCTATAAGAAGATGCTGTTCACTGACTCCATAAAGTAACAAGCAAGTATCCCCTAAATAATTCTGCTGGCTAATAATATCAGCTACCAAAGGGAAAGGACCACAAACACCACTGTTTCTCACTCTCTGAACTCCCATTTCGTGGTTTGTTACTGCTGTTGCATTGGTAATGACCTATTTACCACAAGGCTTTGGAGGGTGTCAAATCTCAACCACCTCCGTGTTCCCTGCTGGAGTCTGAGATTTCTATTGATGAGCTCCGTGGCTTGATGTAAAGGAAATGAGCTGAGTTTCAGGGTTGCTGGCACTCTCTCTGGAGAAATGCCAGGGAATTTTTAGACAGAGTCCTCAGCACAACAATAAAATGCCATGGCTGTGAGTCACAGTGGGCAGCACCTCCGTGTGAGTCCAGGAGCAGCAGACCTCTGTCTGTACATGTGAGAAAATAATAAAAAACCCAGTAACCCAGAAGAGCCCCACATGTCCAAATTCACATGCAGGAATGGGCACTTATTTGAGTCTCTGAAGCTCCACGCAAATCAACATTCCTTGCAAGCACAGAGGGTCACCTTTCCACTGCTCTGGGATTCCACAGGGTCACACCAGCTCTGCAGGTAATTCCTGATGTGTGGAGCTGCAAATCGATGTCTTGCTGCACACTGGGTGTGTTTGAGTGTGCAACAGCCTATAGACTTTTTATATTCTGTGCTTATAAATACATTAGGTATTAAAAAACAGTCTTTCCTTGGCGTTAGATGGGCAGTGAGTTTGTAAAAAGCACCTTACAAATGTCTGGCCATATTCATTAATACAGACTCCAAAGAGACTTTATGTTTCTCTCCAAAAACTGGTTGCATATTTACTGTTATTTCAAAATTATTCTCCTGGAAGTGAGGTGGACAGGTTTGAATTACTGACATATTACGTCAATGCATGATAGTCTAGGACAAAAAAAAAAATTAAAGCCTGAGAGCTACAAAAAATCTTGTGATTTCCTATCAAATTGGAAAGCTCTGAAGCCTCAGCTGACCAGGAATGTGGTTCATTGTTTTGGAGGTCTTGGACTCATGTCCAAACTCTCAGAATCCCACCCCAGCATTCTCCCCATTAGGTCCATCAGGATGAGCAAGATCCCTGGAGTTCCAGCCCACAGACATTTTAAAATGGCTGGAGCTACTGCAGGAAAAGAAAATGGGGGTTAATGTTCTATATTTATGCATCAATGTAAAGTGGGGAGAGTTTCTGAGTAAACAGCACAGGATGGAACAGAATTATTTAAGAATTAAGGCTTTTTTGCATGTTAGAAGAACCCAGTGCTCTTGGTAATGAATACAGGAGCCTTTTTAAAAATAAGACATTGAAGCTGCTGGACACAGATAAGACTCCACGGCTTTGTCTCTGCAGCACCCCAGCTCACCAAACACTGCTTGTGCTTTCTAAAGTCACCCATAAATCCAGAGGACTTTTGGCTATAGAGATCAGGGAGGTCTGGAATAGGCTATTGAACTGCCAAGATAAATCCTTTCTTGCAGCCAACTCCACCTCTATCAATCTTCCAAAAGCAGGAATCAAAACACTGATTCCAGCATTTGCAATATCTCGCTGCTGCTGCTGCTTCTTCTTCAGGATCAGTGCCAAAACCAAGACTTACTTGCAGCTCCTGGCACCTGTAAGCACAGTCTACACCAAATCACCACCTAATCAAACCTGGACCTTTCCATCCAGCAGTCGTTCCAGGTTCCCAAAGCACTGGTGGACGAGCTGACTGGCTCACACGTCTCCACCTCCCAGCTTTCCAGCACAGGCAAACTGGCAAATCCTCCCCCCTGTTAAAGGCTTGAATCCACTCCAGGTAATAAGAGTAAAACACTCCCTTCCTCTGCTCCAGCTTTACCAACCGCCCATTTCCAGAGCCCTCCTACTCCTGAATCCATCTGTCCTGGGGAGCTCTGCTGCTCCTCTCTGCACTTACCATCACAATAAACTCTATTTTAGGCACATCCTGCTGGTGCTGCCCCTCCATTCAGCTGTGCCCAGAGGTGCCCGCATGTGAGGAAACACCATGCTCCTTGTAATTTGGGGGGCTCGGGGTTCCAAAAACCAGATTTTAATCACCTATTCTGCCCAGATCCAAAAGAATACTGTCCCCTTGAGATTCCATTCTGGTATTTTCTCTAATCCCAGGAGAACTGCCCCACGTGAAGGTACATCAGCTGTTTTCCAGAAATACAAATCATGGCCTAGTGGAACACATTTTCTGCATGTTCTACTTTGTCCTGATCTCCAGTCCCAGATTTCCCTTTATAACACAGTCCTCTATTCTTAGTTTTACCTCCTGCATCGTATCCTTCTCCCTCTTTTATCTGCACTCTCTGGATCTGAAAAAGCCTGCATCTCCCCTTTCCTTGCCTCCATCCCAGACCACAGATGATTCCTCTGCGATGCTACCTCTCCAGATTCATCCCAATTTGAAGGATGAATCTCATCCTAACCTACTGCAAGCTCTGTTCCCATTTCTCTCTGTTGCTTTAAGCCAATTATCTAAATGTGAATGCATTTAACACCCTGCAGTGACAGTCTGAGACACGGGGAGGGGGACAGGCTTGGAAGAGAGGAGGGAGGTCAGAGGAGATACTGCAAACTTGGAGCTGACTGCTCGTGTTCTGGTCCATTCTGCTGGGAATCTCAGTGTCTGGCTGTCAGCAAAGGCAGACATTTCCTTGGATTCCTGTCTCAAACCCTCACCTGTCTGCAAATGTGATGTCTGATCTTTGAGGAGCCTGCCTGGCCTCCTGGGTTACCTTCTTCTCGCCTCACTGCTTCAGTCCATCTCCCAGGACTGCATTCAGGCAGGACAAGGGGCAGGAGGAGACCAAGGGACACTCTGGAAGCAGTGAGGGGGCAGCTCCTCGAGCCTCCAGTGCACCCAGCAGAGACACTCAGTCAGCAGCCACACAATGCAGAGCGTGTGCTGGGAAAGCAACTACTCCTGCAAGGCCAAGGCAGCAGAGCCTCCCCGCTCCCAGGAGCAGAGGGATGCTCATCCAGCACTCAGCTCTGCCCATGCACATCCTCTGCCTGGCACTTACCAAGAACTGGATTCAACACAAGGCACTGTCAGCAGCCCTGAATGCTGAGGATGGACAAGGAACAAGAAACCTCCTTCACAAATGCCACCAAATACAAGAGAAATGTCATGCTGGCCTTTCAGGAGACTGCTGGGAATGACACTGATGACATCTGTTAGATTCAGGACTTAATTCTGCCAAGTCAAAATAGCAGAAGCCTTGAACACTGATGGACTTCATCCAGTCTCTTAAGCAGGTTGAGGACACGTCCGGGGAGAGGGAACTTCCAGGTGATCAGGCAGCTCTAATGCCAGTGCTGCACAACCTGATCTCCAGATTAAAAAGATCAGAGTAAATAGCACAGTATGGTCCCAGCTCTGCCACTCACACAGGATTATTGACTAAGGAAAATTCCCGGTGTGTGGACAACAGCCCACCCTGACCACCTCAGCCTAGCCTGGGAGACAGAGCATGGTCCTCTCCAAAGAGGGGTGATCCTACAGAAACCCTGTGGCTTCCACCTTCCAATTCCCTGTGCTCACCACCACAGCCACCTCATGCTGTTCCTCTAGAGACAACAAGAGGGAAATGCAGAGCAGAATACCCCAGGACACCCCACTTACTGCCCACCTGCCTCACATCCAGCGGGGAACCTCTCCATGGCCACTGCAAGGAAGGAGGGATTCAAATGAACTGTGTGAGGAAGCTGAAAATAAAAATCCAGAAAGCTCAAACATCTGCAAGACCAATGCTTTGCTCTACAATTCTGCATTGATTTCTTGCCTCAAATAGATTTCTAGATGGATTGCAATTAAAGTGAGTTACACAATGCTGTAAAAACGTTACTCATTTCCGTTTCAGATTTTACTTTTGCATCTTTGCTTTCTAGATCCTTTTGCATTTCAACAGCCACCCCATGGATCTTAACTATCTTTTTCTTTCCACTCTTCTTCTGGCCAAACTGCTCTGCATCCGCTTTTCCCTTTCCTTACTCCAAGGATGATGCTCGTGGTGGCTGACACAGCCTTGTAACAGTGCCCTGGGAAGGGCTGGTCAATGGTGAAAATCCCCACTGTGAGCTCTGACTGCAGCTGCTGAGAAAGCCCCCGAAACCTCTGAGCATTTACCAGAGCTAATTCTTCTGTGAGCCACTCTGAACCCTTGGGATACCCTTGTCACATGCCCCCAGGACAGCAATTTCCATCTCTTGTCCTGACTCTTCCTCAGAAGCCACAGGGAGGGAGGATAACAGTGAGGAAGGCTGGACTACAGGAAAAGAGATCTACTTTTCTGAAAACCTTGTAAAGCCAGCCCAGCTACCACTGAAAAGGGCACTGCTGCCATTAGCCCCGTTCCAGACCTTTGCTGCACCAGGATGGACATGAAAACATGATAAAACACGGAATTTCCAGCCAGGCCAGCAGTAGGAATGTCAGACACCAAGCCCAGCCCTCCAGAGCATCAGGGTTGAGTTTTACAGATGAATGGGGCTCTTATAAGAGCCTAGAGAGAGACACAAGGTTTGGATGAGATACTGAGGAGAAACTTTGGGCTGTGAGGGTAGGGAGGCCCTGGCACAGGTTGCCCAGAGAAGCTGTGGCTGCCCCTGGATCCCTGGAAGTGTCCAAGGCCAGGCTGGACAGGGCTTGGAGCAACCTGGGCTAGTGGGAGGTGTCCCTGCCCGTGGCAGGGGGTGGAATGAGGTGATCTGTAAGGTCCCTTCCAATCCAAACCATTCCATGATTCTGGGATTCCATGATTACGAGCACAGCAGTCCCTTTGCACTGACCCAATACAACCTCAGTCTTGAGCTGCTGTGGATAATACAGAAGACTGCTGGTATTCCCAACCCTTTGATCTTCCTTTGACTTCTGAGGGTTTTCAGGAACCATCTTCATTTTAAAATAAAAAAGTACTCAAGTATTTATGTAGCACAAAGGCTTTAAAGGCTTTAAAACTTCAGAAAAGACTTTTAAGATGCCAGAATGAAAAATGTCACGTACTATTATTGCTTAAATTTCAACCTGAGTTGGAAAAAGCCTGCAAAGTTAAAACCATAGAAACAGAAAGGGTAGTAAAACCTAAACCCACTGGAGTGATGGAGAGATGTTTTCAGCTGTGGGAGACCTGTTCACAGGAAAGAGGGGAAGTCTTCCACGGCCAGCTGAGAATAACCACTACAGACATCTACCACCAGGTTTGACAAAACAGGAGGGAACATGCCCCAGGCAACAACCTTCCTTTTGGGGAGAGGATGGACAAACACAGGAGCTCTGAAAGGAATGAACTGGGAAGTAAGATGTGAGCTTGTGTCACTCAGCCGGAGACAGCACATCTCTAGGAGACAGCACTTCCAGGCAATCCCAGCATCCAGAGCAGGGCTGGGCTGCCTTGGATGGCTTTTGTGCCCTTCCTTTGTGCACCTCAAGCCTCTCCTGGCCCTCACTGCTGGCTCAGAGACCAGGATTATGGTTACCTGGTTATGGTTCTGCCCTGGAACTTGTGCCATGAAAGGCTGAACAGCTACTACTCCAAAGCTACTATTTTTACTTAGGTATTTCTACTTAATGCAGATTAATTTCTTAATATCACAGAAATACCACAAAAGGCTTAGAGAAACAAAAAAGCCTCATTTGGATCAATTAATAACGCAGAGCAAGTATATTATTAATGAGTAACAATTGAAGGCTCTAAGGAGGTGCAGAGCCCTTATCTAGCTGAGTGCTGGAAAAACAGGGGCAATAATAAGGCTGTGATCTGGTGCTGCACATGTAAAATATTTGAGGCCAAATTAATCTTTGGTGGAGCCCTGCTGACATCACTCTTGGGATCTCGGGTGGAACGCAAGATGTTGTTTTATACTGAAGGAGGGAGCAGCCTGGGTGGGAGCTCAGCTCTGCCAGAGACCCTGGCAAAGCCCCTGTCCCACCTCCCCTTTGCCACAGAGAGGGAGAGGCATTTTCCAGAGTCTGTTGCAGTCCCACCTGCCTTCAGTACAGCTCTTTCCACCCTCAGCTGTCAAACCCTTGAACACAAAAGGGCAATTTCCTTCCATGTGTTTTACAGAAAGAGAAATAAAGATGTACGAAGATGAAACAGCCTCTGCAGCATCACCCATGGGGCTGTTGAGAGGTGGGAACGGGGGGAAGCTCCCCCAAATCCCAGCCCTGGGAGCATCCCATCATTCCCCAACTGCTCCAAACTCTGGGCAGACACACAGCTCAAACCAGGCTTTCGAATAAAGCATGGAGAGCCCTGATGGATGGTGGATGGAAGAGCACACCCCCTGTGCTGAGCTCATGAGAATTTCTGGTTACAACAGAGATTTCTGTGGTTTTAAAAATACAGAGGATTTAAATTCTCTTGTCTCCAAACATCAGAAATTCGAGAGCTAATGGGGGTGAAGACAGAGTGCTCTGGATAAACAGGTTATTCTGTCACCATCAATTATTGCGTCTCTCTCCATTTGCTCTCCAGCGTGTGCCTCAAACACCATCCCAGACAGGGCACGGAGCTGCCTTCACTCCCGCTTTCAGCCAGCATGGCAATTTACTGACTCCTTGGGAAGGCTTTGATATTGGAAAACCACAACAGAACTTTCTCTTTGCTTGAAAGGCACCCATGGGCTCAGGCACAGCAGAAGTGTTTGCAGTGCCCTAGGAGATGAAAGCAGTTCAGAACCTTTCGTTTTTATTGGGCAAATTAAAAACAAACAAGTCCTTTCCTTTCTTTCCTTTCACTCTGCTAATGCCCATTGCCCTCCTAGGCTTTTGAGGCATCCTGCTGAAATACAGGGATTCAGAACAGCCTGGAATTCAGTCTGGCACTGGAGATGGAGACACAGAGAGCACTGTGCAGAGGATAGGAACACCCACTGCACAGGGCTCCATGCCCACTGCTCCCCGGCCCTACATGGATGTGGGGTGGAGCTCAGGATGGAGGATTCAACCCCCTGATGTTACTGCTGTCTGACTTCCAGATCCATCTTCCTTAGCTTTTCGTTTGCGCTCCTCTGTCTCTCCATAATTCATGCTGCTCCCCCCTTCCCTCCTCCATGCATACGGAGCGTGTCCGCCCTCACCCCTGATGTGAAGGCACATGATACCCTGGGCACCGACTGCACCAGACAAGGGCTCATCCAGCTGCAGAAGCCTTAAAATGGTGTTGAACCCCCTCCAAATGTCCCCCTGTGTGGGTACAGCTGGCACAGCGAGGGAGGGGGCGAGCAGAGGAGCAGGAGCCCAGGGCTAAAAGTGGCTGTTGACTTCACTCTCCCAGTTGGGTGTAGGTGGGGAAGGTGGGTGGCCGTGAGCAGCGGGAGGCGGAGGGGGCAGCAGCTATTTCCAGCTGCACTCATGTGCCATTTCTCTCCGTGCTGAGATTTTATAGAAAACAGCAGGAGGTGGAAAGTGGGGGGAACCAAAAAGGAAAATCACAGAGTCTTTGCAGGAAAAACATGTTAAGGAACAGGGGAAAAGTTGTTACCATCATCACAGCCCTGAGATTCTGCTCTTGAAACAGAGGGATTTAAAAATATAACAGAACCCAAGGCTACTGGGACTACTTTCCTGCACTGGACACAACAGCGTAGGATGGGAAATGAGGCCACTCGACCAAGGGGCACCGAAATGATGGTAAAAGCTGCTGTTTGCAGAAAGCCTCCTTCCTAATAAACTGCAAGGTTTTCTTCACTCCCAGAGATTATGTAATATGTTCTTGCCTGCTGCTGACTCATATTTTCCAAAATATATCTGGGAAGGAAAACATATGCACATGTGTTTTAATGCATAGGTTTCCCTGCCCGTGTAAAAAGAAGAGAGGAAGGTGCAGCCCTGCACACACATGTGCACGTTGCCGTGTGCAGGGATGAGAGAGAGGGACAGTCAGGAATCTGCTCGACAAACACAGAGATTAAACCAGCACCGTTTTCTGGAGCAAAACACAGCAATTCTGGAACACAGTGTAGGAGGGGAACAAGGAACTGGGAAGCTACGGGGGGAGATGGCAAAGTAAGAAGCACTGAGCACATGCTACGGACAACCTCCAGCCAAACCTGGGCTCTGGGCATGAAACACAGTCTCATCCTGAGCTTCAAATCCAGCTGGGAAAATGGGGTTTGTGGCACTTGGAACCACTGTGGCAATATGCAAATAGCAGTGGACTGAGAGCACCATGGGGGTGGCCCAGCAGTGGCTCAGCAGCACCCACCCCTGCAGAGGGGTGCTGGGGCAGCGGCACCAGCACTTCCCCAACTCCGTAAATCCACAGTCTCGCTCCTGTGAATGCCTGTGAATACACTCCGAGTATGCACCGAAGAAGCCAGGCTTCTCCAGATTGAAGATTCATAATTCTAAGGCAGCCAGTAAGTCTTAAGCATATTTGTTCCCAGTCTGCAGGTTTGGGAGGTTTAGTTTCTTTGCTCTGTGTGTGTGTGCACTTTTAATTCTTTAGGAAAGGCTTTCTGACACTTCTGCAAAACCCTCAGTACCCAGGAGATGGGATCAATCTGCTGCTAGGCATCAGATGAGAGATCCAGCTCCCCTGGACCAGAGGAGACTGAAAATCTATCCAGATGTCAACTCCTGATCATGAAATCAAGGCAGACGCTCTCCACCGACGACAGCTGAGTTTCCTTGCACTGCCTCCTCCTTGTGCATGTGTGTTTGGGCAAAAGCAGGACACAATTCCCCAGTGCAGCTCCTTGTGCCCCACAGCAGAGACAGGCCCTCTCCTTCAGCATCAGTACACATATACACACATCCCAATACATGGGCACTATTAACATTCCCTGGCTTATTCATCCAGCTTTCCATATGTACAGCACCAGGGTAAGACAATTCAATTTTAACACCTAAAACCTCATCAGAGCCAACTGCCAGTTAAAGGATGCTCTTTCTTGTTTCACAACAACTTTAAAACGTTTCATCTGGATTCAAAACCTGTTCTGTAATTGCTACTTTTTAACTAAATTCATCTAGAACTTCACAAAAGACCAAAGAACATCCAGCCTGCCTAAAAGGCTTTGGAATAAAGCTTAAAAACAAACATTAAGGATTGATCACGCTTTTCCAAAATTGTACTAAAACTGACTGAAGCTCAACTAGATAAGGAAAGAGAGTTGCATTAAATTAATCAGCACCTTATCAAGCCAGGAAGAAAGAACTGCAGATAACAAGCCTTCCCTAAATTTAGTATGAGAACAGAAACTTCAGCGCACGACGTACTGAGCAAACCTTGTCAGATATCCTGAATATAATGCAGGGGAGTGGAGCAACAGAAATAGCAAGGGAATGTGGTCCACAGAAATCCTTTGAAAAAATCTGTTTTCTGATAATGCCAGCAAGAGCCTGATGCTTTTGTCAAACGGAACAATTTTACTTGACTAAACTTTTCTACAGATATGCCCAGCAAATTAACCCACTGCTTATTGGGGTAAAAGACTGATCCTTAGGGGTTTGCTCTCAATTTCTACTTGCGTAGCTGAGGCCATATTGCATTTTGTCGATAACAAGAAAAAAGTTCTGAACACAGATCGGATCTTTGTTGCTTTGAAAGCCCTCGGAGTCTGGCCAATTCCTCTCCTGGAATCCTTCAGGGTGAGCTGCAGCCACTCTCACCACTCTGAGCTCCCTTGTAGGGCCTTAAAAATCCAAAAACTGGCACCAGGAGCAGCTTAGCCCTTAGAAAACAGACACTTCGGGGCAAACATCCCAACTCTGGAGAGGGAACTGATGTGAATAAACCCAGTTGGCAACATGCAGGGATTTTTAGGGCCTGCCCGTGAGGCTGTGGGTTCTGTGGCACAGGGCACAGCCCAGATGCTCACGTCCCCATCACTCCAGGGAGGTCACCAGAGGAGGCAGGTGGGGAGCAGGGCTGGGGACAGCAGCCACTGCCTTGGGAGGCCATGGGATAGCCAGGCATGCTGCCTTCCCACCAGGAGCAGTGGGAAGGACACTCCAGCTTCAGTTCCCCCCTGGCAAAAGCACAGTCCCCCCAGGCATGCCCGGGCAGGGTGGTGACAGCACAGCAGCTTTCCCAGAGAAGGACAGGACGCCAGAGCACAGAGCTGTGCTGGGGCAGGGAGGTAATCAAACAACAATGAGCAGTCTAGAAATCAACTTTGGGCTTCAGCCAAAAAAAATAAAAGGGAAAACAAAGGGCCAGGCTGCCTCACCCTGTGCCATGGCAATGGGGTGACTGCTCTGCCTTCGTGGCCGTGGCCCCCGGGCGGGGCTGCCGGCTGTCCCCGGCACCGGGGGGGGGGGGTCGAGCTCTGCGTCCTGCCCGCCCTGGGCGGTCCCGGAGGGAGACAGCACCTCCTGGACCGGACCCGGCCGGCCGAGCAGAGCGCTTTGCAGTGCGGCCCCAGTCCCGCTCAGCCGCGGCTGCTGCCGAAAATAGCCCCGCGCTCGCTGCCAGCAGCCCATACTTGTGTTATATATGTCTCAGCTGATGCAAAGGAAGGGGCAGGCGCTGAATCACATGGGCCCTTCACATGGGCACGGGCACGCTGGGCTGCTCCCGGTGCCTGCTATGCTGGGGGCTCCCAAATCCTCCAGGGCAGATCCCCCACGACACTGGAGCAGCTCAGCCCACGGCCCCAGCGCCAGCCTGTCCCTCTGACACTGCCACACGGCAAGCTCTGGGTAAAACTGTACAAGCCAGAATGCAAACACCATGGCATGCCTGCCCTGCCTCCCCCACAGCCCCTGTGCGCTGCTCCTGCTCCCAGTCCCACAAACTCGTCTCACCACACATCTCTCCAACCTCCCGGCACTGTGAGGGCAGCAGGAGTAGCTCTCAAAGTAGCACATTTCTATGAAATTTTCTGTAGGGATAAACCAGAGTCGGTTGAAATCCAGACCTATTTCTTTAAATACCTTCCTGCACATGCTCCCTTCGCCCCCTAAAACTCTTTAGTTCAGGTGGTGAAGCTTTTAGGCCTGCCCAATGTGTTCATTAACAGCAGAGCTCTGGGGGCTTCCTACCCTGAGCTCAGATGCCGTTGTGAACACACCATCTGAAAATAAGGGAGTAATACTCTACGAAAACTGGGAATAAGGAGTGAAGGCTGCATGGCCCTTTGGTGGTGAGGAGGCCAGCAGGGTTAGAGCCAACCTGGCCCTCTGTGGGTACTTGCAGATTAAAACTCATTTCCACTCAGGAAAGAAATCCAACCACAACTAATGAAATAAAGAAAATAAATCATGGTTCCTCCAGCAGCTCTTCCTCCAGGAGCATCTATTTTTAGTGAGAAGCATCAATCACTACAGTTTGCTGTCTACGACAGCTCCAACAGGCAAAATCCAGCTAGGCTGGGCCAACGTGGGCACACACACGTTGCCCACCTGTCCTGCCATTCCCCCACCAACCAGCCAGAACACCACCACAGAAAGGGGAGAAACAGGAGTCCATTGGTCTTGGCTGCTCCACGGTACTAGATGACGTTCCTTTTCCCCATGTGGGAAAGAGGAGGCACAAGGCAACAAAGGAACGTGCCCAAGGCCATACAGTAAGTCAATGGCAAAGCCAGGACCAGGCAGAATTATCTTCTGTAACCCCTGAACAAGCACTCTCTTCAAACAGGCCAATTCTTACACAACTATTAACATGTGGGAGTTTTCCTCAAGCTTCCCAACTTCTGGTCACTGGAGACTCCGCAGCTAAGAGACAAATCGCTGTGTTCTACCAAAATAGCTCTGCCAGCATTTCACTGGGAGAAACGGATTGAACACAATTATCACACCCAGCTAAGAAAATACACATTGCAAATACAAAATCCAGGACCCCCCTCCCCGACAGACAGAGATGCATCATCACAGCACAGAGCACATGGATACAACACGGCATTGCACACACACACATGCACCAGGCACCACGGAGCACAACCAGCATTCCCTGAACGCACAAACCAAGGACCACAACGAAATGAAATGACAATACAGAGAGGAGTTCTAGTCACAAATTAAAATAAAACCAACAAAAAAAAAACCCACAAAGCCAAAAAAACCACAAAAACACAAACACCAACAAACTTACATGGATTTTTGGCAATTTTCCTTCAGACATTATACACAGCAGCTGGGCTGTGTACTGAATACCTGATCCGAAAAGAAATATAACCACATTATGCAAACAGATGGGGGCAGAAGTCAGGTGAACATGCAGGTCTTAACAACACTCATCTATGGGCTGAGAAAGCACCTCTGCATTCCCACAGAAGGGCTCAGATCAGGGCAGATCTTCATTCACTACAAAGCAAGTGCTGTGCTGCTGCCATCCTGGGGAAAATCCAAATGGCAGGACACAGCAGAGCCATCGCGTCAGAGACCTCTGAGCGGTCTCGTCCCCTTTAACTTGTCATGTGAGTTTTAACACAGAGGTGGGAAATATCCAGGGTGGGGGAGGAAGCCTTTAGAAACCCGAAATGAAGCCCTTTATCAGCCCTAAAGAAAGAGCATTAAAATCACTGTGCAGGCAGGACCAGTCGAGATCATCCCAACACGTCAGCTTGCCGGGAAGCACCCAAAGAGGGGGACATCACTCACGTCACTCTTTCCCCGTGGTGAGGGGGGTGTTTGAACCTTTAAGACGGTGGATTGCCGTTCAGGAGGAACGGACTTTTTATGGTCTGTGGGAAACAGGGTTGCTATGATACAGGCAGAGGCATTTTCATGAATCCTGTGGCAAATAACACTGAATCCTGCTTAAGCAGACAAACAGCAAGGCAGGTCTCCCCTCACCCAGTCTCAGCAAACACACAGCAGCAAGCACTGAAAGAGATTTTATGCATTATAAATATGCTATTTGCAGACAAATTATTTTTTTTTTCCTTTGGGGCCGCATTTTCCAGAGGGTCAGTGCTTTGGTTCCTTAAAGGGAACGATCCTTCTTCCTCATCCCTGGGCTTGAGCATCCTCACAAATGGGAAGAACTCAGTGTTCACAAACCCAGGGGGAGTCACGGGGGTAAACTACTTCCAGGAACCCGACTGTGACCAGCCACGGGCATGACCCGGTTTGTCCCACAGAGCTCAGGGAGAAAGGAAGCTCCACTGCATGGAGATGTTTCACAGCGTGCAAATGACACCCTGAATTTTGCAAGCACAGTCACTTACGAGCACGGGGGATCTACCACAAGCCACTGGGACTGCTGTCACCCCAAAAAGCTCCTAACGCAGGATGTCACAGACGGAGCTGCTCCTGAAAAGCATGGCAAGACGGAGTTGTTTCAGTGGCTCCTCGCTCCCGCAAAGCCAGTGCTCCCAGGCTCCGCTGCAGCCCCGGGAAACGCCAGGCTGCAGGGGCAACACCACCCAGTGGGGATGGGGCACGTGGCTCAAGGCCCACTTGAGGAGGTAGTCACTGAGGCCTGGGGTGGGAAACGGAGATCAAACCAAACAAGCACCAAGCTCAGCCCTTGCTTGCTCTTTAATTTCCTCTCTTTCCCTCAAAATTCCAACGGGAAGCCTGAAATGACAGGAACGGTGCTGCTACAACAGCAAAGTTTTGCTGCGCCCAACTTTCACATTGCTCTACATTAACTTTCCTTCTTTAACTCCACCAGCCTTTGGGAGAATAAAAGGCAAAAAGTTGTAATAGAATTAATAAGTTGTAATAAATTAATTCTCTCAAGCATGTTCCACAACGGGAAAAACTCGTCTCGCAGCGATCCCTCCCCAGCAGCTGAGCATGCACGGCCCCTCGTCCTCCCCATGCACCCCACAGATCCCACACAACTCCATGATGGAACCAGAGGGGCTGGCAGGGATGAGCCACTGGACACAGCAGTCCCAGCACATCCACACGCTTCCCAAAGATCTCCCCACAAGTACAAGCTCTGGATCAAGGAATGCACTGGGCACTAGGAAACTGTACCAGGTACGGAGCATTCCTTGTAGAAATCATATTGAAAGGTAAACCTTCATGCCACAGAGAGCCAGCCCTGAGAAAATAAACATTCAGGCACAGCCACAGCCCATTGGAACTCGTTCGTTAGTTCTGGGGTTGGTTTGTTTCTCTCATTTTTCCAAACTTACTCCTCAAATCCCTATGTCACTTAAAGCTGTTCCCCTGAAAGGATGTTTTTGGCTGCTGTTTGATCGATTCCCTCTCCATGGTGATCTCAGCTCATTTATTACATTTCTAGGAGATTCTGCAACCTATAAAACTAATGACAGAGGATGGTTAACAGGGCAAATAAAGCAAATTTGAGCTGTTTAATGACCCAAATCATCCTCAGCATCAATTTTATTTGTTTTGGTTTTTTTTTTAAAGAAGATTGACTCAGTCTCCTGTGAAGTGCTTGAAGCCGGTACCTCTTGCAGACAGCTACAAGTGAAGAGGGGGAAATGGAGCCAGCAGGCACCAGAGCATCTTCCTGGGCTTGTATCCCTGGATCCTGGCTTTTTTCCCCATTAAAATGGGCTACTGCCCCTGAACACTTCTGGTCATCTTTGGGGGCCAGTTGTTACCACCCCAGGACTCAGGGAAATTTTTTTTTCTCTTTTGTTTACAACTAAAACCACTTTGAAATTGCCAAATTTGGAGGATTTAACTCAATTTTCCAGCCAGCCAAAAAGCAATTGGCTCCCGAGCCCAGATCAGCATTTAACTCACAGCAGACAGACCCTCACAGGGAAATAACTCCACATCTCCATCTACTAGCTCCAGCTTTGTCTTTATGGATCAGTGACATGATTTATTTTTTCCTCCCAATTAGTAGAGGACATCAGATAAATAACAGACAGCTGGAATTAGCACAAACTAGTTAAATTATCAAGGCAGGAAAATTTCAGTGATCATCAGCAAGAGATGAAAACATTTTCAAACTGATTTTTTTTTATTTGTTTGTTTTGAGAAATTCTGATTTTTCTGGAGGGGAAAGTAATATATAGAAAAAAATCCTTAACGCTTCTAACAGAAGCATGGTACAGAGACATATTTTCAAGAGGAAAAGACATTACTCTTTTCAGACATCTCTTTCATATTCTCTCCAAACTTCACATGCTGTCACTGGAGCCTCCAGCCAGCCCTGCTTCCAAGCTGTAAACATTCCAATTTTGGTCTAGAAGCACCTCTAACTAGTGGACACCTCTCCAGCAAGCCTATAATATACAACTTAACACTTCATTTTCAAGAAAAATCAATGTAAATAAAGTCACGCACAACAACCCATCTCAAAAGCTCATTATCCTGGAGGTGCTCAAAGATTTTTCTTACATACATTCCCAAAAATTATATATAAATATATATATATACATATATATACAGTCACACATGAAAGAAAAGAAAGGCAAAATCAGATTTCTAGAAAATCAAAGCCAAATCCAACCCTTCCGTATCTGTTGCTTTAGCAAAGAATAACACAGCTTGCATTCCCCTTTTCCCCTTTGATCCCTCCTTCCCAATTTGCAGAGACAGAAACCACATACAACCAAAATAAAAACCCAGCAGGTTATGTTTTGGTCCCTCTCACATCTTTAAAGAAAGGAGTTGGGTTACATCAGTGTGGATGTAGAATTTGGAGGCTTTGGGGCTGAATACTGAGAAATCAAGTCAGATCATCAAGGCAACGCAGATAAATACAGTAAGTAGAATTTCTCTTTTTTTTTTTTTTCTTTGTGGCTGAATGTTATTTTAGCAAAGATTTAATCCTTTAATAGGATTTCTCACACACACCCCCTTTAAAAATGTCCAGAGCTCAATTCCATTGCACACACCACCATCTCTCACCTGGCACCTACACGGTTTCTCTCACCTGGCACCTACACGGTTACTCTCACAGACATTGCACATTAACTGCTTGCTAGAAATTGCACACAAAATGACTTATTATTAACTTGACCCTCTATTTCAAAGAAAGCAAAACAACACAGCCATTGCTCACCACAGACAGATATTTCCACTCTGCTTCTACCTAAATAAGTAGAGCCCTATCTCACCAGCACAGCACCAGAGCAGAATGGATCACTATTATTATTTATCACATTTAAAACCCAGGCAAAAGCAGCTACACTTACAGGCATACTTAAAAGACAAGACATGACAAAAGATTTAGGGAGAGATAATATACCAACGTCATACATATCACAGCGAGGCCATGTTGAAGCTCAACGCGTTTCCCCCCTCAGTAAGAAATCTCTCTCTCTCTTTCTCTCTCTCTCGTCTTTCTCTCTCTCTCTCTCCCGCTCGTGCTCTCTTGTTGAATTGCTAGTGGTAGTAGTAGCCCCCAACAGCTCAGGAGAAAAAATCCATTTAACGAGTGCCCAGGAAGAACATGAGTATGACATTCACAAGCAATAGCACCACAATCACTGCAAAAACGACCACCGTTTGGACATCCAAGGTCATGGTGCAATGCAGAACACTGTAGTGTTCGAGGTGTGGGGCTGGCAGATTTGGAGAAGTCAACCTCTGCTCTGTAAGACTGTCCATACATCCACCATGCTAGAATAGAGGAGAAAACTGTTCCTGGTTTTGTTTTGGCTCGTAATGCTTTGTGCTCTGCCTTAATTTCTCCCCTATCTGCTGTCTCTAGCTCATTCTGAGCCCGCTAAGTGAAGCATCATCACAACCAGTGAGCACTTGGGATGTAAAAATCCTTCCTTTAGGAAAAGAGCGAACGCTGTCTGCAAGCTTCTCTGTCTGTCTCGTCCCCCCTGTCTCTCCCGGTCTCTCTCTCGCTGGCTGGCTGGCTTTTTAATTCAAGCCAGTGCAGATACGGCGCCCGTGTGAGTGTGACAGCTCCGCGAGCGGCTGCGGCTGCATCCCTCGGAGCGAGGCGGACCCTGGCGCATACTAATCAGCTCCAGTGACCAGGCAGCGAAGGGATCCTGGCTGTCACTCAAACGCAGGAGGAAGCGCTGGCTCCATAAATACGCGAGGCTTCCGCCTGCCGTGCCAGCGAGCGCCACGCAGACATGTCTCTGTCTCTGCCCTGCGCTGCGGGCGGGCAGCGCCGCGCGGGGCCGATGCGGAGCTCCGGGAAGGCGCACCCAGCTTCCCGTGCCGCGCACAGCCCGCTCCTCGCCGCCTCTTTACGGCGGGGCCGCGGCCGCACCGCCTGCGCCGAGCTTCCGATGGGAAACTTGAACACCCGAGCTGCTGGGAGCCTGCTCAGAGCGGGGAGGGGAGCGAGAGCGGGGAGAAAAGCAGCCAATGTAACAAATAGGCAACCCTTGGTAACCTGGAAATTCAGTGTGAGCCTGAAATGCGGGAATTTGGTAGGGGGAATCACGTTTTAGCTCTGTACAGAATCACTGAATCTCAGAGTCAACCAGGCTGGAAAAGACCTCTGAGATCATTGAGTCCAACCTGTGATCCAACCCCACCTTGTCACCTAGACCATGGCACTGATGCCACATCCAGTCTGCCCTTAAACAACTCCAGGGATGGTGACTCCACCACCTCCCTGGGCAGCCCATTCCAATTCCCAATCACACTCTCTGTAAAGAATTTCTTCCTAATATCTAACCTAAACCTCCCCTGGTGCAGCTTAAGTCTGTGCCCTCTTGTCCTACTGCTGGTTGCCTGGGAGAAGAGACTGAATCACCCAGCTACAACCTCCTGTCAGGGAGCTGTAGAAAGTGAGAAGGTCTCCCCTGAGCCTCCTCTTCTCCAGGCTTAGCCCCCCCAGCTCCCTCAGCCTCTCCTCACAGGGCCTGTGCTCCAGAACAGTACTACGCACATCACCCCATCACAAATCCATACAGTCTCTCCCCTCAGCACTGCACTGGGTATCTCCACGCTAAGAGTTAAACTGAATTCAGAGATCTATAAAAGGGGGGAGGACAGATGGAGGATCTTTATTCCTTCTACAGCAGCCAGAAAAGCTCATTCCTACATTACAATCACACACACACTCAGGGTTTATAGTCCAGGTGCCAGGTGCTATCCCAAACCTCAATCTTAGATCCCAGCACCAGCAGTTACCTTGGAGAGGCATCACAATACACACAAAACAGATACACTCAGCTGGAAAAAGCAAATGATTTTCCAGACAAAGACAAATATAGAAATGCTGCCAATGCATATGCATAAAGCACTAAAATGTGCAGCCGGGGGCTGAGCACAGCACCTTCCAGGAAACCTGTGCCTCCCAACTCCCTGGCACTTCGCACACAAACACGGGGCCAATGCGCACCAAACAGCCACTGAACTTGTTCTCCAGCAGCAAACTAAAGTCTGGAAGGACTTTAATGTTTAAACGTGGACAGGGAATGGGGTCGGCTCCAACGAGAGGCAGCCTGTCCTTCCAGGGCACCAGCATTCGGGGAAGGGACAGGGAGGTTATCCTCATACCCCACCTCACCACTCAAACCAACACTAAATCCATCTGTTCACTGCAAGGCTTAGCTTTATTTTATTTCCTTTGCTAGTTGGGTTGCCGGAGGGCTCACTTAAAAGGAGGAGGCTCCTATATCCACCTCAAACACCATGGAGGGAGAGCGTGTCATGTGGGCGAGGACTGGGCCTCCATGGAGCCTCCCTCCTTGGCCTCCACTCAGACCTGTGCAAGACCTACACTCCTCAGCCCCATTCTCCTCTTCTCTGACCAGCTCTGTAGCACACGTGGGCCATGATGTGTTCACAGATGGTGAAGGTGAGTTGTGTTGAGCACAGTGGCAATAAGAACACTTTGGTTCCATCAGATGGTTTCTTCTCCTCTCTTTTTTATTTTATGGGAGAAGTACCAGCCAGAGGTTGTCTCGAGCACCTGAGCCCCCTGCTCTGTTCAAGTAGAGAGTTTCTTATTCAGGAGGACAGTGAAAGGTTTTTTTTCACCTGCATATTTACAAAGAAGCTACTTTAAAGCTGCCCCGTTAGCACATGTGCCAGGCTGTATCCAGGTCACCAGCTTCCAGACCTGCATTCCCTATCAAGTATCCAGTTTTAGGACAGTCACTCTGTCTGATGCAATTTTAGACTAACCAGAATAGCAAACAGAGAATCACAGAATGGTTTGCGTTGGAAGGGACTCTGGAGATCATTTAGTTACAACATGTAACAGATATGGAATATTTACTATTGCTACCATCCTTTCCCAAAACAATACATGCAATTTTCCGAAACCCAAACCTGAACTCACCCTAACATCCAGAAAATTCCAGTTTCTGTCTCAGAAATAAGTGACCTCTCCAAAACATACAACCAGCCCAGATTTAGAGGCATCTTTACAGCCAGTTAATGTTTTCCTCTAAACTGTGATGAGAGCAGAGGGAGCCTGGGTCTGGAACCCAGCTCAGGCTCAGCCTTACTGTTAGAAGAAGCCCAGTGGAGTTGTTCTACTGATCCACACAGCCCTGAGGGCTTGCAGACCCTCTGCAGATACAGCCCGTCCTTTGCTCTGTGTGTCCTCTCATTGCCCAGAACGGGAGGCGACCAGTGCAGTTCCAAGGCAGACTCCTCTGAGCCTTTGCACACAGCCAGGGGAGCAGAATCGGGGCAGGTACGAGCACAGAGGCCTAAGAAATATCCAGAACAAAGGTGCAGCGATCACACATGCTCACAAGCTACTTCCGTAACTGAAAGGGAGGGTTTCATTGCGAGCACTGCCAGGCAGGGCTCGGGCAGTCCCTCCGCACGAGCTGAGCCACTCACAGCGCAGGGGAGGGCAGAGATGCTAAAGACAGGCTTTACAAAGCCAGCCCCTCCTGGGGCCGTCTGCCAGCCGCGGGCGGGGGGTCCCCAAAACCCCCTCCCCAGTACAGCCTGAGCATCGCGAGCAGCTGCAGGTGAGGGCGAGCTCAGTGCTGGGCTCCTGCCTGCAGGGGCTGGGGGGCTGCTCCAACCACAGCATCCCTGCTCCCCAGGTCACACTCCAGAGCAAACACCCCAGCAGATCAGGCAGGAAAGCACCAGGTGCCTCACCTCACACAGGTACAGATACTGGGCTCCAGTGGAAGCTATGTGTGTAACAACCACTGAGAGTGAGCAGCACAAACAGATTTACTGCAGAGAAGCTTCTATTTAAATGATATTCACAGTATTCCCAATAGTACTTGCTGCTTTATATAATTTCCTATGCCTCCTGCGTGCACTAAATGTTAATTTTACTACAAAAGTGGATGATACCGTCTCTTAGAAGCCTCTCTGAAAAAGAACACCTACACAGCAGGGGTTTATATAAAACCACCGCAGAGTTTACCTTCATGTAATGCTTTTGGGAAGTTTAGTCTAACCTCCTGCACAGAGTGAAACCGAGGAACGAGATGATAAGATCTGTACTAGTTATACAAAACACCACGTCCCTCACAGTACAGCACACGCCCTGACACTACAGGAGATTTGGGGAGCACAATTTGTAATGCAAGTTGAGCGAGGGCTCTGCTGTAAGAGAAAGGAGATTTTAACTTCAGCACCTCTCCAGCGGGATAGCGATCGGGGAGGAGGCACGGCTCCCACTCACACATCACACCCGCACATCTCTATGTAAGCATAAATCACAAATCTGATAGACAAATATGTAGGGATAGCGCATTCTGGACACCCAAATAACAGACAGATTAGAGGGGCCCTCCACTAACATTAATTACAATATGGTAATTTTGGGGCAAGCCTATGAAGCAGATGATGCCAAATCCTTCCGAGCGTAACACATCGGGCTCAGCCTTGTGACCACGTCTCCCTCCAATGGATGTCTCCGGCAATTAGCACATCCCACTCCTTCCAGCTCAATAAATACAGCTCTAACTCAGCAGCCAGGATTTTCAACTGGAATGCTCACAGGTCCTGTATCCCACTCCCAATGACAGCTACATGATCTGGCAGGGCAGTCCAGGGGCATGTGGCAGTCCAGGGCTTCAGTTCCTGCGCAGATAAACAACCTTCAGTTTTGGACATGCAGAGGCATCTATGTTTTCCCAACATGTCAGCTCCACCTTCCATTAACTGCAAAAATGAGCAACTCAATGAAGATCCAGAGTATTCCAAGCATGCCGCTGTAGGAAGTGGTGTGGCCAAGCTCTGGGATTTGGCATGAGGACCCCAACTCTGCCCATCACTTGGCCAAGTCTCTTGGTGAATTTGGGAGAATTTCAAACAAATCACAGGGTGGTTCATGATTCTGAGTGGGTCTGGACAGATGAAACCCGTGGACATGGGGAAAACAGCTGCCATCAATCATCAGTCCAGAACTGCATCGGCTTGTTTATGTTCCCTCTTGGAGCAAAAGCCTCACCCCAGACCTATATGGCAACATGAAGGAAGTTTAAACTTTTAATTTGAATTAATACTGCCCCCAAAAAGGAACAGACAGCAACAGTACTCAGGGATATGTGGGCAGCAGACAGGCTCCTCCATTCCCAGTCTCCTGTGCTGGGCGCTCATGGACTGCGGCTGTGACACCGATGGGGGTGTGAGTGCTGGGCTCCATTAGAGATTATGAGAAGACCATCAAATTAAATTGGTTTATTTCTAAATCTAGGCAGGAATTAAGCTGGGGGGTTGAGAGATTAAAGACCAGTGAGATTATGATTTGCTGCTTCCAAAAAGGAGGATTTCCTTAAGCTGGGAGTTGCCTCTTTTTCCCTTCTCTTCACAGTGAGTCTGACAGAGCCCCCTTCTCCATCCTTTGCCAGAATCTCCATAATCTTGTATGTTTATGGAATGGCTTCCTGGGAAGCTTTAAAAAGTTCCAAATGCCTAAAATTCCTTACCCAAACTCCAAAATGGGAGGAATATCTGTAAAGACTTGGACTCAGGGATTGGATTTTCGTGGTTAAAAATTACCTTTCCAGTCACCCCAGTTCCTTGCCTGTCCACTCCATCCCTCAAATGGAAAGCTTCCTCACTGTCCATGAACTTGCAACTTTTTCCAATAACTTCCTCCTTCTAAACTGCCTAAGAAAAGGCTGAGTTGAGAGCCAGCAAAGCAGTGAAATGGGAGAGAAGGTGGATGTGGGAGAGAGCAGAGCAAGACCCCTTAAGCAAGCTGGGAGTAGCAAGGCTGGGAGTGCTGGCAAAGAGAATAAGTTAATTTTCTAAGCCCACTTCTATTTGGGGAACACAGGGCACTGCCAGAGGTTGAGTTTGCCACATGGCTTAACCTGCATGACCACCTGGCCAAGAGCTCAAAGGCCACGGGGACAGACCTGAGCATTTCCCTGTCACTGCTCTAAGTATTCCATGAAAAAGAAAAACGAGGATTTCACCAAAAGGTGGGAAGCATCACATTGACCTCCACAGCTTGACCCTTGGAAGACACACCATTTAGAGACACATGGAGCTCAGGCAAGTTGTCATAGGTGAACCCTTTCCCATTCTTCACCAGTTCTAATTTTATTAATTTTATCTCAGAAAACAAGAAGTGATACACAACAGAATTATGTCCCCAGTGTAGAGACTGATTTATTTATAACAGTTTCATTTCATGCTAACAGCCAGACACCAACCAAGCCAGGGGGGTTGTGATGTACTAGTGCACCAGCCCCAGTTAACAACCCTCTCGAAAAGTAACCATGTGCCAGATGAACAGGTCTTTGAATGTAAGGCAGTAGTGACACAGAATCATCACAGAATCCCAGAATGGATTGTCTTAGAAAGGAGCTTAAAGCTCATCTTGGTCCATGGGCAAGGACACCTTCCACTAGACCAGGTTGCTCCAAGGCCATCCAGTCTGGCTTTGGACACTTCCCGGGATGAGGCAATGTCAGATACTAACCAAGGCTGGTTACAGTCACATCTGAAGACCTCAGTTAATCCTGGTTCCTCCTCCAAACAGAGCCAGCACCTGAGCAGATGTTGCTCTTCCTTCAGGTGAAGAACTAAAGCAGTTGAGTGTTGCGGGGAGGGGGGAGATATAACCAAAGCCTTGTCACTGTTGTCTTATGAGGTGCCCAGATGCTTCTTCCAGAGCACCCTGGCCAGTTGTCACCTGCATTCTAGGACAGCTCACTGTGTCCCTGCCAACATCCTGCCCTCACCTGCAGGGTTGCACCAGCTTGGGCTGTGCTACAAGGAGTGATGTCCCAATGGAATCAGTGCTCAGAGCTCTTGTAACACTATTTAAACCATGCTGAAACAGCCCTGAGAGTCTGTCTGGGGGGGGGTTGTGTCCATTGTGCTTCTCTGGATTGCAGTGAGAACAACACATCTTCTATTTTTAAGTTTATTTGAACTTAAAGCATTAAGACAGACTAAAATCTCCTGCCCCTGGCAATTGTGTTGCAAGTGCTTTCTCTTCTCCTTGCATCTGCTCCATACCCCAGACTGTACTCTAGAAGCATCCTCAGATTCCCAATGTTGAAAAAGAAAAGAAAAACCCCTCAAATCCAGCAGAAACCTGATGTGGTAACACCAATTACCCTGGTCACAGAGAAAGACTTGAGGGGCTGAGAAAGTTCAGTTCAAAAGGACCTATCCAATTCAGATGCTCATTTCAGCCTTACTTAAGATGTCCTTGTCTGCAACAAAAAAATCCCACTGGCATAAAAGAACACACAGAACTTTACTCCTTAATTTTACTTCTCAGGCTTCTGGGCTCGCAGTTGACCCTGGAAACAAAGCAAAGAAGGCAAAGCCCAAACTGCAGAAAAATCCAAGCCAAATCCCTTTCTTGGGGGAATATAAGTGCTCCCTCCAAGCACTGACAGGAGCTCCAGTGCTCCTGCTCTCACTTCTGACATTAAATAGCAGAATCTTCATATCAACACATGGCTGGACAAAGTGGTAAATGGGAAAAAAAATTTGTCACCCTCTAGAAACTACAACAAACCCCTACTAAATCCAGGGTCAGTGTCCCCAGAGGGGTCCCTGAGAAATTCAGCTGCACAGGCACAGAGAAACTCTTCGTCATGAATATCAAAGGGTGCATTTCAGCTTTGCCACAACACAGGAAGGTCCTTTGAAATCCAAGGCACCACAATTCCTATGCAGTAAAAAAGGCCATCTAACAGAGTATTTCCCTCTGCCCAAGCTTGTGGAGGTCTGGCAATAGTAGTGCGAGGTGTTGGGCAGAAGAGGAACAGTGTGATCCATGATGCACACACCAAACAGCAACGTCAGGAACCAGAGAGAAACCAGAGGAAGAGGAGAAGTTTTGGTTTTGCTTTGTGCCTTTATTGCCTGGTCCTGCAGAAGGTGTGGGTTAAGGAGCAGCTCTCCTGCAACAGGATGCTCCCCTTGAACAGGTCACCATCATCTCTGCTTGTGGGCAAGGCTGAGTCAGGCCCTGCCCCAGGGCACCAGGAAAAGACAGAGGCTCTTGGATTTCCAAGTCCTGATGCTTGTTATTCAATGCTTCACTGCTGCCCTGTGACCCTGAGCTCACTCTGGGGGAATCTGGAATCCCCCACCATGTACATATCAGGCAGGCTGAGCCAGGCACAGCCCCTGACTCAGTGAGAGCCATGGCACAGGAGCAGGAGCCACAGCCCTGCTTGGAATACGGGAATGAGGATGAAAAGAGCCCTCCCCACACCCCTCCTGTGACACTTGGCTCCAGCTTCCCTGGGTTTCTCCTCATCAAGACACTGAGTAAAGAAAAAACTATCTCATTAAGAAGCTGACCCAGGGGTCTCATGTTCTTCATACAAATTAACCCAGAGAATTAGATTTGCTTCATAGAAATCATTTTCTCCCCCTCTCTCTGCCTCCCAAAAAAAGAAGAGGGAAGAGCCTATTGAATCTGGCACTCTTTTAATGAAGGAAACGATGCAAGCCAAGCTAATGAAGTAGGAATTCCAGATGGATAGCAGTAGGTGTATGAATAGTACATGAAACGCTCGTTTTTATCAGCAATATAAGCATTAAAAAGGAAAAAGAAGTTTTTAGCTTTTTTCTTTCATTTTTTTTTCCTTTCTCCAAATGACGCCAGTAGGGTTTCATTCCCTGGTCCACCCTGGCCCAGCAGGATTGCTCACAGTGAGAGGGAGCAGAGGCTGCTGCCTTCCAGGAACAGGCAGCTCTGCCCTCCCCACTGCTCCTGACGCTGTGTGAGTGCAGAGAGCCAAGGGGACCCCGGCTGTGTGGGATCACACAAATAAACCCCTCTGCTGTGGGACACAGCCACACACAGCGACCACAGGAAGGAGCCTGGGGTGGAACTGGCTTCTCCCAGAAGCACAAACTGCACTTCTGCATCATTCATCAGCAAGGACAACATGTAAATCCAGTGGGATAGAGCTGAGGTTTGCTGTGCGCCCCAAAACACGGCACTGCAGGAGTTTTGGGGGCTTCGGCTGCTGCCTGGAAACAACTGTGGCACAGAAGGTGTGGTGCCATTTACTGCAAGCCCAACATTATCCTGGGTTACCTCCAAGTAATTCTGCAGCATGGGGAGACAGAGGTTGGGATCCCCACAGAACAGGCACTTCTGTACACTGACACAGCTCCCTGGGTTCAGGGGGAGTGACGAGAACTCCGGACAAGAATTCTCTACTTCTCACCCATCCCCTCCTACCAGACTAAGTTGGAGATTTCACAGCCTGAAATTGGCTCCCAGATATGACACACTGAGATACGACACTCCAGCCATTCCCTAACAATCCTCATCCCTCCCCTCCCTGCCCACATTACATAATAAGCATCTTTATTTATTCTTTTTTTCGTAAGTCATCTTTTCATAACAATAGAAACTACTGGAGACTGAGATAACTTGATGAATTTTTCCTATTATCTAAGAGCTTAGTCACTCAGGGAATTAGTCATGTTCAAAATAACAGCCAGGCTCAAAGAGATTCAGAGCAACCATTCTGGAGCAGAAGCAGCTAATGTCATAAATACATTAAGATGTCAGCTTGAAGCATTTCAGAGATTTTTCAAGAAGTGTTTAAAAAAAGAAAAACCGTTTGACTAGATATAAAGGAAATCAGGTTCTCAGCAGTTAGAACTGTGGTTTACAAAGCCCGTGGTGCTCAAACACTGAAAGCCTGAGCAGGAGGGACAGATGGACATGGTGACCACGTGGCGCGTGTAGTTTCCCAGCGAGCACAGCCTGCTCGATGTTCCACATGGCACCCTCCCATCACTGCTCTCACAGGGTTTTCCAGACATCCCTGATGCATCATGAAGACATGTCTCAGGAGACAGAGAAGTTATTGGCATGTCCAATATCCAGCAGGTAGGAACAGGGGCACAGAGCCACGGGACCAAAGCCAGGTCTCCCCCTAGCCACACGTGGGACTGACACAAGGGCAATCCTCAGCATATTTCAGGGGTTTATCCAAATATTTTTGTTTACCACAATGTCAACTCTTTCTTAACCAGGCCATTTATCATATACTCTTATAGTAGCACTAGTCAGAGGCTATAACTGAAAGATTAAAGGAGCCCCAAACTGTGAGTGAGATGAAAAACTGAACAGGTACTTTGTGAGTAAGAAAAATCTCACAAAAACATGCATTTGGTAGGATGGGCTTCAGGCTCTGGGAGCTCCGTGGCACTGCAGCACACACGGAATTCTCCAGCACCTGCAGAGCTCAGTCAACCCAAGTATCAATCTCCAGTGACAGCAGATTCCAGGGTGAACAGGAACAAACCTCCAATAAGCCGCTCTGCTGTGGAAAAAGCCCTCCCTGCTGAGGTCCCAGGGTGAGGAGCGGCTGGACCTGACAGCATCCTCTGCAGGACACCCAAACTGCTCAGCACGTCACTGGGCTTCCTGGGAGCTTCACTGGAGCTGAGTGCTCCCTGTTCCCTTTGATCTCTGCAGGACTCTGAGAGCTCTGGGCCTCTTCACTCCCATTTTCCCTAATGCCTGGATACTGCAAGATCCTTCTTCCATCCCATCCCGGCCTGGCTTCTCTCCACCAACTGCATTTGTTTATCCAAACTTTCAAAAATGAAAGTCAAACCAAAACTGCTTTTTTCCTCTTCTCTGTTCCTGACTTCACATTGAGCTTTTCAGGATTACAGAGCGCAGAGAGTCTTTGTACTTTCAATATCCTGTGATCTGCAGACTGACAAGTGGAGAAGGATCAGTAAGGAAAAATGTAAGCAAGATCCTGGCTGCTGACCTGCCCTGTTCGTGGATATCTCCACCACTTGCAGTGTTTGGCCCTTTGATTCACTGAATTCCTTATCACCACACTTTTAAGCTGTGATGATTTACAAGAGCCTACTTTTTGTTTAGGAGACAAATGGAAAATATCAAGCACAGCTTGATTTTAAGTATTTGAACAACTGGCATAGCAGCCTAGGGAAAAACATGACTGTATATGCCTGAAAAAGAGAAAAGACTGGGACTGTACCTATGGAAGGTAATGGCTGCACTCACTTGGACTGTCACAGGCACAATACTAAGCCCAGAAGGAGACTCTACGTGAGGAAATACCAAAGAAGATTGTGGTGGTTTGGACCTTGGTTTTTCCCCCAGAGGCTGAGAAGTGGTAACCCCCAGGGGTGGTAACACTTGAGATTTGTCCAATCTGCGCTCCTGCAAAAAATGCAAACATATCACAAGCACCGGAAGAGATGAGTTGTACTTTGATTGTTAGAAGTGGTGGCCATGTTGTAGAGCCACGAGGAAGGGGCTCTGAGCCCCTCGGGGCCTCTGGGGCCTCCCAGCCCCTGGCTGGGAGGGGACTGCAAAGACTTGGAACAGTGTTAGACTGGACTAAGTATCTGTAGTTATGCCGGGAGATGATTTCTCCATGGGCGCAGAGCAGCAGCTGGTACTGACCAGAGAAATGGTGGCAGAGAGCCAGGACAGATAAGAACTGAACCAAACAGCAAACGGCATGCAGCACACAGAGAGAACTCCTGGAAGGAGACAGAGAGCCAAGAGAGAGCCAGCAGCAGAGCTACAGAGTCTTGGGGTAAGAACTGATACCCGCCCCCCAAACTCCTTTGAGACCTCCAGGAAAGGAGGACATGGACTCCTATTAAGGAGAAGAGTTTTAGACATGCAGCACTGGAGAGAGAGAGGAGTTGAGAAGCTCAAGGGGTCCTGAAGCTGGACCGGGACAGCCAAAGGAATGTGGAGGAGGGCTTCGCCCCCCCCCGCTGCCTGGAGACAGAGACGGAGCTCTGCAAAGGGGAATTTGAACCCCCTGAGGAAGGGACTTTCACAAAGATGCCCCTGCATTTCGCGATATACCTGTGGTGACGCGAGTCTGGTCCCTGCTGGCAGTCCACAGGTGAGGCCTTCGCTTGGACCGAAGGAGAGCCAAGGGGCTTGGAGACCCCCTTGGGTGTATTGAAAAGAGATCCAGCTACAACAACCCAGTTACTGCTGCATGGAAGACAGAAGAGGAGCTGCTGCCCTAAATGTGGAAGGGATCTGTCCTTCTTTCCCTCCTGGACTTTTATTTGGAGGGGAGAAGAGATCTGATCATTGTAAATACTATATGTCATGGTAGAGATATTGTGATCATGTGTATAATGTATTATGATATTTATTTGTACAGTCATTGTAATATATTCCCTTTCCCCCACTTTGAGTCTGGCATGTTTTGTCTGGAAAACCCATCTCACGTTAGGTTGGGATGTAGGAGGGGGCTTAGACTAGGGAATTAGGATTTTGGGGCTATCTCAAACCATGACAAAGATTCACACTTGTAATACAGTCAAAGGCCTGGGAAAAAACTGTGCCCTTGGCAGACAAAAAGCTATCCCAGAAAAGGCCTGATTTAATCCAACATTTGATTACCATGCTGGATCAATACTCTCTGAAGAATCCCAAACCAAATAATCATCATCCTCACACACCAGTCAGAGGTGTAGATTGATCCTCATCACTACCAATGACAATTAGTTTCATCTTTCTGGGTTAGAAACAGATACCAGAGAGTTTAGCAACTTGGTACCAATGAAGCATGTAAAGCATCCCCGTGGGATGCCAGCATAATTGGCAAAAGATTAATTGTTTAAAAAATGGGAAGCAGCACATGCAAAGGAGGAAAAAAACAAGCCCCGACAGCTTAATATTATGGAATAATAGTGAGGTTTAAGGGGCTGATTTAGAAATAAAGAGCCACCTGCCATGAGAACAAAAGCTTCTATCACTTGGAAAACATTAGTGACAGGCTTTCTAAAGATGAGTAACTCTGAAGGGAAGTGGGTCTGAGTCTTTAACCCAAGCTGAGAACAGAAAACAGCACTCTGAATAAATCAATGCTGTGCAGAACTTGGGAGAAATCAGTCTAAAATCCAGGTTTTGACCAACATGCCTGAGCAGAACCAAGTCGAGAGATGATGGCCAAAATAAATGTATATTGCTGTTCTTTAGTAGGTGCACAGAAAACATTATCAGAGTAAAAAAGACAGCTGAAAAACCCTAACAGGGGCTCAGTGTTCATGAAAATTGGTCCAGTGATGCTCTGGGTGAAAGGCTGAGGTTCTCCACGGCATGGAAGGCAGTGAGAACAGGGCAGCCAGCCTTCACTCAGGAGTCAACAGAGCCATTCGACAATTCTGTAGCACAGTTTAATCAGCAGGCTGAGATAATAATATTCCCACTGACTTGCTGAAATGCAGCTCCTTCTGGTTTGGAACAACTCGTTTGTTTAGCAGCACACACCAATACGATCCACATCTGAAGTGCTAAAAATTAAAGTAACTTACCAATGGGGGCAGCAGGCAAAATCTGCATTACAGGGACTATCACTATCTGTACTGGCACTTGGCCAGGACATCTGGACTAACATGCCTTGTCTTGCCAGAAGAGCAGAATTTGGAGGGCCCAACCATCGGCAGGACCTTGGCTCCACAGCACAGCCAAGAGAGCACTCCCAGCATCCCTGGGATTCCAAGGGCAGGAGCCCACTGAACCCGTTGGACCACAGCCACCCATCCCCAGGGAAATAGGCTCCTCACTCACAGGGGACTGCAAAGATCCCTGCTGGATTTATCTTATTAGGGTCAGTTCTACTTTGCTGGTTTGTAATAATTTTTTATTTCTAGATACCTGAAGATATGTGGAATATCTCCAAATACTGCTGAGGCTGTTAAACTGCTGTATCAAATAAAGAAACCACAGTTCTCTCTTTTGTTTTTCCCTTTTGAGACAGGCGATACTGGGAAACTCCCTCTTCAAAATCAATCACTGGAGTTTTATTTTCCCCAAAAATATCACATATTACAGGCTATCCAGCAACCCCTATAATTCCTCTCAAAGAGAAGGCAAAGATTAGACTAATGAGAACAAAATAACAGTCTCCCTGGCCGCCGGCAGCAAGGAAGGAAGCTGGGAAGGTGAGAGGGTGAGAAAGTGTCAAGTCTTATGCTGTGTCAATTAAAAAAGCAGTTTGTCCTGCACCACATCCAGTCCCTCCCCACCCGAGCTCAGCAGTCACCTGGGAGGAGAGGAAAAAGGATGCAAGAGCCACGTCCAGCTTGCCAGCACCACTTTTCTGCACCGTACTTATCTCTGACAACGTAAACCGGCAAACGGCGATTTGCGTTGCTTGGACACCGGCGGAGAGCGGCAAAGTGCTCCTCGGGCTGCGAGCGGGTCCAGGGGGCACAGGGAAGAAATCCCGCCCCCTCGGGATGCTCAGAGGGTGGGAGGTGGCAGCAAACCCCCCAAATCGCTGCGGGGTGGTAGACAAACCTTAAACAGGACCTAAACAAATGTGGAACCTAATGCAGGCTGCTGCCTACATCCGCATCACACCAGGAGCACAAAGCACTCCGCCCCAATTTGTGCGAGTATCCGAGAGGGGCTGAAGGGCAGAAGGAGCCGCACAAGGGCGGCACAGAGCTGGTGGCTGGGCACCAGGAGAGCGCGGGCAGTGATCCCTGCGCTGGCTCCAAAAGCCTCCTCGCTGCCAGCGGCATCTGCCGGTGCCCCCGCGGAGCCGGAATGCGGGGGCTGAGCCAGGTGACGCCAGAGCCTGCTCGGCCCGAGCCAGCCAGACACCGGGAGCAGCCCGCAGGGATGCCCCGAGGCTCCCCGCAGGAGGGAGAACGCCCAGGGAAGGGCAAAACCCCAAACCACCTGCAAAGCCCAGCCCAGCACAGAGGGAAATTGCCGTTGCAAAGCCAAGCTGTGCAAGGAGGGAGAGACGGGGGGGAGGAGGATCTCAATAACAACCGCATCGCTTCACGGGGAAGTTTCTGAATGAGGCAGAGGGACCCTGCTGAGCTGGGGGAACTTCCCCGCTTCCCCCCCGGCACACACAGCCCCTACGAGCCGCACTCCGGGCTCAGCGAGGGCATCTGCAAATCGGCAGGATTTTGTCTCATTGAGCAGAGCTGTCAGTGTTTAACCGGCTTTCCTGAAGCCTCTCCACTCCCGAGGAGTGTGACAGCCTGATGCAAGCGCAGGCAGGGACTCTCCAGCTCAGCAGCACATTCGGCTCCCCCCGCACCGCAACTCATCATCCGGCGGAGGGGCAGATCTGACAGGTCCCGGCGGCTGCCGCCAGCCAGCATCCTTGTGCCGGCACTCCTCCCAGTCTCTCCCCCGGCTCGCACACCACACAGCCCATCTTCGGGAACCGGGAAAACCCTCTGCTTCCCCCATAGTCCCCCCGGTTCACCCTACCGAAACCCCCTCTCCAGCCCCGCCGAGCGCCGCTCCCCCTCCCACGCCCCAATGCGTGCCCACCCTCGTTCCTCTCTTTTAATTTCTTCTTTTGCTCAGCAGTTTGGGAATGCAGAGTCCATAAAATGGCTACAGAGCGATCAATGGTTTCAAGGACAGGGAGTAAAGGAGGAGTCAGGAGATAGGACGGAGGTTCATTTCCCTGTCAAAGTACTGCAATAAGAGGAAAAGAGAAAGACATAGCTACCTGAACTCACCATTCCTGTTCCATCCCTTAGCCACTGCATCTTGCTTCTGATGATGTCCTTATTATCAGGGAGGGGAAGGAAAAAAAATCCCTACTGCCTGGCGAGAGCTGGCAGGAAAAAAAAGAAGCCCCCCACCCCCACCCTAGCCCGGAGCTTTCAGTCAGCCATCCCTCAGCCCGGCAATCCCGTGCCTGTCAGGAGCACGTTACTAGCAGCCTCCTCACTACCTGGGATTGTGCTTATTTATTTCAGTCACGGACTGAGGGATTTGAGGGGAGGGGGATATCCTTTTTTTTTCCTTTGCCGTGCTTTGAAACTCTGCAGGAGGGGAGGGGAGGAGAGCAGAGGGGAGGGAGGGGGGACCTATACAAACTTGGGGAGGGTCCCTGCAGTCGCCCAGCAGCCCGGGCACCCCCTGCCCTCCTGCCCTGGTCGGTCACCCTCGCCCCCAGCGCTGCAGGACTCCGGATCTGCAGAGCCAGCACATGGCTCCACGCTCAGCAATGGGCTGGGGCTTTTGCTGACGTTCAAAGGGCAGTAGTTTCTCACTCTGCCTTCCACATGCAGGATAAGTCCCCTTCCCACTGAAACCAAAGCCCCCAGCCCAGCCAAGCGCTGCCCCTGCTGCCCGGGGTTATCCTCCTCGCAGCACCCGCACCCCACTCCCCACTCAGGGCTTTAATCCCCTGCTCACTCCCCTTGTGAGGGAGCTTTATCCCGACTTTCTGGTCACGGCAAGGAAAGTACAGCCCGCTGCAGAGTTGAGAAGAGAATCCACTCGTTAAGCATTCCCCATCACCACGGCCACCCACCACACCGAGGGAGAGGAGATCGCTCTGTCTGGCGCTGGAGAGGAGAGGCGGCGGCAGCATATGGGATGTGTAGAGCCAACTGGAGACAGGGCTGAATCCTCCCGAGTCCTCCAGCTGGGACACGCATGTTGACATGGTTCTCCCCATTTTTCAGAGAAGACATGGAGATCGCAGGAGTTGGCCAAGGCCATTCACGGAGGCGGCTACGCCATCCCAGGGCTCACTGCCCACAGGAAGGGGCAGCCCGGAGCAGGGACTGACACACCCCTGAGAACAGGCAAAATGCCCCCCCAACAATCCCCAAATCTCCTCTCTGGCAACCAAGGTCTGCAGCTGGTTTCAGAGCCAGGAGGGCAGGTAGGAATTGTGGAGACAAAGTGGGAAATGGCTGACATCCTGCTCAGATGGGCACAGACACCCACAGCCAGGATATACATGCACTGGGTACACTGGACATACTGGATCCTCATACAGGATATACTGCAAAACCTCTGGAGAAGCTACAGTCTCCTCAGTTACACTTGCAGAGGATTTAGGGTTGTGTTTGAGTGGGGTTTTATCCATGCACTCAAGAGCAGAAGGGCACTTGGATCTCCTGCTCCTGGCCTCCAGAGGAGTCAACGTTTTTCCTGCAGCTGAAGATTCTGAGTCAGGAAACAACATGCGGCTCCTCGTGACTGCCACTTTGTGCTGGTCCTGTGCCACTCAGCAGGATCAGAGCCTAGGTGTCTTCACTTATTTGTTGAACTGGGACAGACCAGGAGAGCAGGCAGGAGCGAAGGGATGCTGCCCAGCATCTCTGCATTGTTGCGGCCCCACATTAACCTGCTCCAGTTACATCAAGCCACATTCCATCACTTTTTCTACAGGCACTGACAGCCATCATTATTGCCAGAGATGGCTGACAAAAGAGTGAGTCAGGAGACAAATGCTTATAGGTGTCCAAACTCTGGAATTCTACCTAAGTTTCCTATGTTAAGTGACAGAAACTCCAGGTAAGTTATTTACATCCATAGGAGGACTCTGGTTGGAAAATCCCACCTCTGGCAACCATTCTGGTGTTGTCAATCAGGGTCTGCTCCTCATCAGGTACAAAACCTGTTTGGGATGTCAGACAGATCCAGCACAACCTCACCACCTGATTTAAAAGCTGCAGGGATTGGGGAGAGCCAGGACAGCAGAACTGACAGACAGACGGACACCCTGAATGCATGGGCATTGCTCCTTCAGAAACCTGGACTAAAAAGAGAGCAATGATGAGGCTATCTGTAATTGAAGGTAAATGTTTTTCTACCGGGAAATATTGAATGAGATCTGCATTGTTGTCAGCACACACAGATAATACAAGAATGACCCTCTTAAGCACGAGATCATCTTTAAACCACACACTGCATCATCCCAGTAACTCCACTCACTCCAGTCGAAGTTACACTCATCCTAACCTGGCAGTGCAAATGGAGCGGGTATTTGTCTGGCACATCCCACCCAACTGTTCCAATTGGTAATGTGGATCTGGAGAAGGAGGAGGACAATTGTTGTGGAAGTTTGTTGCACACGAGAAGAAATTATCCCCGTTTTGCTCCCCCTGTCAGCTGTTAATCAGGCCTGTCAATAAGGCTCATATTCCCGTTTCACATTCTATCCCTTGTTTACACTAAGCTGATCTGAGAAGCAAAGCAAGAGTTGCCAGGTTAATTCTTGCTCCCTGCGAAGGTAAGGAAAGGCAGGAAAGCCCAGAGATCAGCCAAACCCCTGAATGAGCATCAGCCGGCACACAAATCCCATCCTGCCCAGAGCAGTGGGGCAGCCATTCTCTCTGGCACATGCAACCACAGAGAGAACCCAGCTGCCTCTTCCCTGCCAAGAAAATGCACCTCTGCTACCTCATTGTCTAAGCAAAGTGTTCTGCAGGCAGCCAGCAGGCAGGGGACCAAACCCAGCATCCCTGCCAGAGCAGGGGGAGCAGGGAGGAGCCACCTGTGAGCTTCTGGTTGGTCCTGTGCTGGGCCAGGAGCTGGACTAGGATGATTTTTGTGGGTCCCTTCCAGCTCAGGATATTCTATGCTTCTGCTCTACGATTCTCCACCTCCCCACACTGGAGCAAAGCACCTGCCTTCCAGGAAAGGGCACCACGTCTGGGCCCCTTTGCCAGGCATTCCAAGGGGATGTTCCAGCCCACACATCTGAAGGCACAGTGGGTTGCCCACCCAGCACACCCCAGACATGGGGCATTTCAAACAACACACGCGAACTGTGAGTCACAGAGCACCGTGGAGCAGTGCCAGGGCATTGCACTGGTAGGAAAACCCACAGTGCCCACAGGGAAAGGGAGCCAACTTTCAGTGTGGGTTGTTTGGGCAGAGTCTGCACTGCAGGCTCCTGCCCTGGGACTTAGCATAGAAAAAATGGGATTTCTACTATCTGAGCACATCCCACTGGGGAGGCAGGGACGAGGTTTTTCCCAGGTGAGCAGACAGAGTCCCTGGTTTGCCTGGGGAATTGCTCTGGAAGAACTCGTGTATTGCTCATCCATAACACAACGTCCCAGTAATTCTCAGCAGAGCTGTGCTCTGGTCACATTTTACCAGATGTCTACTTCCCTCCAGAATGAGGACAAAAACGAGCTGATGTGCTTCACCCTCAGATGGCTGCTTCCCTTCAAAGGCCAGTCCAGTTCGGGGTCTACTTCTGATTGCCAAGTGATATTCATAATGGGCAACAGCCTCATTGGTGAGCAGAGATGGGAAGGAAGGGACAGGGTTTACCTGGACACTGCTCTGTAGTAGCAGTTGTGACTAATAAAGGGACTATAATGATTAGCTTTATGCCACTTTTCCATGTGTAATTTATTTTCTCCTAATTCCTTGCATCCGGAGAGCGACTCAGAAGCCAAGCAATTTGGTATCAGCAGGACAGTCACTATCACATCACACTCCGAAACAGAAATAAGTAATCTCCATCCTTGTACCTCATCCAATACATCTGGAGCCATGGAAGTGACACACACGACTTTAACAACATTCCCACTGCAATCTGCTGTCCAATCCAATACACACAGACACCCACCCTGCTCTCCCAGCCACTATTTGTGGTATCGCTGTGCAGCTTTTGGGTGCAGATCCCTCGTTTCAGACCTCCAAAACACAGCAGTGGGATTCCAAACATGATGGTTCATTTTCCTGCAACCTGTGAGAGCAGCACAGCAGCACAGCAGCACTGCAGGACTTCACCTGCCTCTCATCTCTTTTCTTTATTGTATTACCACATCACCACTGAAATCTCCTTTAGATCTCCAAGGCCTCCTTTCTTTAATCCCACCATAAGAATACTGCTATAAACCTCTCTCTGGATGTGGGAACTTTTTCCAAGGTGCTCCTCTCCCTGCCCTGCTGCTGCTGCCTTCACACAGGGATTTCCCTTCCTCTGCTTTTCATCCACTCTTCCCTCCCCTACGATGCAGCATTGGAGAACATCCCCCAGCCAACACCTCCCTATTGAAATTCCAGCCCGGAATTGCCTCATCCAGGCAGGAGCCCGACAGTGCCCTTTGGAGAGCCCAGGCACATAACAGTATTTCACTGCTGCAGAAGGCAGATGTTCTTCATTCCATATCAGAGAGCACAAATATGTTCCTGCAGTCATTGTCTCTACTGAACTGCAAAGAACAGGCACCAAATCCTACAGGTTAATTAATGAGAAAGGAGGAGAATTTGTCTAACCTCTACTAGGAATTATCCAGCCTGGCTTTATAAACCAATCAGCCACGCTACAGAGCTATGAAACATGTACCTTCCTGCAGGAAAAAAACCCCAAACCCCATGGAATACTTTCATAATGGCCCAGTGCCTCTCTGATTAGCACAGCAATAACACAGCGCTCCGGGCTCTTGCAAAGTATTATTATTATTTATGGTACATTACAAGAGAGTTTGTTTGTTCTTTAATAGGAGATGACATATTCAGAAGCCCTAGATACGAGTGTCCTCCTGAACTAACTCTGACACAAAGATAGTTTCAGTCATAAATTATAGAATCACAGAACCACAGGACTGGAACAAGTGCATAAACATCACTTGCTCTGATGGCTGTGGTTGGGATCTGGCTGTTTACCACAGGAAGGGAGAAAAATCATTACCTGCAAACCAGGGCACAGGGGCTTCCCCTGACTGCCCAAGGTTACACATCAAACACTGGCAGGGACAGACAGGGGAGCCCAAACCTGTCTCCCTCTGCCCCAAACCCCTTCTCCAATCCTCATCAGCTACTTGTACGTACACTCTGTATGCTGGTACAAACTAGAGTAATTTAATTCTAATCTAATTACATACATGAGGCATTGTTAATTATTTGGTATATTTATATTTAGCAGTCACAGTGCAAACAGACCCCAGTGTGGCTCCAGGCAGAGTGTCACACAGCCTGCTCCACGCTAAAGGAGGGAAGGGATGGAAAGGGCCACGGCCACACTCTCACAGACTCTCCCCAAAGGACTTTTTGGATTTTACTAACAAAATTACAGCTTCAGTTTTTGAGAGGACCAAAACAAACTGTAATTTTTATGCAGCCCGAGTGGGAAACCACAGTTGGAAACCTGTTTTAAAAAGTAGGTTTTTTATTAAGTAAAAACTATTTTGTTGCCAGCACACGATCCCCCAGACACACAGAGGTTCCTGCTGCTCCTCTCCAGGCCATCCTGTGGGACAGATGGGGCCCTTGGGAAGGCAGGGAAACAGGCAAATCCCAGACCTGCCTCCTTCCAGAACTGATCCTTCAAGTTCCCTTCATGTTTTGCACCTTGTTTACTGTTCCTTCTCCTTGCCATCCTCACCTGACTGACAAGACTCCTCATGCCTCGGCCCATTTGATTTGCTAATATCTTTCAACTTTTTCCAACAGTGGCATTTTGAAGCCTCCCACTGCTGCTTTAATGAACCAAGGAGTCTGTTGCCAAGGAACACTCTCTGTTGCCAAGACCTCTGCTTTAGAGGTGAAAATTAAAAACCTGCAGGCAAATTAAACTCTTAGGGTGATGAGGAAAGCACCCCAGTTCAGATCCCCAAGCCCAGTAAAGGCTCTCCAGCATCCAAGTCTTCTTTATGTCCGTCTGTCACTAGCGCTGCCCTAGTTCTGCTTATTTAGGGAAAATCCTATGGAGATTAAAAAGAGTACTAAAACTAAATTTGAAACTGAAAGGGCTTTACAAGTAGCACAGTGCTTATATATAAATTCATTTCATTTGTGCACTAAGAGATCTGCAGCCAAAAAAGAGATTTTTTTTTTTTTGAAAGAAAACTGGAGCTTAGTATTGCTATTCACGAGAAGATCTGCGGGGAAACAATAAATGCTGCCCCAGGTCATGTGTTTTGAGGTCAGAAGGGACTGACAAAGCCGTACATCCTGCAGGCATGATCCTCCTTCGTGCCTGGAGGGATGTTCCCATGCTGGAGCTGGGGAAGGAGCCTCCAAGGCCCACAGCATGGCCACATCTCATGGCGTGGGGGCTCTTGCAGCCCTCCTCTGTCACACCAACAGGCAGACTCACACCTGAGCTCCTGCCTGGCCCCTCTCCACCACCCAAACCCAGCAGAGATCCCACTGGAGCTGGTGCCTTTGGAGGAGGCATCCCAACCTGGTCCTACACCCACAAATACACACAAAACCCTGGGACAGAAATGCTTTCCCTGCCATGTTAATCCCTGCACCTGCAGAGAGCAGCACTGCGATGGCAGGGTGTGATCCACCTATGGCACAGCTCCCACCCACATCCACGGGATTCCTGCCTGAGTAACAGTGTCAGGGCTTGGCTCTTGGGAAGCAAAGCAGAAGGCAAGGAGATTGGTCCCCCAAGACCTCACATCTCCGTCAGGAGGTGAAGGCTTAACGAGCAGGTCATGTTTATGAGGTGATGGCCACAGTTCATCAGGATGCAGAGCGATGTGGAGGAGCCTTTCAAACTCACTTGTCACTCTCCTCACTCTATTATTCAGTTCAAGTTGTGACCTGTGGCCCTGGAAGCTGAGCTTAAGCAGCTCAGCTCACAGCCCTGTTCTCATGGCCTCAGTTAGTCTGAGTTGCCACAGGACGTGTTAGGACAGCCTTGGCCAAGCCAGGGGTGCAGGGAGGAGCAACACACTGGAACAGGGAGGGCTCTCGGAGCAGCCCAACCTCAGCCCTACAAGTATGGGGTGTCCAGTGATGGACACCCAGGACGAGGGATGTTTTGACCACCTTCCCCACAATGATGTATGTTTAGTCCTTACATGCATATTTTCCCAATGTGGCTGGGTAAAGTTAATCCTAAGGTTTCTAGTGCCTTCCTGCAGATTTCCCTCCCTGCTTATCTCATGCCTACCATCAGCTGTGCCAACCAGGGCACATCTGGGAAAGAGAAACAGTTAGGGAAAGGAACATCTGGGACCAGCCCCAGCCTCACCAGAACTTCCTGAGCTGGATCATCATCTGCAGCTCCCATCAGCCTAAGGAAACCTCTTTGCTGAGTCTCTCTATTAAGTGGAACTACCGACTTTCAGAGTCAGAAACATTTCCCAGAGAGATGCTCTCCTTCAGCACTTTGGGCTGCTAAAGCATCGTGAGGTTTCCCTTTTGAGAGAGCCCTACCTTGAGTTACCCTCTGGAGCCCAAAGAAAGGCAGAAAGACTCTCTCTTCCCCACCCACCATCTGCAGAGGGATGTAAATTCTCTTGGTCAACAGCACTGCAGACTGAAGGCTGCAGCCCTCCAAACCCACTGAACATGCTGCTTTCATCCCCAGCTACTTTTCAAGATCCCTGCAAGTCCCACAATCCCCTCATCAGGCTTCCAGGGGTCTTCCCCACTGAGCTCAATCTGCAAAGGAAAGTTTCAATCTTGTTTCACTTTCAAAAGTCTATCGAATTCCCTTTCTGACACTGTCTTCTCAAAGCTCCCACCCCAGTTCTCTCCTTTGAACCCATAACTCCTTGCTGGTGTCCTTTGAAATCGTTAAAACTCATCTGCCTACAATAATTACTAACTCAATGGTTTAATTCCAAATGAAATGAGATCCCTCTTGGGCTTGTTTTATTCTTGCAGAGGAAACAGGCCATGGGCTCCAGAAGTCTCTGGCTTATCAGGAAGGAAGTGTGGGGCGGGGGGTCAGTGTCCCGCGGTGCCCACGCCGTCCATGCCCGCAGTGCCCGCTGTCCCTCCCGCTGCAGCACTGCACTGGGCTGTGCAGTCACACGAGCAGACAGGCACACCCAGCAGGAGCCACGCGTTTCCCCCCATGGAAGCCATTTCACAGCAGGGATGCTCGACAGCAAATACAGGGTGTAAAACATGGACAAGGATCATCTAACATCCTCCAGAGCTGTTAGAATTTGAGGTCGTAAACCAACCGAGGTCTACAGGGGTCAAATCTCAGGAGCAGTTGTGAAACTGTGGCCAGATAAATAAAGGGGTTAAACCCAGCTATCTGACTGCCTGACAAGCCTTGCTGCAGGAAAGCAATTCCCTTATTGAACACATCCCCACGCACAAATGGAACCATAAATATGTGGCATTCTCTCCCTCTAGTGGCTGGAGGCTTGGAAATGAAGAGGATGGAACACGACCCTGCAGTTTCTGGAAACAAATGGAGTTGTCCCAGTGTGCCTGCCCCCCAGAGCCCCAGGGAGACAGCAAGGACCCCAGCAGGTCCTGAGCCCAGAGAAGGGATCACACCTGTCAGTCCCCATCAGCAGGGGTAGAACAGGACACCACGAGCAGGGCTCTGAGGCTCACCTTGCGTTCACCAGAGCCTGGGCTACTGCACCAGAGCCACTTCCCACATGCTCTGCCGTTGTGTGCTTTCCTGCTCTGCAATGGTCCCCCTCACAAGACTGATCCTTATTAATGCACCACTGCCAAGAACATCCATATTATTGTCATGGTGTCACGCCACAGCAGTCAGGCTGCCGGGTCTGCTCACACCTTACAATGTGAGTGTGCTTGTAATAAAGCACAAAACATAAAAAAATCCCCCTGAGGTGTTCTGACCTCACCAAGAGAGCACTGTTGAGAGAAATCAAGTGTGTAACTTGAGATGACACAATAGGAAAAGCTCCTCAATTAACTGTTTCTGAATATACTCATCTTAGTCAGTATTGCTCAAGGATTTTAAAGATCATAAAACACTGAGCTCTGCACCACACTTCAGGTTCCCAGATGTGGTGACATGGTTTCTTCACTTACAGGAGTGCTGGGACTTGCTTCCACATAAGCCTCACTCATCCTCTAAGGACAACCACCAGGGTCTATGATCTTCATTTTAAATAATGAGCACCGTTCAGGATGGCACCATTCTTGGAAGGAAGACAACAGTTCAACACAGCTCCCTTCCACTAACAACAATACAGCTCTACCATTGCATTTATTTTAGGTAAAAAACCCCAGACTCACTATCAGTAACAGGCATTGTTACATCACCACAAAATTTGTGTGTGGGTGTGAATTCTGGATGAGCATCCTCAACAACAGCAGAAATGTCCTTACAAAAGCCTAAGAAAAAGGGAAGAAAGAGGTGAGGGGTGCTATCCAAGTGGGTTGGTGGGTTTGTTTCAAAGACCACACTTGCAAATGTTCTTTGCAGGTTTTTCAGGCTTGCATGGCAATGAGCACACCTGAGTCTTTTCCACAGCCTTGGGGAAAATGGTGAGTTTGAAGTGGGAAGGTCTCAAGCTTGACCCAACCAGGAAAAAAATCCAGAAGGGAAAAAATCATACAGAAGGAAAACCTGTTTTGAACTCAGTTGGGAAAGGTTAACAGAGCTTCCCATGACCCCTCTGGCTCTCTGGCTGTGTCCCAGGCACCTCTCTCCCACTGCCCCACAGGGCTGAGCTGTGACAAGCCTGCAGGGACTTCAGCAACATCGAGCTGCTTGTGTGACCACAGCCAGTCAAGTGTGATTTTTGAAGAAGTGGATGCAAACCTAAAACCATCCACCCAAGCAGCACCTGCATGAACCAGTGAGGCAGGCAGGCATTAAAACCACAATTATGCCCAGATCCTATTAAACCATTTTTAATCCAAATCCCATTAAACTGCGTCAGCCTTTTCCTGCACCACCTTCCCTGCTACTCATGATTCATAAGTCAGGTCCATCCTCTGCCTTCCAAAACCATCCTTCTCCATTTGGTACTTGGATTGGCAGTGGAGCTTGTAATTAGGTCCCAAATGTGCCACCACATCACTGCTGAGTACAAGGGATTATACAGAGGTAAAGACTTCAAGAGGCCATGTGATGTGAAGTCTGAACACCATCCATCGCCTTCTGGAGTGCTAAATATACCCATATTTTACTATTTACTTGCCTGCTAAACTATCTCAGGAGCAGTCTGTATCAGTCCCTAAAGAAGGCAGTTTGCTATTTATATGTAATGTGCTTAGCAATTTTTGTCACTGAAGTTGCACAGTTATATCCCACATGGAGCTTTTCATCCTTATGAACTTCAACATGAGAAAAATCTACGCTACGAACTAATCTTCCCAAGTTCTTAGAAAGGGATGTTGGCAGGCAGAATGAGTGTCCTGACACCTCCAAGACTGTAATTCCTGTAAACTGCCAATTTTAGCAATGTTAAGAATATGGCATGAGAAATAAGTTATACAGGCAGCCATCGAAAAATCTTCCTGTATTCCATCCATGAGAATAGAAGGTTTTGTGCATTACCCTAAATTTTCACTAAATACAGGTGGACATCCTTCCTCAAGGAAGGAATCACCACGATTACTTGCATAAGCCAGCTGAGGCTGCAAGATCACGTTTTCAAAGTCTGCCCCAAATCTAAAGCTTTTGGAAACACAACAAGCTCGTCTGGCTGAAGACAATCCCCGAGACTCCTTAAAATCTCAGCTGTGAAAAAAACCAAGACAGAACAAAGACACGGGGCTGAGATAAAAGCTGGAGGTGCAGCCCTTGCCTGCTCAGCTCTGCCAGATGGGCCCTAGAATGGCATTTGAAATACATGAAATGCACAACAAGGTTCAGCCAAGCTGCACCCGAGGCTGTAAATGCAGCCAGAAAATTCCTCTGGCGGGTGCTGATCCAATCACTCTGCTGCCAATTACCACCTGGATCTTGCTGGGGTGGGTTTATTTTGGAAGGGAGTGGGTTTGAAATGCATAGGACTGTTTATAAAACACAACTTGTCTTAATTAAGCCATGTTGTGAGGGTATAAAAATAGCCTGTTGGAGATAGCAGACTAACTGTAGAAGCCTCACAAAAATATCCTGTGGGAAGTGAAAGGTGTGAATACATATTCTTAAAAAGGAACATGTGGCTTATGCTTTACTCTGCTTCCACTATGCAGCCATATGTTGGCTGCTGGGTTCTATTAATAAACCCTGTGCTCTGTGTTATCCCACGTGTCTGGATAAGCACAGTTTGGGGCACACAAATCCTTAATGCCAGTACCTCCAGCGGGCAGGAATGCTTGGGTGTCAGCTCTGCCAGAAAGGGAATGTGATTAGGTCTCCTGCAAACCGCTCTAAGAACACAACGATCCCACTCAATTCATGGATAGGAAGGAGGGATGGGCTTCTTCCCTGCCTCTAAATGACTCTAATACCTCACTGATATATGGGCCTTTTCATCATAAACACACATAAACCCCATACAGAATTTCCTCCAGCTTTGAATCGCAGCCTGGGTAGAACATCCCAGCTCCCAGTTGGCACAAAGCAACAGGAACACGGGAATTACCAGGACACCTGAGGGATGCATCCCATGGGCAAAGAGCAGCTGTCTCCCATGCCAGACACTGCATAATTACTCCGCCAAGTTCTTCTTCCAAAGGCAAACACCCCTGTTAGATGGCAGCTCACTGCTCTCATTTCCAGCTGCCCCAAAATCACCGGCCAGGGGATCAACATCACACATGAACCCACAAGACAAACAGGGTTGGCAAGATCTTCCTGTCTTCCTTGGGACTAACTGTATTTAAAAGATGCCTTTACAGAACTTGGTGACATAGCCAGGCTAGTCATGAACTCTCCAAGTGGGACGTGGAGATGCATCAGCAGGTTCTTCGCTGTCTGTCCACAGATGCAAAGTGGATTTTCATGTGGGAACTGCTCAAAACCACCAACCACAGGGGTTTAAAGTCTGAGCACACGCTGCAGTCCAAGGAAGGTGTTCTCCCAGGATGGCAAAACCTGCATCTCTTTGGGTGTTTTCTCTTCACCCAAAGGCTGGGGCTGTGACCTAGTTTTACCTAAATCTATATATACTCTTTACATGGAGATAAAATGCTTGAAGGCATTACAAGGTGATATAAATTACTAGTTATTGGTTGATGATTTTTCCATGGTGGTAAAACAACCATCTCTCATGTTGGAGAGAATATGGCTTATTGCAAAAGGTAGGGAATTTAACAGAGATATTGATAAGCCACAAGAGTCCAGTGTGCACACTTAGTGTCAGAGACGCAAAGAGATGATGGATCCTTTCTTGGATGAAATATACTGAATAACTTTGATTTTCCTCCTAGAAATTACACACATTTGTCCCAAGCAGGACCAGCAAGGGCAGAATGCTGTCACAGCATCCTTCTAACCCCATTTCTCACGAACTAGAGACCAGAAATAAAACAGTTTTTTTCTGTAAGGAGAGACATTTTGTTTAATCCAAAGAGGAAAGAGGGAATTAACTTTTCCAACTCAACTACAGTAGACAGTTTCCCAGTTATTTGGTTACACTTCCCAAGTGCTTTGAGCTTGTAAAGCTTTCATGGAAATCAACGAAAAACTGGATTTTGGCAAAGATTCCCAGAATTGCTGCTTATTAGAGAATATTTTGTTAAATCATTTGCTTTGATACCTACATTTCCAGCTGGAAATCAGAAAACCATTTTGCTGGGACCCAGCCCTGAAGAACTATTCATCGGGAATCTTCTCTTTTCTCCAAAGCACCCAGCAGTGATCCAGACTTACCCCTCTGACTTTGACGTTTGAAAAAAAAAACAATGGGAAACCTCTTTAAAAAATCAATTAACTTAAAAAACAAAGAAACAAACAAAAACAAAAAAAACACCAACAAAAATATGGAATAAGCATTTCTTGCCCTGTATGCCTCACAGAATAGCAAGCCTGGATCTGACATATTTAAGCACCACAGTCTATCTGCCCAATCCTTCTGCTCTGCCAGTTGTTGTTCCATTCACAGCTCACACTCTTTCATTGCTTACTCGGTGCTCAGGCTCTATTTTCTGGTGATACATAACCCTCCCAGAATATTCTGGACTTGGTGGCTGCAGTAACTGCACGGAGAGAGAAAATGGCTCATTAGGATCCCCCCCCCCCAAATTTTTCCTTTTTTTTTTTTTATTTTTCTTCGCTCCTTCATTTTTCTTGTATTTCAATGTTATTTTTACCATCATTAACAGCTCTGGTCCTCCTCCCTGATGGGGCCACCCCCTGGGTTACCCCAGGAGTTCTCTGCTCCCATTGACTTCACACCCACACAAACCAGCACAAGCAATGGGGCTGAGCTTAAGAGCTCTTGAGCATTCACCTCTTTGTACTATTCTTAATGCTCAATCCTGTAAGACCTAAAATTATTCCACACTCATTTACAGGAATTACAGACAATATTCCCTTTCTCTTTCACTGAAACAGAGCTAGTTGTTGGGCTGCCATTCTCTTGACAGCCCACAGAAATCCCTACAATAGATTAAGCCCCCAAGTAAAGAACACTCAAACACACACATTGCAGCCCAGCCAGCGCAGAGCTGAGCACAAAACTGTGGCTTCTACACAAAACACAGATATTAAAGCTGGCTTTGGCTGTGGAGGGTTTATTGTGTTTTGGGTTTGTTTCTTTTTTTTTTAATGAGCTTTCTGAAGAAAATTTTCAGTTTCAGCTAAAACCTGAAAGTGAAGTTGATTTGATTACTGTTTGGAGCCGTAAAACTTTCTATCCTTCTGTTTGAGTCTTTGCCCTCAAAAAGAAGGGCAAAGAATGAAGGGTAGCAGAATGAACACAAAAATGGATTGTAAATCTAGATTTTCTGACCAAAACCCACAGTCTCCATGGAAAATATTCAAGCAGCCTTTCATGAAACCATTCAGCACAAGCCTGGGTGCCCACTGGTCTGTCACTGCTGTGTTAGTCGTGATGAATAAAGAGGAGAAAATGGGGAGATGTTTTCCTTGGAGATCACAGGAGGATGGTGGGTCTGACCTGCCTGGGTACCTGCAGAAGCTCCCTCAGACCCAGAGGAAGCTCCTATGAGCACGTTGGCCAGGAACAACAGGGCAATTTATCCCTGATGAAATTACTAATTTCTTTTTGTCCACTTGCTTTATTTGTTCCCTCAAGGAGATTAGTGCTTTCTTGAGTTTAGAAAGACTATTAAAGCCTGAAAACTCAGAGTATGTGAAGCCTGCTGGAAAAGTACCTCTGGTATGTTCATACAGTGCACTACATTGATGCACAGGCTGGCAGCACATTAAATTGCTTCTCCCTGAAAGCTCTTCTCCCACTGAGTCTGCTAATTGTCTCTGCTTTTAAAAGTTATTAGTGCATTTAGAGTTGGCCATAGATGCTGATTTAATAACCCCAAGACTCCAAAACAGGTATTGGATAAGCACCAGCAACAAAAGCACTGTTCACTAAACATGACTTAAAGAGACCACCCCAAAAAAGAGGAAAGCACTGACCAGTCCATTCCTCACCCCCATGACACTTCCATAAGACCAACCTCTTCCTCAAGGTAGGACCCCCCATCCAGCTCCTCCTGAGAGCAAATCACCTCCTTACTGAGGACACCATGCACAGTATCCCTGGATGTGGAGATGGACAAGGCCATGCCCTCAGAGCACCCCCAGTCCCCATCTGTGCGCAGATATTGATACGGGGGCATCTGGACAGGAGGCACTACCACCCTCCATCCCAGAGGAGCTGCCAGAAAGGCACAGTTCCCCATGGCCATGAGCCCCCCGAGGCATCTGTCCCACCCCACTTACATTTCCAAGAATAAATCACCATTTCTTTACCCTTTCAGAAGCACTTTTGTGTGTGACCCGCACTCCCCATTCCCACCTGCCCAAGGTGCAGCAGTGCTGTGACACCAAGCTGGGAGCTGCTGCTTCCACTTTACAGTGGGAAGACCTGAGTAGAATTCCTTAATTAGACTCCCTGCTCTCTCTCTCCAAAGCCATCCAGCAAAATCTCAACATTTAATATCAACTTGCAAGCTGAAAATACATCCCACAATATCACTTCCAGACTCTGAGCCAAGCTTTGGGAATCCCAGATCACCCCTAAACTCTCACTGCTTCTCCCACTCTTATCTGTCTTGTTGAGCTGCTCTCTCAGAGACAAGAGATGCTGTTCCCTTTAACAAGGCACATTCTAACAAACCAACAAATACTTTTCCTTCCACAAGGCTCCTGCTTTTACTCCCAGACGTGCGTTCATGTACATCTCCCACCTGCTTTGGAAATCTCAGTTGGAACTGCATACCAGAACGTTTTTTTAAGACTCCTGAACTGATAAGGTGGGAGGGGGAAAAGCCTTTCTTTTTTCATAAAAGCTGCCTGAACATCTTTGAGACAATGAAACAGCGGGACAAATACCCCCAAATGTAAAAATTTCTCCAGTTTCAAGAAATTTGAGTGTTAAAAAACCATGTGGATTTGGCACTTGAAGACATGGGTTAGTGGTGAACATGATGGTGATTCTGGGTTGATGGTTGGACTTGATGACCATAAAGTTGTTTTCCAACCTTAACGACTCTGTGAGTCCATGACTCTATCCACACACTGTGTCCTCTCCACGTGGCACCCCAGGAGAGGGCACAGCACCCCCTGGCAGTGCTGAGCACCCAAACCAACAGGTGCCTTGGCAAGAGCAGGCCCGTGCCAGAGAAAGGAGCCTCCAACTGGCAAACACGAGCGAACCTCCCAGTATTTGCAGTGAGAGGCGAAAAACAATTCTCAGATGTCTGTAGCCCATCCCCTCCCACCCCAAGAGGATTACAAACGTGTAAAATACCTCATTATTCTGGGGAAAATGCAAGAGAAGAAAGGTTTACATCCCTGGGAGTGTTCAGGGCCAGGCTGGATAGGGCTCTGAGCAACCTGGTCTAGTGGAAGGTGTCCCTGCTCATGGCAGGGGAGTTGGACTAGTTGATTTTTTTTAGGTCTCTTCCAACCCAAACCATTCTAAGATTCTATGAATCAGTCTTATGGAGGGGAAGTATACTGACACTTCCTTCATGCATAATATTAGCAGCCACCTCCCAAATAAACAAGGCACTGATACATCCTTACACAGAGAGGAAAGCAGGTAAACAAAGGAATGTGCAGCATCTTCCTCTGCCAGTCACGTCTTCCATCTGCCCACCCTGAGCTAAGTTCAACTCCTGTTTTTTAAACATCATATAATTAACTCAACAGCACTGACTAGAAGTTAAAATGACACACAAAACATGAAAGCCATAAAATGCTCTCCAAATATCCTTTTGCCCTCTCATTTTCCATTTCATTTAGTCTCTGGTGTATCAATTGAGCCCATCTCACCGAGTTCACTGTTGAAATTAGACTGGCAGCTCCTCAGAGCAAGAGCAGGGGCTGTTTTTAACAGCCAAGATGTCGTGGCATTTAGGTGGATGGTTTTGGTATTCACACCAGTGTGACCAACATAGCAAAGAGGACTTCAAAGTGCTCACCACTACAAATCAAACACAGCCCTCAGAACTGCTGGGTTTGGGGCCCAGGTGGTAAACGTAACACAAATGCTGACAATACACTTCAATTACTGGTATGTGATGTTAAATTGCCAACATCAAGAGGGCCGATGCCAGCACAAGTGCAAAGAAATAATTAGCATTTAATATTTCATCAAAACGTTTAATTTTTAAACACTGAGGTTGTCAGGTTGTTTTTTTTTTATTATAATTATTATTAGTTTTAATTATTTAGCTGGTTTTGCAGCATCTTTGAGAATGTCTCACTGACCAGGCTCCCCAGGGCAGTGGGCACAGCCCCAAGGCTGCCAGAGCTCCAGGAGGGTTTGGATGATCCTCTGGGGCACAGGGTGTGACTCTTGGGGCTGGGCCTATGCAGGGCTGAGGGTTGGACTCGATGATCCCTGTGGGTCCCCTCCAGCTCAGCATATTCTATGATCATGCCTTGCTTTCCTTCCCTTAACCCAAGGACAACCTGCCCCCCCCCCCCCGAATTTGACATGTCTGTCGCCCTCACCATGGCCAGAGGAAGGCAGAGGCAAAGCCCTGCTCGCCCCTGTCTCTCCCCAGTGACATCACAGCTCTGGGAGAACACAGCAAAGGTCACTCTGCCCCGTGTCTCGCTGACAAAAGCACCAGCTGGAGCTGTTCTTACCTGGTACGTTAATGTGCAGAAGGAGCACTGTCTGCCAGGTCCCACACAGAGCTCCGAGTGGCAATGAGAGGGATCATCCCTCCCCTGTAATCTGAGCAGCTCTGCCGCGGGTGTCACTCAGGGAACAAACATGAACCTCTCCAATCCCTCTCTACACTCGCTTCATCGTCTCTAATCTGGCCTTTACCATCCGGAATACAATGGGATGGGAGCATCAGGACAAGACACACTGTCAAATCCTGGGCAAATATTCTGCCAAAATTCTGACTTTTAGCATCAACCCTCTACTTAAACATCTCAGGACCTGCTTCTTTACAGCAGAATGAAGCAAGCAGGTTCCATGACTATCTGTATCCTGACTGGGATGGCACTGGAAGTGCCTCCCAAACAAGATTAAATACACTGCTCAATATTTTTAATCCCTCTCATGCTGCCACTTCCACAACCACAGATTTCAATGCCTCCCCACACTGAGGGCTGGGGATGCAAGAGTTTATCAGGCTTTTCAGAGCCAACTGTACCAATCAGTCATCAGTTCACCTGGAAACCAGGACATTCAATCAGATCCTTGTTTTCCCAGCTTCTAAGAAATAGATGGGTGAGCTAATATTAGCTCTTCCAGGAATAGTCAGGTGGCTAAAAAGAGAATAAAGGTGATAAAACAGACTGTCTGCAGCAGCTGCAGGTTTTATTCCTCCAGCCTGTCTGCTGTTACCCCCGATAGCCTCTGCATTCTGCTGTCACTTGACGGAAGACCTGGATAAACCCCTAGGGTCAGCTGCAACACCCACTGCCAGAGGGGCACAGGATTAATGCACATCAGCCAAAACCCATCACACTGGTGGTTTGGGCCTTCTGCAAGTATCTGTTGTGGATAAGGAAGGAGGAACCTCTGGCCAGCTCAAGTGGCTCTTCCTAATCCTCTTCCTTCCAGAGCAGACGTCACTGCGGGCCCGGGTGGGAGCAGTAGGGTGAAACACTTTACATTCCCCTGGAAGCCCTCACTGCAAAATCCCAAGAGCCTTCAGGGAACTGAATGTGGATTTGCAGATTGCCTGCTGGGGAGCTGCTACCCAGGGACAGAGGTGGGTTTGACGCAAATCCCAGCAGCCCACAGCCAGCGGCAGTGGGACCTTGAGCTCCTGTGCCATCTCTGTGCAACCAGGGTGTGCCTGTAACACAGCCAGGCTCCTGCCATCTCCTCTTCCTCATTTCTGATCCCATCACACAGTAATGAATACAGGATAGCTGGGATCAGATCACTGCTACCCTTTCTGTGCATCTATATTCCCCATCTCTTTAGTTTTTAAATGATAAATCACCCAATGGCTCAGTGTTCACTCTTTGTCCAGCCTGACCAGGAGAGAGAAACACCCAGCTCCACAACAAATGGAAACGAAGTGGGTTAACTCCTGCCTTGCAAACGCCCTGCTACAACTAGGTTAGAGCATCAAAAGTCACGAGCTAAAATTCCTCCTGGATATTTCACTTTCAAGGAGCTGGTAACAGTGGGGAACTGCATAATTTGTTTCCATTTTCATGACTGCATTCTGCCTTTTTGGGCCACCAGCAGGCTTGGTTTTAATGGTTTGCAAATTACACATGGAAACAGTCATAAACTGTACTGACTTATTGCAGGACTTTTCTTCCTCCTCAGAAACAAAGGTTGAACTTGATGACCTTGGAGGACTTTTCCAGCCTTAATGATTCTGTGAAAGGCTTGACACACTGTGTCTTTATTAAGCCAATCATGGGTGTACCTGCTTGGATGACTATAATTACTAGAATTTAGTAGGGTCTTTTGTTCTGTTTTATAAGCTAAAGAAACAGGGAGCCAGAGGAAACAGAAAATAAAAGAGCACTGGACACAAAAAGTTTTCCAGGAACCACATGAGAGTATGAGGAATTGATGTTTGTGGAAAGGCATATTCTGGATGACGTTAACAGTCATTAACCAAAGAACATCCGACAGGCAACAGGGCCACGAGGAAGATTCATGGGAATCACATTATATCCTGTGGCCTCTCCAATGGTGTCACTTGCTCTGAGCTCAAGGAAAGGTACCAACAGTTCCCAGAAAAAGCCCTAGACCACCCCTGGCCTGGGCTCCACCATTCCTACAGCGTGATTTTCAATGCCCCTCAGAGTCATCTTTGATTCCCAGCAAGTAACACCCTCCCAGTGCTCTGTGAGCCAAATCCACGCTGGGTACAGGCAGAGGCTGGATGGAATTTTGCCTTTGGAAGCATTCCATAGACTGCTGTGCAAAGCCCAGCTTGGAGGTGTGCTCCTGGCTGTGCAGCTGGATCCCCGGGCAGGATGCACCCTCTTGTCTGCAGAGCCCAGCCACGGCCATGCTCCCACATATCCGTGCTCCCACATATCTGTGCTCCCACAGGGAACCATAAGAGGAAGTTCTACAACATTGTGAACAAGGTGCACTCACTCTGCAGCACAGACTGAATTTCTGAAGGTCCTCCCAGGACACCTCAGTGCTCTGTCCCTCATTCTCCCAGGCAACACCCCACAGCAGAACGTGGATACCCACCTTCCAATAAACCCCAACAACCACAGCAGCAGCTTCCAGGGTTTCCCTGTTGATTTACTGAGCTTAACCAGCACCCCAGCTGTGTGATGCCGCCTTGACCTCAGCCACAGGAACAGCAGAGGCTGTGGCAGACAGTGCTGGCACCTGGGGAAAGGCAGGTTCGTGCCAGGAACACAAGCTTGGTTTCGCTCATTCTTTTATTCCTCCAAACTGCACAGTTCTGCAGTGGAAAGACACAGATATTCCCAGATGAGCCCCAAAAATTCAAAAGTCAGCTCCTGCCCCGATCCCTGTACAACCCTCCCATGCAGACAGGGAACACCTTCCTGCACAGGTATAAATACCCAGTGGCTATTACACCACAAAATAGCTTCTTTGGTTGGATTCTTTCCCTGCCAATTTGAACAGCTGAGAGCCAGTGAAGGCTTGTCAATGCTGCATTTTCCCTGCAATGGGAGCATGCCTGGGAATCCTACAAGGAACATGTGGATCTGATCCTGTGATGAGTGCCTGCTTTGGATCAGCAATCAGCCAGGCACCTCAGAGCCCCGGTGCACACTGCTCCTCCTGACAACCCTCTGCATCCATTAGCAGCATCTGCTGCTAATAAACAAGGATAAGCCAAGCTACCAGCTCACTGCTATTTTTGGATGAGAAGCTTGTTTGAAAGCAAAGGAAATTTCCAGCTTTCACAAAGGCCTTTAACCTTCTTTATGTGGGAAACTACCTGCTGCATATTCCCACCAGGCATATACTCACATACAGAGTCTTTAAATTACCAGAAATGCTATTAGCTTAATTTCCAAATCAGAAGCTGAAGCATGCTGCCAGAGAGAGAAAGGAGGTTATAAATGAACATTAGCCACAAGTGGAACATAAACGCAAGCCAGTGCTGCCGAGCCTGTGAGAGACAGATGAGCTGTTCATGCAGAAGGGCACTGAGCAGTGAAGGAAGATCCCTTTTCCTGTGCCACTGGAGGCTCTCGGAGCTAAGCCAACGCGCTGTGGGATGTGGGCAAGAAGCATTTGCACAGTCCCTGCCGTGACAGCCCTGTGAAAGCAATAAGCTCAGAAAAAAACAGTGCTAAGGGTCAAAAAAATCTGACAACTTCTGCCTTTATAGACAGTTTTGCAAGAAAACAATGAGCTCTCCTTCCCCTGCAAGATATCCCTCAGCCTAATACCAAACCAAGCACTTCTGTCACGCTCCTCAGGGTCAGAAAAGAAGTCAGTGCATATTCCAGCTGAAGGCAGGCAGTGGGACCACCCCTGTGATGAACGCAGCACGTTGCCTTGTACTGCACCTAGCCCTGACACTTTTCTCTAACTAATCCATATAAAAGATATTAAGGGGCCTCAAGCAAACCCACAGATCCTTAGTAATTCTTTGCTTCAAAATCAAGATCTCAGTCTGGTTCCTCAAGCCTTTTTTCAGCACCAGGTTTTCCCAGCAGAATCCTGCCTGTGGGTGTGATGGGTTTTGACGGCTGGCTCAGGTCACAGATCCCAAACCTCATATGTCCATCAAATGTTAATTTTTAATTCTTTTCTCTCCAGTGCCAGCAGTCTGCATGTCCCAGTGAGAGTGAGACCAGAGGCAGAGGAGCACAGGACTGAGGCACATGAGTCAAACCCAGCACAACAGCTCCAGCCTGAAGGCCAGTTTAGATAAAGAACCCCAAACTAACATTTTCCCTTTATTTCTACCCAAAACAAAGATGCAATTTTTACCCTCGGTCTTATAATTTGGGGGTAGTTGGTGAGGACTAACTCAGGACTCATGAATGCTTTGGGCTGGCAGTGCTGCAAGGATGGGGAAACCACCATGAAATGTCCTTTTTCTCAACCCTGGAGAAAATTCCTGCAACGAGAGAATTGCAGGGCAGAAAGAGCAGCAAGGGACCAACCCAGAGGGGTCTCCAGGGGCATTCTGCTGCTCCCCACAGCACACACAAGCCCCAGCTCTCCTGCCTACTCTAGTGCTCCCCTTGCCCTCCCTCCTCCCGGTGTCTTTGCCGCAATGTGTACAACGTGGAGCCCTGAATCTTCACCCTATTGCAAAACTATCCGGACTGTGATTAGGGAATGAAACATGCGTCACTGTATCTGCACATCAAAGCCCTCACAGCCACAGCATCCACAGGGATGGAGAGGGAAGGAGCACAGCAGAGGTGACACAGGGACTGCTTTGGTGTAGGGGGAGCTCCCCACTGAGAATTTTGTCAGAGTGTATGTAAGGATCTGGGATGCTGCAGTTCCTCAGAGCTTCCATAATTCCTGCTCAGCAAAACCCAGCTTCACCAACCCTCCTCCCTGCCCGTGCAACCCTCCTCAGTATCCGAAGTGTCAGCCTGAGACTGATGTCAGGCTGAAATCTGCTGGCAAAAGTGGTTGGTTTTGCGGTTTTGTTTTTCCACTTAAGTCTGCATTATCCAAGCAACTTGAATACTCCAGTGTCTCAGATAACAGAAACCAATGCCTCCCATATGTGCTGGAAGGGGACTGTCACACAAGAGAAGCTCTTTCAAATACCCCGAGATGCTCACATCTTTTTTGCTCTTCCTGAACAAGTCCCTTCTCCCCCTTCTTTGATAAAATTACAAAAAAGAAATAAATGAATTGGTCTTTGGATACTCATTTTACCACAGACACACTCAGTCTGAACAACCTTTGCAGTCACTGAAGGATTTTATGCAGCACTCCCTGAAAAGGGAATTGTCTCTTCCCTGATCCTGGTGAAAATCTCCCCCAAGCTCCACATTGCCAGAGGAGTGCAGCTGTTAGTTTAATTTTATCCAGATCTTTCCAGCTGACAGACTGCTCTACAATGGCCATGCCCGAGCAGGCAGCTCAATTCCAGGTGCCTAACCTTGTGCTATCCAGCCAAATTGGCTTGTAGAGCACTAACAGATTTCCATGGAGAGAAGCACAGGTCAATAGATCACTCAGAGATGAATTTAAGCTGTCTGTTATGTAGACTCCCTTCTCTTGGTTGTTGTTCAGAGATCCTTCCAAGGCAGCACACAGAGCACAGCTCATAAACCACGGCTTTAACTGAGACATCTGAGGCACCCGTTCTTGGAGCTCCACAAGTTTCCACAGCTTGAGGGCTGCCCAGCAATCCTCAAATTCAGGAGAAAGAGAATGCCTGGGTGACAGAGACGGATGAAGTTTTAGGCTCTGACTTCCCTTTGAGGTGACACCCTAACTCTCAGGTCAGTTATGCTCTGAACACCTCTGAATGTGTTTGCTCCGGTGTATGTGAAAAAACTCTTTTTCCTTCTGTGCAAACCAGCACAGAATGTGCAAATTCTGAGATGCTGCAACTCCATGATGAAAAAACAGTCCCACCTTCTTCAGACTTGTGCAGGAAACTTTCAGCCACTCATCTCAGTGGATCTGATGGATGTCTGGCAGCAGCAGTGCTGAGGGGAGGGTGCAGAGGTAATGCCCTGCCCAAGCAGCCAACAGCACATCTCCAGCCCCCCAAATTCCTGTCAAAGCCTTCAGATCATGCCACAGGAGTGTGCTCTGTAACTAGATAATTTATAAGACTAACCAACACAGTGCGAGTTGTACCTGGCAGGCATTGCCACCTAAACCATTTCCCTGTGGGAGAATCCTCCTGCTTTAGAGGCTGATATTGATTCTTTAACGAACACATGACTACAGTATTCATGTGTACATGGGAACGGATCAGAGCAGGAGTGTGCACGCACTTTAACCATCACTTCAATCTGGTTTCTAATATTTGGCAGATTTTTCCTATCCTTTTCACAGCTCCAATAAAGAATAACCCATTAGCTGAACTCAAAAATAAACCCCAACAGCTTTGACCTATAAATAACCAAGTCAGATACACAGGATTCTGTAAACTCCTATTTTCACCCAGCAAGAAAACAGGAACGACAAGGAGAATGGGTGGAGTTAGATCCTTTTTGTGGTTTTTTAACAGCATACTGCTGTAACAACAGAAAACATTTATGTACAAATGCTGTGCAGGCTGTCAGAGCCAAAGTGACACACGCAGGAGCTGCAGGATCACAAACCACACTCTGGCTGAGCCTGGAAAGATGTCTCAGCCAGCCCCCAGCCATGGACAGAGGAAGTAGGAACTCCAGGCTTGCAGTAGGAAAGCCACAACACACCTGGAGCTGTGCAACAGGAAATATGACCCTGCCAGCTCCTCTCTTGCTTCAGGAAGGCCTGATTTCTCCGAACCATCTTTTCCAGGACTTGAAGAGGGCTGTGAAAGTGCAAAGGGCTGTGACTGGAGCATTAGCAGAGAGGGGAGCAAAGAGGGGAAATTTAAAAAGAAAATCCAGCACTGCAACATTGATGTGATCCCCTGTCTCCAAAAACCCCAGAATTATGCACCCCACTATGTTTGCCACGTCTGCACAAGTAGGGGATTACTGCCCTACCTGAACTCTTCCCGTCATTTCTAACAGGCTGGCAAACCCCATGGGCCAGTGACTGCAGCCACTGCACAGCCACACCACTCCATCCCACTGGAAAGAGGGCACGGAAGTCCCTTGAGGATTTTTAGGTGTCCTCCTCAAAGGAAAACATCTCCATGACCAGTCTGGGTGGGAGCCATTTGGATGGGTGCAATGTGGTCACCCCCAGCACCACGAGCTGGTAGATGCTGAGGGTGCCCTACAGTCAGGGATGCTCAGCTTCCTGGCCTGGCCTCTTAGCAGCAGTTCTCCGAGCTCAAATATCCCATAGGATACCTTCAACTCAGTACCTTCCTCCTAATTCACCCTACCCCTGTTTCTTAATAAGAGCTTGCAAACCTCATTTTAAAAATTATGGTTCTCAGCATATTCAGGCATAAGTTTTTTTGTTTACAAATGGAGCAAAGAAATGGTATAAATTATGCTGAAGAAAACCCTTTGGCACTTTAACAGGAATTGGAAAGAACCAATTTCAGAAGAGTGTCTTATAATGGGTGTCTCCATGGATACCTCTTTGTCAGCACCTCATTAGATAAGAGCTGAGACATGTAAGAGTTCTTCTGCATTTCAGAAGGTACCTTGAAAACAGTAATTATGCAAATCTCCATCCTCCAACTGATGGATACTTCTAAGTTCAGGTGACAAAGTGGATAAGCTGAGCCCTGTTAGGAAAGGAAGGAAAGATACTTCATTTAGCCTCTCTTCTTTATGATTGCTGATGCTTCAACAATTACCAGAGACTGGGGCCACAAAAGTACTCCCCTGACACCTCCCTTTTTCCTTTTAACAGCAAGAAAATAGAAAGGAAGAGACAAATGGAGATTCCAGAGCAGCATCTGGCCCACGTGTAGTGTTTGAAAGCAGGAGAATCTGTGTGGCAGAACATCACCAGGACTATTTAGGACCTGGTGGCTGGGGAAACACACCAGAGGAGTGAAGATGAGCTCCCTTTCTAGACACTTCACAGATTAGTGACTAACTAGTCTCCATAAGGACAAACACTTCAATTAAAACAAAAATCCAGCTCTGGTAGGAACATAGGAACCCCAAAGCTGGCTTGACTTTCAGGACAGGATCAATGGCAGTAGAAAGACAGGGACAGCATCAAGAGATCCATGTGAGCTGTATACTTGACACAGCCAACAAAAACCTTGAAAAGATAGTGAATTGTGGGACATGGGTCCCATTGGAACCTCCCATTTGTTATTCCATTGCTGAGCACAGCAGGTTACAAACGGTGCAATCTCCTGCTCCTGGAGCAGCCCGGAGCCCACCCAGATCCTGGGAGGGCCTGAAGGGGAGGGAAGGGGTTTCTCTCTCCCTGAGCAGTCACTGTAAGTCACCCTAATTCCCAGAAGAAATCCCTTGGACTGCTCTCAATTATGCTGATGTGCAGCAGCCCCGTGGGACTGTGTGCCCACTGGGATTGCTGGCACGCTGCCCCTTGGCTGCAGTCCCTCCCTGCTTCCCAGGTGGGAGCAGAGAAACAGGGAGCTCCCTATCAGGGGAAAACTGCCCCCATCAGCCAGTTGGGTGTTTGAGCCCCTTCCCACAGCACCATGACAAGGCTCAGGACTGAACCTGCAGGGATAACCTCCAAGGAGAACAACACCACCTTACCGAACCCTTAGGGGGATAATCCAAGATGAGATCTTCCTGTGACATGTTTCTATTTTAGGCAAGCTACTTTGAAAGCTCGGGAATGAAGTGGAGCCCTGCCAGGTTTCTCACAGCCAGAGCAAAGATAACTCACCTGAGAAGCTGCCACTGCAGTGAGTTAAACAGAAATGAGCGTCCGGTCATAGGACTGGGAAGTTCAGATAAGGCAGAAAGTTGGATCTGCACAGGTCAAAGTCAGAGCCTGGCAATGCTGCTGTGTCTCCAGTGCAGTTCTGACTGGGACCAGCTCAGATCCAGCACAAACTGGGTTCGGACTAAGAGAGGCGGATAGGAATACTGAGAACTGCCCAGGAAGGGTGCCAAGTTGGAAACAGGCACCCCCCAAACATCATCCTGCTGGCAACTCCCACAGATGGCTGGCTCACACCCTTCTCCAAAAGTTCACACAAAGTCCAGCTTACAAGTCTCAGCTTAAAACTTCAAGGTCAATCCTGAGTGTCCCCATTATCCATGTCTACGACGAGGACACCAGCACTTCCCAATTCCCCCAGGAAAGGTGGGGCAGCCCATGTCAGAAGCACCACCAGGAGACATCGCACACTGCCACATCATCAGCTTATTATGCTTTACTTCTTGATGGCCATGCCATGAAAATTCTTCTGCTACTCACCTGCAAAAACCTTCTTCAATCCCTGGGAAATTCAGAGTGTAGATAGGAGGCCAATCTCCCTGTTTTCTCTAAGCCAACACTCTCCATCACCGTGATCGCTGCGGCTACCTGACCCATGGCTCTCCTGCCTTCTACCCCTGCTGCTCCACATCCTCACCTGCTGCTCCACATCCACACCTGGCCAAAGCACCCTCAGCTCCCACTGCACCTCCTTTCACCCTCTGGCATGCCAGCACAGGGCACAAGAATTGCAAACTCTTCTTTCTCTTCTTGCCACGTGATTTTGGGGGAATGGCCTTAAACTGAAGGAGGGCAGGTGTAGATCAGATATTGGGAAGGAATTCTTGGCTGTGAGGGTGGGGAGGCCCTGGCACGGGTTGCCCAGAGAAGCTGTGGCTGCCCCATTCCCAGAAGTGTCCAAGGCCAGGTTGGACAGGGCTTGGAGCAACCCGGGATAGTGGGAGGTGTCCCTGCCCATGGCAGGGGGTGGCACTGGATGAGCTTTAAGGTCCCTTTGAACCCAACCCACTCTATGATTTCATGATTTTTGACTAAGCAGTGACTATATCCCCCTGGGCAGATAAAATATTTCTATTTTATGTGTCACACAAACAGCAGTGGGTTTAATTATGCCAGAACTGGCTCCCTTATGGCCCATCTTCATTATCAGTCCTTTACCTGGGGCTGCATGAGCCAAAATATATTTTGAGTTTTTCTAATGACAATTGCATGTATCCATTTACTGCCTGTCATGCCAAGGAATCCCCCTACACTGTGAAAGGGGGGAACCACTCTACTTATCCCTGAACTGTAACTACCTCAACAATGCAAAGTGGCAGCTCTTTAACACACACACCAGGAGGAAAGTTTCCCCAACCTGTGACAAGAAGGCGAAAGAAAACAACTTTACACAGCGAGTTTCTCAGCACTGAGACCTTTGGCACAGTCCTCCCCCATCAGGCAGTGCCTTTGGGACACTGCCATGCAGACACAGGGGTGACTCTTCCGAGGCACACAGAGCACAGAAGCTCTCGTGCTCTGAGTGTGCTGAGAACAGAGCTGTTTGGTCAGACTTCCAGGCTGGAGACAGTGCTGAGAGATATACAGATAATGCCACTGAGTCAGGGACCCTAAAGTAAACACTGATGTCCTGCAGCTTGAGGAGAGATCAGAGGAGGTGCAGGCTCTGCTCAAACACGGGAAGGAAACACTGTGATTTACAGAGAGCACTTCAGGATCTCCAACATCGCAAATTTTTTGAAGGGCAAACTTATGCAAACCTGAAGTTTGAGCATTTTCTCTCCCAGGTGTTTTCTCTAGGAATCCTTCTCCTAGAACAAAGCCTTGTTGTTAATGACGAAGATACATCCATTCCTGACAAAACCTTCTTTATGAAAGGAAAACTTGCTAAGAGGTTCTTGGCCCCCACCTCTGCTCCACTCTCCCAGGAGGGGCAAGCCAAGGCTCCCAGTTACCAACCAAGCACCATTAAAGTGTGACTCCCTGAAGATTTGATTGGAACAACGATAGGTGTGGGAGCAACTTCGAACTGAACATCTCCTTTGCAGCAGATGTGAAGAAGGTGAATGGCTGAGGTCAACCAAAGCCAGGTTCTCAATATTGAACATGACCTTAGAAACTTCAGCAGCTGAATAAAAAGGCTCGTAACCTATACAGAGGGCAGGGAGTTAAGAAGTGATTCATTTCTCCACAGCCACCCTCCATGATCTGGAGGAAATCATCAGGCTTTTCTGAGTTTCCTTTGCCTCTTGAGCCTCCTAGGAACGATGGCGCAGAGCTGCTGGGGTGATGGGAGGAAAGTTCTCTGATGGCAGACATGCCACATACCCTCCTTCTGTGGTGTGACATCCTTTCTGTCAGAGGACTTCTTCTCAGTCTCCCTGAATTTCCTCAATAACCACAGCTTTCAGAATACATTTTAAGACAAAGACATGCTTGAATATTAATGCTATTGAAAAATGATGGGAGTTGAAAGTATGTCCTTGATCATGTCTAGACAGGATGAGATATAATGGATTTCTAGTATTTAGGTAGTAGATATAAATAGATTAATATTACTCAAAGACCTGGAACATCTCTGTGCATTATCCAGAGAAGTGTGACCCTATAGCACAAGCTTTTACCAAATATCTGCTAACAGAGAGTGAATCACTACCTGAGAGATCAGGCTGGATGGAGCCCTGAGCAACCTGGTCTAGTGGAAGGTGTCTTTGCCCATGGCAGGGGGTTGGAACTGGATGATCTTTAAGGTTTCTTCCAACCCAAACCATTCTGTGATTCTATGATTCTATAAAAGCAGAAGAAAAGGGTCAAGGGGTGCTGGGTAGTTGCTCGGAGCCCACTTGCCAATCTCTTCTGCTCTGGTAAAGGCAGTAAAAACTGAAACTCAGTAAACTTTAAAGATCAGCAAACTGCATCCAAAGACTGCAGGCAAAGTGCCCTGTCAACCTCTGAGCTGAGAGGAGCATCAGTACTCAAGTCATATCACTGGCCAAAAACCCAGGAAAAGCAGATGTGAGGTCAAACCTGGGTCTGATCTCCATGACTGTATTTCAGAACCCTCAAAGACAGCAGGTGAATTCCCAACCCTGAGCTCCTAAGGAATTCACACTCCCATCCTGCTACAGCCAGCAGCCCAGCAAAGGCATGAACTGACCTCCTCCAGCATCCTACACAGAGTCTGTTGTGGTCAGAGCCAGGCCCCTCGGAATGCTCGGCCTAGGTCCACGGACAGCACAGGGCCAAAGGGTGCATCAAAACCAGGAAGGGCAGAAACAGCACCAAAGCTTTGTGTGATTGCTGTACCTTGTGCTCTTTCACAGATAGCTTTGATTGTGGAACTCACACACACAGTGTGACTGTAATGCTATCCCTGAAGAGTATTCCTACTTCTTCGCTTGGGAAAGGACAACGTCACTCCCCTGAATGCACCCCAAATTCCTCCTGCATCCACTCCTCACAGCAGTTAGTGTGATCTCTGGCAGCTCTGCATCAAGCTCACTATGCTAAGCTCCCAGTTTCCACTTTCTCTGGGAAAAAGCCTCCATCGGGAACCAGCAGATGTTTTTGGGAAGGCCCAGCACTTGCTCCCCACCAAGGCTTGAGTTTGGGTACTGCTGAGAACCCAAATGTTAACTGTGCAGTAGCAAACAGGGAATCTCACCCAGACCTGGATGCTGAGGAGCAAAAGCACAGGAGTCCAGGATCCCTGCTGTGCTTCAGACGAACTCCGTTCCCACTGCTTATGGCCACAAGTCTGTCTCCCCAGGAGCAGCACAGGGATGTGCATCTGGACCCAAAGCTGGCTGGGGGAAAACAGCCGTGTTGGCTTAAGAAGCATTCACACTTAACCAGAGTTCAGGAACATGAAGACCTTTGTCAAGAAAGGGGAAAACAGGAGAAAGGAAAAAGAAACAGAGCAAGCGCAGGAGCGGGTTCATCAATGAGTTAAGGCTGTTTTAGGTGTAGGCCTGGGGGAATTAGTTTAACACTCCATTTCAGCTTCTTTTTCCCCATTTTCTTTTGCACAAGCTTGCATCTTTCTCCTGTCAAGACTTTGATGGCTTTATGTAACTGTTTAAAGCTGAACAAGCTTCTTAACTTAGATTTAGCAGAACACACTTTTTTTGCTTCTCGAATGCACATTAAGAATAAAGATTTCCGGAGAAAACAAGACCTTTTCCATCCTCTGACATCAGCCACTGGAGTACACAAAGCCAAGTCCTTGAGGACTCTACATTTCGTACATTCTGTTCCAGCACAAGCCGACGCATCTGCAGCCCCAGTGGGCTTTACAATTGGTAGCTGGAAAGAAAGACTCATCCCAGAGAAAATACACAAGTTGCCCATCACAGCAGCACCCTCAGTGCAACACTGCAATGGGGGAAGAATCCTAGAAAGCAGGAGTGAGGAAAGAAACCCAAAACCTTGGCAGGAAGGTATGGCAGCCACAGCCCCGAGTGGCAGGAGGGGTTTGCCTGAGGAACAGCCTTCGACCTGCTGCTATTGTGAGAATAATTCTTCTTTTTTTCTTTTTCTTAATACAAACTGAAAAAATTTCTGTTCCGTGTGACTAGATGTAAAAGCTTGAGAAGAGCCTCCCTCAAGGCTCAGAAAACAGAGGCAAATAACCCCCACCCTTTTCTGTGTGTTTGCATTTTTTGATCACACCAGTTTCCAAGCCAGAACTGTATTTGTTGATGCTTCAGGTTGGCAGTGCTGATGGAATAGGTTTCAGGAAACCCAGTAAAAACAGTCAACAATAAGATTTGTAATTAAAGCCTTTCTCCTCTTGTGCTCTGCCTGTTAGCAAGTACCTCTGTGTTTGCAGCGTGGGCTCTTCAGGGCAAACACTGCTCTTTGCTGTTTGCAAGAACCAAGAGACTGGATCCCATTGAGGGCCACGAGCCACATTCGACCACAACACACAGCACAGGCACCTCTCCCAGGAGCTGCTTTACTTCCAGCTTGGAGCAGAACCACAGGGCTCACAGCAGCAGGCCAGGCCTGCAGAAGGCATCAACCACAGACTTTACCCAGCTCCAGTTATGAAGACAAAGAGCAAAGTGCCCCCAGTTCACAGAATCACAGACTGAGTCAGGCTAGAAGGGCCCACAGTGGCTCCTCTGGTGCCACCTCCCTGATCCAGCAGGGTCATCCCAGAGCATATGGCACAGAATTGTGTCCAGAGGGTTCTGGAATATCCTCAGTGAGGGAGACTCCACCCCCTTTCTGGTCTCTGTTCTTCCTCACATCTAGGAGGAACTTCCTGGGCATCAGTTCCTGCCCGTTCCTCCTGTGCCGTTGCTGGGCCCCCCTGAGCAGAGCCTGCTCCATCCTCTGCCCCCTCCCTGCAGACCCTGCTAAGATCCCCTCTCTTCTCAAGGCCAGTTCTGCTCCTGGTTGTGGCTGCACCAGCCCAGCTGCCATGGCAAGGTGTTCATCCTCTCCTCCCAGACCATCCTGCAGCAGCCTTTTCCTGCTCCTTAACCCTGAGCATCCCTGGCTCAACAATCCCAGCCAGCAAGCCCAGAGTTTGTGCTGCACAGACACCACTGGCCTTCCCAGCAGCACTGTGTTTCCCTCAAGTTCCAGAAGAATCCCAGAGGACACAAATTGAGCACTGCAATCCCAGCAGCATGAAACAAATTAAACCTCTTGTACCTAACATCTGAAAAACTGGGATGCATGGAGGCCATGCTGTGCTGCCCCTGCTAGGGACAGCAGTGCCGAAGTATGGCAAAAGATGGGAATTTTCCTGCATCCCACAGTGAGTCAGCAAGACGATATTAAAAAATAGCACAATTTAGGGTGATTAGCTGCTGTTGATCTCGTGGCTGTGTGGAGGCTCTAACCCATTCCTGCCCACACCCTGGCACCATGTGGGGTGGGCTGGTAAAGACCAAAAATGAGCTACTTAAAGCACTGTGGTGCTTCCCTCTCTGCTGCTTTTACCTGCCACCTTCCCATGCCAAGCTTCCCAAATCTCTTCAAGGATGGCCAACTCTGCAAGGATCCTGTTCCCAGGGCTCATCCCTGCATGGCTCCTGCTCCCCAGGGCTCATCCCTGCAAGGACCCCGTTCCCAGGGCTCATCCCTGCATGGACCCCGTTCCCAGGGCTCATCCCTGCAAGGACCCTGCTCCCCAGGGCTCATGCCTGCAAGGACCGGCTACCCAGCTCGGCACAGGCAGCTGCAAAGCCGAGTGGGACACCTGCCTTCCTGCCTGCAGCTTCAAATTGCCCAGTTTTCAGCCCCCAAAGCAGGCTGACATGCTCTCAGTCCCCATCCCTTGCCTACTCTGTACAAGGCCCTGAGGGCTCAGCACCATCCCTGTGACTGGCAGAGGTGGGTACATCATGCTCTGTGCCCTGCGGACGCCCAGGCCTGTGCTGCCCTATATCATCATGGCCAGGCTTCGTGAACGAAGATTTGGGAAAGGCTCTATCCACATTTGTTACAAGCATGCTGGTGGCTAATAAGGCCAATATAATGTGCTGCCCTATATACAGCATATTATATAAGCTATAGGGGAGGCAGCTCCTTTGGCACCCCCAGCAGTTACCTGGTTAGCCCCAAAATCTCAGCAGCCCCTACACCAGCCCTGCTCAGCTCGGCTGCTTCGTGTCAGGCAAGAGTTATCCAACTTCTGACCTACTTCTGGATTGTGTTTCCCACCCACCCCCCTCCCCGCCCCGCTCCTGCCCTCAGTCCCCAATTAAATCTGTGTGAGATTTCCTCAATTATCCCCTTCCTGCTAATAGATATGGAAAGAGGATGCCATAACAATGTATTCCTCTGGCAGTGGTTCAAAATACAGCTCAGAATTACTGTTGAAGAGTGCAGGATGTAGGAATATTTTAATTAAACATAAATGTATAGAAACAAGCAGTTACAGTTAAGAAAGCTGATCTTGTGCTGCCACCACAATACTTAATCTCTCAGCCATGCAGTGAGAATCCTCGTGCTCCTCTTTAATTGACAGGCCAATAAATCAGCACCAATCTCCCCTTCTGTGTAGCTGTGCATGCTGATGTTCAGCTGAGGTTCAGCTGGTTTGGAATACAGCAACACTCAACCGGCACAACCTGAGCAGCAACATGCACGGGAATACTGCTTGGAAAACACTCCAGGCAAAGCATCCCAATGCTTGAAACAGACACAGACCTAGAACAGAACTTGGAAGGGGGACCTGAGCAATAAAAATCTGTGTTTGGGAATTTTTGCAGGAGAAGTTTATATGTATCTTTGGAAAAGGAGGAGCAGAAACAGAGAACTCCCCTTTGAAGGCATGAAGATATTCTGATAGGCAGCTGCAACTCTGGATGAATACAGAGGTAGTTTGAACACGATTTCTAAATGAGACAAGAACAGTCTGTGAGGAACAGGGAATGAGCAGTGCCTGGGAATTGCTTTGCCCATTATAGAAGGCATCAATTTTTTATTCAACTCTATAGGCCCCTTTCGACTCATCCCAGAAAAGTATTGTGAGAAAAGAAATTGCAAGTCTTCATAAAGGGAGGCTTTAATCCAATGGAAACTACATCTGCACACCTACAACTGCATTTCCCATATCTGAGTTCCTACTTTATCTCCTCTTCTTACCCAAAACTGTATCTGGGGCCAGAAATGCTACACAATCTGGCAATTAAACACACCCCTGCAAAAGGAGCTCATGGTAGTGATATCACAGAAGAAAGAAACAAGTTTATTTTAAGCCTGGTGGAGAGTAGCTTGTAGCACATTAAAGGAAGCCAGATCGCATCCCTGCATCAAACACCCAATAAATTCACAGGCAGCGAGTCCCTAAATACACAGCAAATAACTAGTGGGAAATCTCCAAATTATTTAGGGCACTGCAGTGCTGGATGAGGCTGAAATGAAAACAGATGGAGACTTAAGCCAAGATAGCATCTCTGTGTGAGATGTGAACCCATTTCTCACAGCAAGGAACAGACAGGCTACCTCAGAATCCCGGGAGACCACAGGAATGACCAGGCTTCCTCCGTGCTGGAGATGGACTGAGGAGGGGAAGGAAAGAGAACATTTTTTAACTGTTCTCCATTACTTCTTCATGCTCTGTGTGGCACCTGCATGTTAAAAATTATCAACACCCCTGGGAACACAGTACCCTCTCTCAAAATCCCAGTCCCCTTTATCCACAAGGAAGGAAACTCCTGTCCCACTGAAATTACAAGCAGCAACACTCTGCTTGTCTCTGGAAAACACACTTCTTTTAAATATCTCTTGAGAGGCTCTAAACAAAAAGCTGCAGCTTCCCCTCTCACTGCTGTTTGCTGTATTTACACCAAAGGCCTTCGTTTCCACCTTACTGCACATGTACTGAAGCTATTTTTGGCCATGAGTGACGTGGCTTTGTTTGCATAACTGGGTTCCCACCTCATGATCTGCCGCTCTAATAGTTTGCAAAATAATAGCTGGAAAATGTCTGATTCCCAAAGAAATGCCTGTAAAGTTCAGTCTGCCTTTATCTTAAGTCTGAAATAAAGGGGAAAAAAAGGAAGAAAAAAGCCTTTCTGCAGCATCACTTATTAAATGCTTCAGCAAGATGTAAAGCAAATTATGTAGTGATGACCAGCCGGGATGTAGGGATTTAATTCTGCTCTAGTTTGGGTAAAAGGGTATCAAACCAGAAATGACAACCCCAAATTCACACAGTGGAGCTTTAAACACTCCAGCCAGATCCACTGCAGCCCTGATTTGTAACAACTCATGTCAACCCAAAATATCATCCACAGGAAATGCAAACTTATCACTGATAGTTAAAAACAAAAGCAGAGCTCAAAATAGCAGCATTTCAGATGAGGCAAATACTATTGCTATTCTCAACTGTCAGAGCTGAGCTGCAATCACAGATCTCTCTTGAGGAATATTTGGTGTTTGTCCAGGGTTAAAAATAAAAGTGAGATATTTCAGAAGAGAAAGAGGTGGCCCTAATAAAGAATGTATGGAAATGAATTGTGGGTACAGAAAGATCCAACCACTGGTTCTTCTTGTCCAGTCCCCAGCTACTGGCAAAAGATGGACAAAATCCATTTCTACAGGAACTCTGTCACTGCAAAACGCTGTGGTGGGATGAACACTGTCCTAATCAGCACAGCTGACTGAGCCAGGAGAACTGGGCATTTTTGATTTAGCACACCTTCTTTTGAAAGTACCGGTGCTTCAGGTTCTCACTTCACTCCCAGGATGGTGCTGCCTGAACCAGAACTTCACATTTGGGCAGCATTATTGCTCTGTTTTACTGGTGACATCTCCCTTCACTATCTTCCTCCCTCATCCATTACCCTCATCCACCCCTGCACACAACCTTAGGGGGGCTTGAGGCATTTCCCTTTTCACCTCACATACTCACTGGCTCCAGGGAAGTCACAGATTAATGAACATGTGGACTCACATGCTCATGATTAACGTGAAGCCACAAAAGACCACGAGCAGCTCAATCCCCCACAAACCCTCGTTGCAGCAAAGAGCAGGGACAGAGGCTGTGGTGGGGAACAGCTCTCCCTCCTCATCTCTAGAAAGAAATTTCTCACCTGCAGGAATCACTGAGCTGCCAGAGAGGGGAGGAGAGTCTAGAAACATCTTTCTTACCCTGCACTGGCAGAGCACATCTGGGGAGCTCCACTCATGGCTGGCTGTGCTGAGCTGGATTTCAGGAGGGAATCACAGAGCAAGCACCAAGCACTGCAATCACAGGGCACGCACCTGGCAGCATACTGTGCAGCAGGGCTGATGGAAACAAAACAACATACCTGTTCACTAAACACTGCATTACTGTCTGAACCATCCCATGGAGTTGCTGTGGGGCCAGGAGCCTCCCAGTGCCGAGCCCAGGCCTGTCGTACTCAGACAGTGGGAAATCTCCAGAGGTGTTGGAGCCAGCAGTGGCATACACAGATGAACAACTGGGAGTCACCACTCCAAAGACAAAGGCAGTCCTACAAGACAGCTTCTGTCAGCATCACCCGGTGCTGTTCCAGGAACACACAGCACTGCCAAGGCACCTCAGTGCATCATTGCCACAGTGAAGTCTCGAAACACTTTAATTCACCTGTGTCACTTTGTTTGCTTGCTTCCTAGAGGATGACACCTGACTGCAGCCTGTTTAGGTGCCTGAAAGACAACTGCAACAAGACAGCCCTGTCCCTGCTTGGCATTGAGCTGCTCATTATTCAGCTCAGCCCCCTCCTCAGCACTACACTGACACTGATCTGACACATCCACATCTGAACATCTCAGAGACACCAAGTACCCCCCAGCACACAAGTCCCCTTCAGAAGACAGACAAATCGCTGCCTGGCTGCCATGGGACTTGTTTGTTTCTCCAGGCAAGGTTAAACTCACCTAAAAATTTGGAAATGTGTCAAGAGGCAGAACTGAGGAGCACCCATCACACAAAGGGCAGCAGTGGAGTTATTTCTGCTCTTAGATCTAAGTCCTCGTATGAGGAGCAGTGTAAAGGGGAATCATTCCCCAGTGACTCATCTCTGTTGGAGGAACCTGCTTCCTGGGCATTCCACTCCAGCTGCAGTTTACAGCAACCCTTTGCTGGCTTGCAGCAGTTGTTCTCTTTCCTTTCTCTCCAAATCATACACAGCATCCCTAGGGAGAAATCCTACACGGGACATCAGCACAAGGAGCAACAGCAGACAAGGAGAATTGCAAAGACAACTCTTTCTCAGATTGTAGATTTACAGGAAAACACAGATTGACCTGGGAAGTGACTGGTGCCCAAGCAGCTCTCCACATTCAGCAAAAGTTAAGCCAACTGCTGAGGGCAAGGGTGATTCAGGGCCAGTGGCCAAAGACCCTTCCAAAGGTGGTCCCCGATGGCCACAGCCTCCACGTCCCCAACAAGGGGGTGATGTCTCTGCTGCTGGCTCACAGTAGTTCAGTCCCTGCAGCCTTCCCACTGCATCCTGCTGATGCACAGGGTGACAAATGGGATTTCATACTGGTAACAGCAGCACTGCCACCAGCTGTTATTCCATCTCTCTCCCAGTTGCACAGGAGTGCCACCACTGACCCCATCACAGCAGAGATACCACAAAATCTCTGTTCTTGCTCAGATAAGACTGATCTCTCAAGGATTTTGGACAACAGGATAATGTATTTCCTTAGATATTAGAGACTGAAAAAGATTTATTAGGGGAATTTTTCTCTATATTCTGTGCAGTCCATTAAGAGATGAAGTTTTCCCTGATTCACGAGGAGCTCATTGCAGGCCATGTGACTGCACTAATATAATACCCAAGTTCCCTTTGCAGCCTCTTATCCTCTTAATTCTATACTCCTCATTCTCCAAGTACAAGCACAGTGATGGGTCAACATCCCAAGTTTAATACAGGTATGAAAACCCCTGTAATTCTGCAGGACAAAAACAGGGACAAAATAAGACCCTTTATTCCTCCCTGTGGTACAAGAGGCAGCTTGTTACCAAATCCTACTTCGGCTTCTTCATTTCAAAGCACAGAGCAAAACCCAGCCAAAGCAGCTGCACCTTCCCTGCAAGCCCCATATTTTCACATGGTAGCATCACAGCAGTGGGGCCAAGTTTTTATGAACCTGTATCTGGGCTTTATGAACTTATCCCATCTCCACTTTGCACCAGGTTCATCAGATTAGTCCAGGCTGGGGAGAGCAGCACAGGGAATGGTTCTGGATGTTCCTTCCAGGTTGTCAATGGAAACAAATCAAGTGCTTTGCACACATGGGATCACACACAGCTCCAACACCACAGGAGCAGGACAGTCCTCCCACCTCTCCCCCACAGGATCCCAAGGGGACTTGCCCTTGGCCATGTCAGGCTGACAGTGCAGTGAAGCACTCGGAGGACAGGGAGCCACACATACGGCAAACACTTCCCCTTCATCCCTCGATGCATTTCTGGATACATCCACCTACCCAGTGACCAGTGGCTTCAGCAACACTTTTGTGATGTATCTCAAACCTGATGCATCCCAGAAACACATCTCAGCAGAAGAGACTCTGAAGCCATGACCTGTGCTTTTGCCTTTCCCTTCCAAGTTTAGCTCCTTTTCAGCTAAATACTGGTGACACTGCAGTGGCCTTGAATCACAAACGCAGCCAGAGCTTAGGAAGCACCACAAAAGCATTTGTTCCAGTATTTACTCAGAGATTTTTCATGCTACACCTACCACGAACTTTAGTTTATTGAGAACATAGTGCACTGGGGAAGGGCAAACCACAGAGTATATACTGCTGCCGAGCAAAATGTCATTAAGGTTTTAGCAATGCAACACAAATTGACTTTACATTAAAGCTTCTTTTGTATAAACCATATCCCAGAGTGAAACACAGTGACAGAGCTGAGTAATGAGTTGAAGCAGAGCAATCAAGGTGGAACTACTGAGCCATAGGAAAAAGGAGCCATTCCAAACTGCTATTTAAAGTTAGGTTGAGAGCTTCATTTGAACTACAGAAGAGGTGATTATGTACAGTCACCATCACACACATTTAATACCATGTAGGATGCAGTACCTACCACCTGCAGTTGCACAGAAGACACCCCAAGGTTCAATTGCACTATAAAAACCATCATGATCTGGAAGCTGAAATTCTTCTTGATACAGAATTAGACATAACTGCTGAAGAGCTGAAAACCTCTTCTAAGTCTGTAACTTCAAATCTCTGCCTTGTGCTACCCAGCACATAAACCCACAATTAAAGTTCACCATTTTGTCATTTCTAACCTCTCCTTCCTGTCAGGATCCACACTCCCCGTCTGGCCCCAGGAGTGCTGGAAAACACCTGTGTTATGGCACTGCTGGTGCAACTCCAAAGGAATCAAGGCTTCTGTGCCTCCAGCCCTGCTCTGCACAAAACCACAGCACTTTTAAACGCTATTTCTAAATAAGCAGAGCATGGTAGGTTTGGAAGCACCACTCAGTTCTGGTTCTAGGCATCCTTGCTTGGCATTAACAGCCATCCCAGCCCCTGGGGAGCAGGTTCAAGGCATGGCCCGTTCATGCGAAATGGATGCAAATGGGTTGAGGGCTGACCTGGAGTTCACACCCTCATTCACAGTGCTCTTCATGCTCTGACCAGCTCATAAATCAAATCAGATCAGACACATCACAGCTCAGGTGCTCGAAAGGCTGCAGTGCTGCAAACCCCCCCGGTTCGGGGACCCTTGCTGGGCTCTCCTCACGCAGACAGATGGGGCTGGATCACTGCACTGGAGAGCTCTGAGGCTTTGAGACAGGGCCGCCAGGACCTGTCAGCCTGCACTGAATCCCTGCCTCCTCCTCGAGTGAACAAGCCAATTTTTATTTATTTTAACAACTGTGAACAGAAGACAGTTTTTCAGAACTTGCTAAAAACATTTATAAATGCCCAAGAGTGGCTTCAAGAAGGAAAAAAACTACATAAAGATTTCAGAGCACTGCTAAGTAGAGTAACGTAATAAGTTTATAAAGATATAAAACAACTCTCCCCAAAATACACAGCTCAGACATACCCTGCTAGCAGAAGCACTCAATGTTTAAGATGAGGGAAGAGAGATTCAAAGAGGATGTGTTTTCCTGGCAGCCCTCCATACATGCATATAAACCTCTCGTAGCAGTGCACTGATATTTAAACTAATTAGCACCAGGAAAGCCATGGGACTGTGCTTTTCTCTCAGCCTATTCACGGGGACAGGAGGACTCCAAAATGCCTGTGATTACATCCCACTCACGTACCAGGATGCTGCAGTCCATGAGCCCCAGCACATCCCCTTCCTCCCCAAGTACAAGGCAAGAGAAACACGATGCGGGGCACATTGCAAAGAGGAAAAAAAATCGCCCCACTACCCAAAATGCCCACTCAGCATTATGTGAGAGGATAAAAATAGCAAGCAGCAGAGCTGGCCCTGAATATCAAGAGCATTCCCTGTTCATTGCAGCACAGTGTGAGCAAGAGAGAACCCAAATCAACTTTCCCTTCACTCTGTTCTCCTGGAAGCTGCACGTTGTCTGAATTTCCTATTCCTCATAAACACGCTGGTGGGGAATTAGCTCAGGAGAGCTGCAGACATACATCCACCATCATTGCAATGGCAACCCCCTACCAGCCTCTGGAAACAGTTCCTGACTTCCAGAGGAGAAAGGACAGGCTGGGGGGTGGGTTTAGTGAATATTCAACACCTCTGCACAGCAGGCCTGCCTATTATTAGTATAGGGGATGTCAAAGAAGCTGGCTCTCATGCAAAGTTTCCATTCTAGCTAATTAACAGTGGCTTCCTCCAGCATATCAGTTTGGGCTTTAGTCCCTTGTACAAGAGCACGCAGAGCAGGAAGGGAGGAAAGGAGCAGAGAACAGGAATGGCTGCAGTCATCTTTGGGAACTTAAAGCCTGAAAATTAAATCTCTCATCACAGAGCGAGAACCAATACACACCTCCACACATTGAGAGGATGGTTCCCGTTTTAGGAAGGGTTGAGTCTCCTGGAGTACCATCCCCACCTGGAGTAGTGTCTGCCTATGGAGAGAGCTGAGACACCTTCGACTGGGAACCATAAGTCCCTTCTTGATAGGAAGCAGCAGAGGCCAGTGATTTGGGTCAGTATGAAGCCAGTCCAGGATGGGACTGTCATCCTCTGCTTCTGCCACCCAGACCATAAAACATCTTCCAGCACTGCTCTGGGGCTGAAAAAGGTAACTCACTGCTGCCCTTGTCCATGGTCCCCAGGGATCAGCCATGTTCCAGCTGGCAGGACCTGCCTGAGGGTAAATCAGAGGCATGATCAATGCTGAGGGCTCTGTCAGAGCCAGGGCTGCCTTCCAGTTTCCTCTGGGATCTCGGCAAAGTCTGCAGGTTGGGGTACCTTGAGGTCTCGTGCAAGATGGTTTTGATTGCGCCAAACTGCTCCCATAAAAGCAAAGGCTCTGAGTGACCTAAGTGCTAAACCAAAATGCTCTGCACATAAACCATTTCAACACAGAGTTTTCTCCAGGCTGAAAAGTGTACTCTGGAAAGAAAATAAAATACTGAAAGCTTTCAGAAGTCATGTCAGTTTGACCCTCTTTACTTTTCACCTGCTTTTTTAAATCAGGAGAGTAATAAAAAAATAATTGTATGGCTTTACATGTACCACCCTCTAGTGCTTCAGTTTTCTTATTCCTCCTACGAAGTGGGAACAATAAACCACACCTACTCCACAGAAAACTTCTCCAGCTTGTGCTCAGACTTGCAGACTCTTTGGTTAAGAGAACAGAGCCACAAGCAGCAAGAAAAAACACAGGTTTGTGCATGCACACATGCACTCCCAGGATAAAAATCAGATGGAGACATTTGCCCTTCTCTCCTCTCCTGCAACTGCATTTTGCCATCCCTGCTCTCTTTTAATATGCAGTCAGCTGTGAAATGATGAACGCTGATAACAGATGTGACAAACAATAAAGAGTGGTCTTGACAAGGAGATTCCTCCTTGGGCTTAGGATCAGCCCCTCAGCCCAGACTTCTGGGTTAGCAGGTAGTTAAGAGATGCCATTTCTAACTCACACATACAACTCCACAATTAAAAAAAAAAAAAAAGAAATAAAAAAGAAAGAAGAGGGGTATGTTCTTGCCAAAATCTGCACACTGTGCAGAGCAAAGAACAAGCAGCCTCTGAGGGTTCACAAAGCAGCTGCTCATCAACAGCTTTGGAGTTTTGAAGGCCATGCAGTGATATCAATGTACCAGTGCTCTTCTTGCACAACCACCCTCACCCCTCCAAGGGCCAGGATGGCCCTGGTGCCCCTAAGACAAGCCTGATGCTTTGCCAGTCTCCTCTTGCTCTCTCCCCAGCTCACACACTCCCATCCAAGAAGGAAATCAGGCACAGTTTCTGCAGAAGCCTGGCCTCTGCTTTGGAAGTATAAACCACCCCTTTCTGCACTAGCTCTGGGAGCTGACCGGTGTCAGCTGTCAGTGAAGACATCTGACAAGCAACACAGCCAAGCCCACAAGTCTTACCTCAAATTTATAAATCTTGCCAGAGTACAAATTTCTTCCTGGCAAAGAGATGATTTACAGACCTGCAGATCTTCATTGAGCTTGGGGCAGAGGCAACAGATGAGTTTTCCAGCACTGCTGTTGTGAGCCACATTTAGAGATCCTGCTCTTGCAGCACTGGCACAGTACCCCTGATTTATAAACCCCAGCAGAGGTTTCACACCTGCCTGTTTGCCATAATTCAGGCTGAGCAACAAGCTGTCTAATGGTAGCTCTGAACAAGTCTCCCCAAGCCCAGTTCTCTGCCCCAGTGGTGCACAGACCTTTGGCATGGCCATGTCTGAGCCAAACACCACCCACAGATCTCTGTACTCGTGAGAAGCTCATGTCCCTTTCCAGCTCCACATCTTCCCTAGATACCACCACTGGAGAAGCAGAGTTTCTTAGCTAACCCTTCCCAAACTTCAGCAGGGCTTTTGGTTTGCAGAGGTTTTGGTTTTCCACTGTCTCTCTAAGGGTCTCTCATATCAGGCTCTGTATGCAACCAGAAACAGCTCAGGATGTGGACCATTCAGGAGCAATTCTGTGTCAAAACAGAACAGCACCTTGGCTTCCAGGAGGGCCTCAAGGACAGCTATGAAAGCTCCAAAGGCTCCTCTTCAGAGATTAAAAAAGTTATCAAATATATCCATGCACTGGTCAGTATCAGATTCTGAACATGGAAACAGTTAATGAATAGCAGACCTGATGACATTCCAAGGTCAGACCTGCACGCTGTACAACAGGATACTTCACTGCTGTACTGCTCTGCAGTCACCTGCCTCTGTCGTGGCCCCAAGGACAAACAGCTTTATTGGATCTGAATCTATCTTCCAGGAACTTAGATGATCCAAGCTTTGGATGTTCAGCTTGTCTAAAAACAAAACAGCCTTCCTGAGTTGAAAGAAGCAGTTCATGTCTGGGAAGCAAGGTAAGACCCAAAGGGAAGGGAGAGAAAAGGAATGGCTGAACTCCCTGTCTTATCTATCCCTCTGGCTTTTATCTCAGCCCACAAAAAAATCAGGAAAGAAAACAGCAGTGATGCAAGATGGCATCCCAGAAAGGCACAAGTGACTGAAAAACCAGTGGTCCATCCCTGCATGTGTTCCCTGGAATCCAACACCCAACCCAAGGATGGAGAAGTCAGTCTCATTTACTGCCAACTTACTGCTTGTATGATGAAGAAACAGGCACAGAGGCCAGGTCCTCCCTGGAAATCACACTTCAGAAAGGCAGTTCATCAGATATCAAAGGGAAAATGAATACAATAAAGGTCTGGTAGGGAAGGACAGTAGTGGGGCAGGAAAGAGCCACAGAGACACAACCACAGGTCAGTCCTCCCTCTCGATTCCAACAGGGTCCTGGCTCCCAGATTATCCTGTGTTTGTCTGTCCTAGAGGAACAACAAAGGCCAAAATTCTTCTGCCATACTCACTAGAAAACTATCCTTGCACCACATTGCAAGCTAGAAAATCTGTTGGGTTTTGGACAACCCAGAGTGCGATATGTTGGGTACCAGCGAAACCAGACTCACAAATACTACAAATCCAAAACAAGACCATGGAATAGCCAAGGTCTCCAGACCTCAAATTCATGGCACAGCAAAAAAAAACCAAGCCCCACCCAAGCAAGGAAACATATCAGACAAATTATACAATTGTTGCCATATTTTCTGAATTTTTCCCAGAGAAAGACGTGAACATCTCCAGGCCCACGACAGCTTTTACTTCCCCTGCTAGAAGCATCATTCACAGAAGAAGAACAAGGTGGATTGTGCCTCTATTTGCAAAACACTTTGGGAAAGAATCAATGACATGAATTTATCACTGAGATGGTGCTGGGGGCAGTACCAAACTCAAAGGACACATGACCAAAAAAGGAAGGGCAAAAATAAATCCATCAAAACCATGGAGCAGACCTAAAGATGATGTGGAACATCACCTGCAAGGGACATTCAGCCACAGGAAATGGAGGTTCAGTGCCTCCATCAGACCAGAAAGCTTCCAATATACACTGAAGGAAAGCTAATTCAGGGGAAAGCACCTGTTCTTTTATTGCCACCAAATGACTCTAATAACAAAAAAATCCCCGTGTATGGCTGGAGGAACCACGGCCTGAGGGAGCTGTTAGCAAAGCAGATTGTTAGTTTGCCAGGCTGAACACATAGCAGGTAAATCCCACCCCTGAGACAGGCATAGGCACGTTCCACACTGCACCTTACCCTACTGATCTGCAGTTTCTCAGCTCCAGGTTTGAAGAGGTTCCACCGACGGCCACCGTTCCTGCAGTTCCCGCGCACCTTCAGAGTCTTTGAAGCCTGTTCGTTCTCAGCTGCCAGGAGAAAATCCACAGGAAGGGGAAAAAAAAAAGGGAATGACAAAAGATAAACGCTGTGCTTTAGCTCAGGCTGGGGGCGGAGGCTGTTCTTTTAAATGAAAGAAACAAAATTGTTTGCAAGAGACTCATTCAACCTCTTCTTTTATAAAAAGAGAGCAGAGGGTATATTTAGGTGCTTTATTTAGTGCTCTTGGGATACAAGAGAAATAGTGCAGCTTGGATACTACAAAGCACAAGCACAAGAGAGCAGAGCCTGGAGCCACATCCAGAGGTGGGGTCAGACAGGCTAGGTGTGGAGCCAGGATGCTCCCCCAGGAGTTCCAGGAAGCAGGAGACCCCCATCTGCACACACAGGGCAACAGCTCCCTGGCCATCACTGACACCAGCACCACTGTAGCAGGACCTGCAGAATTCCCAGCTGGACAGTCACTGTGGGCTGTATGATGCCAGGCCTTGGAGAAGAAACAGCTCCTTGAATTTACAGAAAACAGAAATGGAAAAGGCCAAAAAAACTTGGTTTTTTTAAGGAAACTGGGCTAGTTCTCACCCCAAGAGTTTCAGGCCAGCCCCTCGCAGATGCAGTTCTGCTCTAGCTTTAAGCAAGCAATACCACTTACACCAAACCTCAGCCTGGCCCTGCAGATGGCACATACCCAGGCACAAAGCAGCTTGCAAAGGAGAGGCAAATGAGCTCTACTTTTCCAATCAACCCAAATTTTCATCTCCCCATCCTATCCCACTCTCTTTTTGAGGTGAGGCTGCCATTCTGTGTGAGACTAGAGTCTTTCCCTCCCACAATTAGCAAGCGATTTTAATCCCTTTTTCCATCAGGGTTCCATCTGGCCTGGAGGCACAGGCACGAGGAGGAAGGAAACAGGGCTAGGCACCACACCTGTTCCCCAGTAGCTGCCATCACAGGTACGTGTGGGCCAGGCAGGGCACATGGATGTGTAACCACATCCCCATGGCTGTTCCCAACCCCTGGAGCCTTGTCATCCCTCTCATGGAGAATGGCATCTACAGAAAACAGCCACATTCTGGAATTCTTCCCTAAAAGATGCACAGTGCTGAATTTCTATTTCCTCATGTGCCTCTAACCCAGGCAGAGCTTTCAGACTGTCAGTCATGAGGGGTTTGAAATCAGCACAAATGGTCCCAGGCTTTGGAAGAGTGGAGACCCCCAAACCAAACAGGTTGGGGCCCTGCTTTGCCCAGGATTGAGAGCAGCAGAGCAGGGGTCCTGCTGCAGGCTGGGTGGGCAGCAATCCTGATTTTCTTCCAGCGTTGCTGGGAGAGAGATTGCACTGAGACCTATTTCCTGAACGCTGATGCAGGCAGCCTGCTGCTATTTTTAGCAATACACACTTCACTTTGGAGGCTCAGGGAGAGCCAGGCTGCAGCACGATGCCAATTATAGCAGGAGGCTGCTCCCGGCTCCAGCGCCCACGGGCCATGGAGTAGCACCCGGGAGCAGCGCCGAATCTGGGAATGCTCCCGCTGAGACGTGGGTGACTCCCCATGTGCCAGCAACGTGTGCACCCCGAAAGCAGAGCCAGCAGTTCACAGAAGAGGCAGCCAATTTGCCTTGTCCTTCCTAGTTTTTCTCAACCCTGATGTGCTGCCACCATCCATCAACTGCTCGGATCCCCGGCGTGCTCCTGAGTGATGCCAGCACAGTCTGGCAGCACTCCCGTGCTTGCCCATTGCTAAATCACAGGATTCTTCATGCCAGCAGTATCCCTTCAGGAAATCATCTCCTTACTCTAATTATCAATCTTTTTAATTAGGAGGTTCAAAAATGATGTCATCTATTCAACCATCAGCCAATTTACCTGCCAACACAAGACCCTGCCAGCAAATACATTCCATGGTGCTCTCTCTAGCATCGTGAGCAGGACAAATGCAGGACAGCTCACCCCAGTCTTTGGCTCATGAGATTCCCTTCTTGATGAAGAAAAGTACCCAAGCACAAGAGGAAAAACAACTCCTCACTTCTTCTTGTCTTTCCAAACAAACACGAGACTTGAGTTGTGATCTCAGCATCCATCACCACTCACCACCTCCAAACGATGAGTACTCACGACAGAGGATTCTAAGAGGACAGAGAAAACTACCAAATGTAAACTCACACAGAAGCTGCTGAACACCTCTTACACCTTATGTGCCTACCTGTTCATCTTCTCATAACCAAATTACAGGGACTGTGTTCAGACACACTAAAGAGAGAAAGCAGCCTTATTTCCTAAACACACTATACACAAAGAGACCTTATTAGCCAACAAGCAACTCCTCAGTATGGGGCTATCGGAGCTCCCTCACCTGGTGCCAGGGGTGTAACAAGCCACATTCCTCACTTTTGCACCTATCCCGCCCTTGGCTGGCTCTACAGGAGGGGTGGCATCGAGACAGCCGGGGGAGGAAGATGCAGAGCTACTCACCACGCCGCCGCAGCAGGTGCTGCATGCGCCCGCCCAGCTGGTCCAACCCCTGCGGGGTGCTCTGTGACAGCGGCTCCGAGCGGCACCTCTCCACCAGGACCTTGAAGGGTGGCGCTTGTGGGGACGGCTGAGGAGGATGGGACACCGGCTGCCAAGAGAAGGGTCAGAGAAGAATTTTACCAGTGAGTCAAACTTCAGGCAAAGCAATCACAGAACATATCACAATAACAGAATTTCCAGGACAGAGCACACCTCGGATTGCCCGCTGCAATCTGCCCCCGCTGCATGTCTGACTGCGAGATCGAGACCTGCTGGCTCTGCTGCTGGAGCCCCCAGTGCCTCCATTGCAGGGGGCTCGTCCCTGGAACACAGCAGTATTTGAGTCCAACAACTCCCAGTGGCATTGAGCGACCAAGGCATTTCTGGGAGTAACACTGATGGAGATATCTGCTTCCAGCACAGTGTTTAGGCTACTCTCATGTTCCCAGCTACCAGCAGGAGCACACACAGAAGGGAATTAGCTGGTGCTGAGGACACAGGACTAGCTAAAACATCTGGGGTTGGCTTCACAATGTGCAACGAGGGCTAGCTGCTTGCTAAGGGACAGCAAACAGCAGCCAAGGACTGGTTGGCAGGATGGGGCCTCACCCACCAGCCCCATCAGAGCAAAGGACCAGGCCAGGCCTGGAGATGGTGGCCAGGGTCAGCCAGACTTCAGATCATCAGGCAGGTCCCAGCTAAAGCTGGTGAGTCACTTACAGGTCAGGGGCAGGCCCATGAGGGGAATCTCTGCAGGTTCCTCTGACCATCCATTACAGGGGCCATCAACAACACACGCCTCTAACACCATTTTCTCTCTAATGTTTGTAGCAGCCACTACAGCAATTGGTTTTGTCCTTTTTTTCAGTTATTACAGTGTGCCTTATCTCCTGGGAGAACACATCTTACAGCCTTTGCCATGTTTCAGATGGTCCAAAAGCAAGGATGGGGCAAACCACAGCACTTATAAGAAAACTGGGACCGCCTTCTCTGAAAACACCCAGGTACATTTTTAGCAAAACTAGACCATTTTTCCTAAAAGATTCACAGAGGAAAGCAGGAATTATCACAGCAGCTTCTCTGGAGCTGACTGATGACATCAGCTAACAAGACATATTACTGGTCTATCAAATATTACTTGCATGAATAAAATAGTTCCAGTTGATGGAAGCACCCATATAGCGGTCAAATACCCCAGTTACACCTTAACAGTTGGTAACCCAAAGAATTAGCATATAGAGCTAAGTGGAGAAAAATGTTGGAGGTTTCCTCACTCCAACTTTTATTTTTCTATTCCAGGAGGAAAAGTTCCTGAAAAAGACAACTGTGCTGTGACATTTTGCAGAATGAAATGTCCTTTGTAAAAACATCACAATTCAAACTCCTATTTTTCATTTTATTCTCTATGACATGTGACACTGTGGAAGTCTTGTGTATAATCTTAGAGTCAAGAAATCAGAAGAAAAATCATTTGACAAAGGTCAGGAGAAGCAGACAGGAGGTGTTTCCTTCTGGGAGGCTTCTGCCCCCAATCAGAGATACATCTGTCACACTTCCAGGGCCCTGCTAATAGCTGGGTGCCTGGGATGGTTTGGTGGATCTGTCTAAGGACTCCAGAAGCCCGTTTTCACTGATGGGCTCTTATTTTCATTTAAAGCAGACAGGCTGTAATTACCCCAAAGGCACAGTGGGAAGCTGTGGATGAACTAAGGCTCCATCTCCCATTGCCTGCTCCCAGCACTGTATCCAGTGACCCAGGACACTCCTCTGGGCTGGGTAACAGCTGGGAGGAGGTAAAAGCCTAAGAAAACCTTCCATCCAGGGAAGTTTTGCACACATAGCCCCTTTAGCACACAGACCCAGAGGTTCCCATTCCTATCACTACTCTGATGGCACCACAGAGGTGGCCTGTTGTAACTTTTGAGCCTGGAAATGAGACACAACAAGTAAAACATGTGGAAATCTCAATTATCCATGTGTTCTGTGGCTGGTTATATTATACATGCAAAGCCTATCAGCTTTGCACACTCAACCTACCTTTCCCTGACAATGCTAAAAATACGTTTCCCAAAAAAAACCTCTGCCCCACTATAGATAGCACTAAATACAGGCTTTAATTAAAGATTTTCCTAGCACCTTATGGTTATTACGAATACAAAAATCTGAACAGCTTAAAGATAGGCTTTAGAGATTTTGTCTTCTCTAAAAATAAGATGATTGTCAGACACAACCATATTAAAAGCCATAAATACCCCGAATCTTCATTCTGCAAGTAAATTGCACCTCACTGCAGACAGGAATACAGCGCTCTTTTGGCAACAGCAGGATTTGGAAAGTAAAGCGCTGTTTCTCAACTTGGAAGGACTATAAAGTCTTTTGTAAGCAGCAGACTGAGGAACTGAATAACCAGGAGATGAAGAGAGCTCTGAAGACCAACTCTCGGAGACACCATTTCCTGGTCAGTGCCATTCAAGAGTGGGAGGGAAGGAATAAATTGACTCAGCAATCCCATCTCTGCAGCTGCTCCCAACATGTTCTGCAGCAGAGAGACAATAAAACAATCTCAAGCTAAAGGTCACTATGAACTTGCTGGGCATCACCTGCAATTTCTCATCAAACACAGAAAAAAAAGCTGCTGTATCTTCCTCTCATGAAAAGACACTTGCAGCTGCACTAAAGCAAAACCCCAAACCCGTGGGAGGATCTGAGATATGCCCCAGCTATCAGACAGCAGATCTGCAAACCTATCCTCTGGCATGTGCACACTCAGGCAAATCAGTAATCCTGTGCTTCCAGTCAGACCCACCACACAGGGAGAGGCTCTCATTTTCCCACACAAAGGACACAGAGCAGGAACCACCAAACCTATTAATGCCCTGAAAGCACCAACCCTGCCCCAGCCCTCTGGGCCACTCAGAGCACCATCACACTCCACAGCAGGGAGCACTGGGACAGGTTGGCTCCTGAGAGGCAAAAACTCAACAGCTGCTCAAGAGGAGCATCTGCTGTGATGCTGAGGAGTGAGTTTGATCCCACTGCCCCTTACATAGCCCTGAAACCAAACTGTCTGGAAAACCTGGGCATCCCACTGGCCTGGCACCTCATCCCATGGTTCACACACCGCCTGCCCAGGTTGGCAAGCCTGTAGAAATGTCATTGTCGCACTTCTGGCAATCCTAATGCCCCTGGAGAACGGCCCCACAAACACAACTGGTGTCTGTGCGCAGCCACAACAGCCAGAAGCAAGCGGCAGGCTGCAAACTTTCTGGAGATAAAATCCAAAATCCTATGGAAAAAGGGAAGGTCTGCTGTTCCATAAAAATCACCTCCTATTTCACGAATAAGCCAGCAGAGGGCACAGAAAGACTGCGGTGAAACCCCTCTGCTCTGTCACTGCGAGGGTGACACAAGCCCGAAAGATCCACGGGGCTCAGTCCCAGTGGGTGGCCCTGGGATGAGCAGGGACGATCACTCTGCCAGCAATAAATCTAACAGTTGTTTCTGGGCCCTAAAAACTCTAAACTGATACCTAAAATATGATCTCAGATGCATATTCTTGCAACCTTTCCTCATGTCATTCCAAAGGAGGTATCAAATCCCCCACAAACCTTGTCCAAGGACACAACATGTAGTTTGAAACCCTGATGTGCAGCTGGCACTGCAAACTAATCTACATCGTATCAAAGCTTCCTTACACCTCAATGTCATCTCAAACTACTGCAAGTGGTCCAAGACAATTCATGGGGCTATGCCTGACTCCCTGCAGCAGCGGTCTTCCTACTGGGATGCTTTAGAGGCAGGATGAGGATAATTCCCTTCAGTAGAGGCATGGAAAATGGAAATTTCTAGAGTTTGCAACTGTCCAAAACTTAGTAAAGCCTCCATCTCATCTTTTACTCCATTTCTCATCTCTCTCAAAACAAGGAAGGCACCTTCATTCCAGAGATGCAGCAGTGTGAATGAGTAATTCATTTCCCATTAGAATCTATTTGACCTTTATTCTTCCAATTCTTCAAAACATTTTATCTCCACTGTTTCACAAGTTTCCAGAGCACAGGAGAACTTGGGATGGTGTCTGAAAGCAACTGTCAGGGGGACAGTTTAAGAAGTAAGTGGGTTCTACCTTTCTACAGCTGCTCTTATTAAATGCTGTTGCAATGCTATTTCCTTTACAGCACTAAGATCAAATCCTGTTCAGCTGTTACTTGCCCATAAAATCAGTCAGCTCCTGCCCAAAGACATTACAATTTTAAAAGGCAAGGCCAGGAAAGCAAGAAACAGGAGCATTAATTGCAGGAGAGTACAGCTAAACAGATTTACTTACTGCCAGAACCAACCTGCATGTCCCCCAAATGCCACTCCAGCATCCCTGGTACTACACCAGCCTCAGCCTCTCACACCAAATCCTTACGGATTTGGGCACGAGCCTCAGTGGGAACTAGTACTTTTGTGCTTTCTGTGGGACAATGTGGAAGTTGTTTGGAAAATACTTTCTTCCCTACACTGCTCACAAACTGTACAACTGCTGGGGAACTTGCCTACAGCAGCTGGCCAAGCCAAGCCAAGCCAAGCCACCCTGGCCCGGCAGCATCTTCTCCCTGCTTGAGGTTGAGCATTTCCCTTGAAATACAAAGCCTTCAGTTAATCACAGCAGCCTGGAGGTGGCAGGGCCAACAACTGTCCTGGGGAACAGGTGCCAGCAAAGAGCTGAATTTAGCCCTAAAACAATAAGAGGCTGGAGTTTGCTGCCACTGTCACGCTCAGGCTGAAGTTCCTCCTCTTCCATATTTATTTTTGGTCAAACATTTCCGAGTGCCGCTCCCTGATGAGAGATAGGCGAGCAAATCCCTGGGGGATCTCAGGTCAGTTGTTACTGGAGCTGCTGGAGGACTCTCCAGGTCTGTTCCCATCCCAGAGCATCCTTCCATGAGCCTCACTTTGACTGCTCCGGGTTTGCTGCTGCTGACAATCCATTTTCAAATCTGCAGGGCGAGTCTCTGGGATGCAGGAGGTGTTTACAACCCAGGAGGAGGGCTCTCTGCTCCCTCTCCCTCCCACCCTACAGCTGCTCCTGCTCAGGGAGGAAGCGGCAGCAGCCTGGAGGTCCCGCTACTACCGCCACACGCCACACTCGACGGGAACACGGGGGGAGGTTTCCTGCCCAGTTATCGCAAGCACCATATTTAAGCTTCTTGGTAATGTTTGTAACCTGCAGCAGCTGAGCTGGGACTTACAGTATCTCCTGTTCACACAGCTGAGCTGGGATTCTGCCCTGGGATCACACATGCAGCCACTGCCTTCAGCCAGTGGAGATGTGGCTGCCCTGGTAAAAGGGGGACACTGTTCTCCTCTGCTCCACTCAATCCTTTTGTGCCTCTCTTATCTTACTTAGTCCCCATGAAGGGATATCAAACCACAGCCCTCTCAAGCTCCTCCTAAAAACATTTCTTCCAGAGACCACAAGAAGTGAGCAACCACTACTCACCTCACCTCTGGAGTGCCTGGAATTACACAGTGAGCTGTCCATAATTTGTTGTATTACACAAAACGGAGCAAAAAAACAAATCCAGGAATAACTAACAATGCTCCTGCCCATTTTAGCTGGGAGTCAGAACTTCAGATTTTTTTTCCCCCCCATCATTTCTAATCTGCTGCCAATTTTCAAACACTTCCCCTCTTGGCTCAGAAGCTTCAGTGACCCCTTTTCCAACAGGGAACAGTATCATCACCTCTGGAATATCTCTGGTCTCTCCAAGCCTGAAAGGAAAGGAGGAAGTTCCTTCACAAAACTGACCCAATTTCCCTACCTGGCACCTTAAAAAAAAAGTCATAATTGCAACCGCATCTCATCAGCAGGCAACCAGCTGAGCTGATCACATTGGGTCCTGCCATGTTTTTCCACAATTCCACAACTGGCACAGAGTGACAGAGACTGGCACAGCTGATAGGACTGTCACTGCTCACACTTTCTGCTGCACAGATACACTTGTGCAGGTGATAAAGTGATGGGATGAGAGTTAGGGGATAGTCTGTCAGCTTCAGGAGGCCTTTTCTCATGCCATACATCTCCCTCCCTTATCCACGGGACTTCTGAGGTTTCCTAGCATTAAGCTGGACAAGATAGGTTTGTAATATCCGGAACCTACTGCCCAATACAATGTCCACTTAAATGTTTTGACAATTTTAAGGGCTTTGAAAGACTTGCTTGTACCAAACAGGAATGTCCTGCCCTGATTAGAGCCACCACCACTGCCCACCTCTCATTCAGGGCTGGGTATTTAAAATCCCAAAAGGAAACATCATTTTGTGTACAGACAGATGCAGGGAAGTGCTGATCAGACCCCTCTTGGCATAGAGTCACATTAAGAAGTTATTTTGTTTATATTATGTACCCAGATCCTAAGCAAGGCATTCCACTACAGGCTCAGCACAAACTACTGATGCCACACAACTTTTGACATGTTTGGAGCAGGGACAAAGCTCAGTAGATCTGCCAGAGCAACGACTCAGTGAGCTCTTCAAGATGTGTTTTTATTTTTCTGTTCTTGCACTCCATGCCAGGACTCTGACAGCTATTCTGGACGCTGTGTTGTGACCACCATCATTCAGTAAAAATCAAAACCTACCACCTCTACTGTCATTTTAGGTAAGAAAACAGAGGCCACAGTGCAATTGCTGAATGCTGTTTGTCCACAACACACTTCAAAACTCTCCATTTGCCAAAATCACTCTACTCGGGAGCTTCTTCTTCAAATGCACTAAATGTAAAGAGGAAAAAAATTAAAGGTAGTGCCTACAACCAACTTCTGCTCCACCCTCTTCTAGAGGCACTGATACACACAAATGGTCAAAGGGCTGCAGGAGAAGCAGCTCTGGAGGTTTAACCAAGAGCTCAGGGATACGCCAGGTAACTCAGACTGATATGGTGTCTACTGCCACCATTCACAGAACGATCTACTGAACTGAAGAGTCCAATGAGGATGTATAAGAATGCTTTCACATACAAACCAGCTTCCTAGGATGTACAACAGTGGGGTCTCATTGCAGATATTATAGTAAAAGTTACTCACATTACTCAAAGTTACTCCTACCTTTCCATTTTTGAGCCACCCAGAGGAGACAATCCTGGAGACGTGCACTTGGAAAGGCCGGCACTCTGAGCTGCAGTTAAACTCTTCCACTCCTTCTGTGATCTCCACAGAGTTCTGTTCTACAAATGAAGTGATTCCCCGCTTCTTAAAGCAGCCATCAGTCTGCTCCAAAACTTGCCTTTTCACTGTTGAACACTTCAAGAAAGTCACTACAGAGAAGTCAATGTCAGCAACTGCAGAACAGCCCAGGTCTGCAGCATCCAGGATATTCACAGGAAGATCTTGAGAAGGCGGCAGGTCCCTGCCCATGACCTGACTCTTCTCCAGAGCACTGACAGTATCTTCAATCTCCTCAGTTGGGGTTGTCTCTGGAAGGTGGATTAAAGTCTCAGTCACTACAGAGAAGTCGCCATTGGCAGCTGGAGAATGGCCCAAGTCCACAGTATCCAGCTTATTCACAGGAAGATCTTGAGAAGGTGGCACATCCCTGCCCACAGCCTGTGCCTTCTCTGGAGTACTGCCTGAGTCCTGAATCCCCAGCTCACCTCCCGACAAGTCTTGCAAAGGCAGCTCAGGATTTCTCAAGTCCTGATTATGCAACTCTGCCTTTGAAAGCTCCTGAGGCACTGCTGGAGATGGATTCGTGTCTTTAGCAACCACTGGGGCACAAGCCACATCCTCAGTACCAAGTTTAGTCGGCGATGTCTGTGGAAGGTGGACCTGAGCCTCGGTCACTGTAGAAAAGTCACCATCAGCAGCTGGAGAACAGCCCAGGTCTGCAGCGTCCAGATTACTGACAGCAAGATCCTGTGAAGGTGGCAGGTCCCTGCCCACAATCCTCTCCAGGGTACTGCCAGTGTCTTGAGTCCCCAGCTCACCTCCAGACAAGTCTTGCAAAGGCAGCTCAGGATTTCTCAAGTCCTGAATATCCAGTTCTGCCTTTGAAAGCTCCTGAGCCACTGCTGGAGACGGATCCATGTCTTTAGCAACCACTGGAGCACAAGACACGTCCTCAGTATCAAGTTTAGTCGGCAATGCCAGTGGAAGGTGGATCTGAGCCTCAGTTTCTGCAGGAAAGTCACCACTGGCAGCTGGAGAATGGCCCAGGTCCACAGCATCCAGACTATTCACAGGAAGATCATGAGAAGGTGGCAGGTCTCTGCCCATGACCTGTGTCTTTTCTGAAGTACTGCCCAAGTTCTGAATCATGTCAGTCAGAGTCGTCTGGGGAAGTTCAATCAGATCCTCAGAGGGGTCTTTGCTATTTAGCTCAGCGAAAGAACCATCTGCAAGCTCTGGCAGGTGGGAGATGGATGGTTCTGGCCCAAAAGGAAAAAGTGATGTTCCATTAACCCTGTCATTCCCGCTGCCCAGGGCAGAGGAACCAACCTCTTTGGACCCTTCCGTGGTTCTGCAATGCTGCACCGGCTCCTTCCCCACCAAACTCTCAAAGCTCAGGTTCTCCCACGTGCCTGAATCTGGGGACTGCAGACACGCTCCCACCGTGCAGAAGGCCTTTGCGCTCTCATTCTCAATAACCAAGCCCTCTCTGTGGGAGGCAACATCCTGCCTCCAGCCTCGGAAACTCCGCTGAGGCCTCTTCTCATCGGGGGAAAACGCCCTTGAGGAGCCTCGCAGCCTCCGAGCTGCCTCGGCCACGCTGGTCAGGAACCTCACAACCCCCCCAAAGTGAGTGGCCTTGGCGGCACTGTTGGATTTTTTCCGCTGTCTGGGATTCTCCTCACATCTCGTATCAAAGTCAAAATAAGAAGAGGAATGATCAGTTGTATTTTCTAAGTTCTGGAAATTGGTTTCAGCCCTTTGATCTGGAAGCTTTGAATTATCTTTGCTAGTTAATGAAATTCCTTTCAGATAGCTCCAGACATCAGAGCTCCTTCCTCTCCGGCTCTCCTGTGGGAGCACAGCACACCTCTTTTGATTGTCCCCTTCTGCAACTGCAGGACTCTTAAGGTTTTCAAAATTCAAAGACTCGCTCTTTCTGGCTGGTATTCTGTGGCAGTTACCATCATTATCCTCACTGTGTAATCTGACACTAATATCCCTGAGACATTTACTTTCAATGGCATCAAGTTCAGGAATGCTGATGTTCAGCTCTATGTCTTCAAAAGAGGAATCGAAATCCTCAATGTACCCCGCGTACGAGTGGCGGGAGGGCCTCCGACCGTCCCCCAGCTTCTTCACCCTGTAGACAGCTCTCTGCCCGCTGGCAGGAGGCTCCTCCTCGGGGTCACACGCCACCTGCACTCTGGATGCTCTCAAATCCACATTCTTGGGTGTCCTGGAGGATCTTCCCTTTTTCGACGACCGTACCCTCTCCATGAAGGATGGCTTTTTCAATTCCGAGACCTCAGAGGTAACTCCCAGCAGGATCATGGACTGAGGTCTGTCTTTACTCGTGGAGAGTCCTTTCCTTCGTCTGACGAAATTCCAGATCCGGTTGCCCTTGGTTGTCTTCTTATACCTAGGTGCTTCCTCCCGCTCACTCGGAATTGCGTCGCTGGAGGTGCAGTGCTCAGCACCGCAGGCCTCCAGCGCATCAGTGCTCCCTTCTTCCATGTTCGCTTGGAAAATCCTGTTTGCATATCCATTGGGAACTGTCGCGAGAGGAGTATGCTCTACAACTTCCATCGCCCTGACTCGCAAACTGGGATCAGGGGTCACAGATGCATTGTCTTCAGATTGTTTTCTTCACAAGACTGAGGGAAAAAAGAATAAAGGAACGCAATTAGGAGCAGAAAGCTTTTTTAGGAGGCACATTTGTTAAAGCACCACAAGTCAAATCTCATACCAGTGGCCACAGTGGTTTTGCCTTTGATTCCAGGAAGGCTGAAATTTTGCTCCCAAACCACGATTAAATCTGATTTAAATGACTGAAGGTTTAGTGACCACAAATAAACTTCCTGCATTAAATAAAGTTACCACAAAGTATGTGCAGAATACCACGAATCACGTCTTCGTTTTGCAAGTCTCTGGGACTCCAAATACATCAGAGTACATGGTGGAGAGGGAAAGAGGAAATTCCAGTGAAGTGTCCATGCACATGTCACTGTCATCTTCACCAGCCCCGTCTGCCAGGAATTGGCAACACACTCCCAATGAGTTCAGTCTCTTCAGGGAGGCATTCAAAGTCACGACGAGCCTTTTCCTGGAAGCAATGCAATTCTGAAATACTACAACATCAGAAATCTCATGGAATATCCAAGCCAGATTTTTCCTACTTTAGTGATGGCACCAGCACAGGAATCCCTTGCTGGAACTGGACCACTGAATGAAAGCTGCTTGGCCACCACTCAACACTGCACAAAACACATGTGATCCCCTCCAGTGAGCTCCAGTGAACAGGATTAAAAATACAGATACCCCACATAGAACAGCAATGGAAACCACTCCAAACCCTCTGTGGGAAAACATCTGAACTCCCACTCTTACAGATCCTAAAGCTTCCCTTCCCCTGAAAATACCTCTGCCCTGTCTCACTGCTACAACTTCCCAGGTCCTGAGTCTGGTCCTGGATTTGCTGTCTACCTTTGCAACATGCCAGGCACTAATTGGGATTAAATCCTCTCAATTCCCAACCTTTCTCCCAGGAGGAAGAAGGAAGCAAAAGCAGCAACAATAAGGGGTACAGCCCAGAGACTCAGGTTTGACAATGGAAAACCTCTTTTCCAGTGAGCAGAGGGAGAGCAACACCCACATCAGCACTGTTCATGGTTCCCATATCTATAAAAAAAAAATTAAAGTTACTATATCTGTTAACACAAAGGTTATTAATGCAGCACCTGTTGCCCTGGACACCTCTTGGCCAAGGAAAGGCTCACCCTTGCACTCAGTCAAATGTAGTTGCTTCTACCTTGCCACCACATCTGTCTTACACCCACGGATGGCAGAGACACCACAGAACCAGAGCACAGCCAAGGGAGGTCAGAAACCTTAAGAGAAACAACTTCTATCCCAGTTTTTTATGAACAACAGTCATCTGGCTTTCCACGAGCTACACCGCAGGGGTTGTGCCAAGCATTTTTGGCACCAATAGTACTTAGGGTAGCAGAAATGAATGTTTGCTGCTGTGGTGGGCTGACCATGGCCAGCTGCCAGACTGCCAGACGTCCACTCACTGTGCTGTCTCTCTCCTTCCCCACACAGGACAGGGGGGAAATAAGACGAAAAAGCTGATGGGCTGATATAAAAATATGGTGCTCCCTTACCAATCACTGTCGGAGGCAAGCAGACTGTGACTTGGAGAAAACTGGTTTGATTTATTACCAGTTACAATTGATTTGGATAATGAGAAACAAAGACAAAACTAACACAACCCCTTACCCTCACCCACCCCTTTTTTTCCAGGGCTCAACTTCCCACCTTCGCTCCTGATGGACCTACCTCCCCTCCAGGGGTGCAGGGGGATCGGGAATTGGGAGAGAGACAGTCAGGGCATAACAGGTGTTCTCTCTCCTCCTCCTGCAGAGCCTCCACAGGCCACAGTTCCTGTCAGGAGAACTTGCTCCTGTGGGACCTCCACAGGCCACAGTTCCTATCAGGAGAACTTGCTTCTGTGGACCTCCACAGGCTGCAATTCCTGACAGGAATCACCTCCACAGGTCACGATTCCTGTCAGGAGAATCTGCTCCTGTGTGGGGCCTCCACAGGCTGTGATTCCTGTCAAGAATATGGCCCTGTTCCTTCATTGGGTCTCTACAAGCCACAATTCCTGTCAGGAGAACGTGCTTCAGTGTGGAGACTCCACAGGCCCCATTCCCATCAGGAGAACCTGCTCCTGCGGGGCCTCCACAGGCCCCGTTCCCATCAGGGATCATCCCCCAGCTCCAGCACCTCCTCCCTGTCACCTTCACTGACCCAGGCACTCACAGTGCTGTTCCTCACCTTTTTTTTATCCCCCCCCCACTCGTTTTGGCCATTTCTGCCCTTTATTAAACATGTTTCAGAGAGGCCCTGCCAGCGCTGCTGCCGGCTCTGCCACAGGATGTGGCGGGGCCGCTGTGGGAACAGCTGGGCCAAATACACCCCACAGTTAGATATCCTAAACGTACACTGCCAAATACACCCCAAAATCATATATCCCCAATGTACACTGCCAAATACACCCCAAAAATCATATATCCCCAATGTACACTGCCAAATACACCCCAAAAATCATATATCCCAAATGGACACTGCCAAATACACTCCATGGTTAGCTATCCTAAATGTACACTGCCAAATACACCCCAAAATTATATATCCTAAATGTACACTGCCAAATACACCCCAAAATTATATATCCTAAATGTACACTGCCATATACACCCCATAGTTACACAGCCTAAATGTACACTGCAACATACACCCCACAGTTAGACACCCTAAATGTACACTGCAAATATACTCCATAGTTACACATTCTAAACATACACTGCCAAAAACACCCCAAGGTAACACATCCTAAATGTACACTGCTACAAACACCCCACAATTACACAGCCTACATGTACACTGCCAAATACACCCCATAGTTACACAGCCTCACTGGATACAGCCAAATACATCCCTACACAGTTACACAGCCTCACCGGATACCACCAAATACACCCCCCAGTTACATAGCCCCACGGAACACAGTGCTGACCCTCCACACATGCTGCCTTGCTCTGCTTTAGCCATCTATTTATTCAGCCTCTTGTACTCGCCACCATGGACATTTTAAGAGAGAATCTCCTTCCCCAAGCAGTTTTGGGGCCTCAGCACCACCTGTCACCATTTAAACCCTGGGGCACAAATTCACCCAGGAGCTGTGTTGTCCTGGGTCCCTGCAGAGACCACAGAAGCTTTTGTTCCCAAAAAAACAAAGGTTTAGCAGGACAGTTCCTCCATCTGATACTTGAGGAGGAGACCAGCTCCTCATTCCTCAGGCTGTCGCTCTGGGATGCGAGTTATTCCCAGACATCCCTGCTGCAACTTAAAGACTAACATATTGGAATGGGTTGGAAGGAATGAAAAAAAAACAAAAAGAGGGTTTGAGTCGTTTCAAGTCATGCAGGCAACTGGCAGCAAAAGACAGAAATCACAAATGGTCCCTTTTTTTTGTTTGTTTGTTTTCTCTTTTCAGTTTTATGTTTTATTGTTTTGGGTTGGGTCGATCCTGCATGAGGAAAGATTCAAAGGGAAGAGGCTTGTCTGTGAAGTCTTTGGAGGGATGTTAGCATGGAGAAGACAGGCTGTTCCTCATGTGTCAAGTAAAGAGATCCCACAACAAGGGACAGATCCTGCACAGCTCTCCCCAGAGAAGCAACAAAACCCAGAACAGGATGCAAAAGTGGCTTTAAAATTAATTTTTTTTTAATTTTTTTTAAACAGCTTTAAGCCAGATGTAAATTAAAGCCATCACCACTAAGCCAGACCTGAGTGCTCTGAGCAGAAAGGAGACCCATTCTGTGACCAGTGGTCAGTGGCTCCTCTCCACTTTCCCCTTCACCACAGCCTACCCTAAGCCTCTCCTCATCTTTGAAACCATCACCAAGACTTTGACAGAGATCTCCCTGAAGGATGAGTGGGATAGGAGGACATAAAATGGTGCTCAAAAGCCCTTTTGGTCAGCTGACAGCAAATACTGAGGTGAGGGAAGCACCTTATCAGTGTGTAATTCCCAGCAATCACAGGACTGCACACACTGAGATCACAGGCTGACCTTGGTAGGAGCCACAGCTTCGTTAGCACCCACAGTTCCAGCACTGTCCCTGAACCAGCTCCAGCCCAAGGATTGGCACTGCCTCACCCAGAGCAAAGCCTCCCACCACCAAGGCAAATTCTCTGCACATGAACAAATTCCAGCCAGCTTCGCTCAGTCCTCCCTGAGCAGGTGCCAAGATCTGCTACACTCCGCTGACTGACACAGCCTCCGAAATGAGCGTCTGCCACTGTGCAAACACCCCCAGCAGCATTCTGGTGGGAAACCTATGCTTCAAGTAAGCCAAACAGGGCAGAGGTGGCCTTACCAATCGAACCACGTGGGCTCGGGGGCATTAGGGTCCACAGTGACAAAATAAAACTTGACTATGGAGGAGAACAGCCATGAGAGTGTCTGATGAACCATTACTCGCCTTTCTGGGGTGCAGGGGAAAGAGGTTTGGAAGAATCACTTTGAGAACACCTATTACCCAGAAAACTATACCACTTAGTCAACCATATGTTTATTTTTCCCCTCTGATCTGGGACTACCATCACTGTATGAAGGGCTTTAACCACAGAAAACATGAAGTAACACAATTACCTTATACCTCTTCCTAGTGGACTTCCTCGGAACTACCTGGAGCTCAAGGAGGAGGGTGGCTCAGCCAGGCTTGGAGGTTCCAAAACACACAGCACCTCATCCAGAGAGGAAGATGGTTTTATAAAACCCCAGCTATCAACCAAACACCACAAACAGCTCCAGTGTACAGGGGCTACTTTGCCCTCTGCATGAGACCCTGTTCTCACCACACAAGCAGCAGTCCTTCATTCTGAAAATCCACTTCCCTTTTCCAGGTAATCAAGGTGGACAAACAAGCTGGAATTGATGAAATCCGCAGCCAGGGGCACCAGGTGTGTTACACAAACATCTATATCTACGGCCACAATTCCCCCTCCAAATTCTTTCCATATTTTTTGTATTATCCAAATCTTTAAGAAAGAACTACGCACGCTGTATCTCACCCACGATTGCACAACATTTCCTTGGCAACAGGCTCTTCCTGCATGATACAGGTGGGAGTAATAGCAATTTTGCTCCTTTTCAGTGTGATTTAGCAGACAGACAAGCAGAAACATCACCACAGGCCCAGGGAACACCCACTGAAGTTAACAGTTCTCGCAGATTTAAAAGACACCAAATCAGGCCTAAGCAATCAGGGCTGTCACAAGCCATCACCCAGGGAATGATGCTTTTCTTGGGCAATCTCCTTCTGCTGAGCTCTTAGTAACCTACAGGAGTCATCCACAACCAGAGCAAAAACAGGGTCTATAGGCAGCAGGGTAGAGAGACCAGGTAGAAAGGAAGCATCAATTAGGAAAGGTCTGATCCAGGATGAGTTTTCTCAAGAGATCTTAATGACGCAAAGAAACTGCTCATTTAACAATGCCCAGTTCAGGCTGATTGTCAGGCAGGCACCACACAATCCCTGAAATCTACTTCAGACCAAGCAGTTTTGGGGTAACTAGCAGAAGTATCTTTTTTCAAAAAATATTTAGTGCTGAGAAGCCCTGTGAGGGTGGGGAGGCCCCTGGCACAGGTTGCCCAGGGAAGCTGTGGCTGCCCCATCCCTGGAAGTGTCCAAGGCCAGGTTGGATGGGGCTTGGAGCAACCTGGGATAGTGGAAAGTATCCCTGCCCATGGCAAGGGTTGGAACGAGATGATATTAAAGGTTCCTTCCAACCCAAACCATTCTGTGATTCCATGATTCCTAGGCATTGTGGAATTCTGAAGAATGCATATTCCATGTTACAGTCAAATTGTAAATCCCCTCTATCAAGCGATCCAACAGAAGAACTATTTTGACTGGGGCCCTGAGAAATAACAAGCCTTTGAAGGGAACAAAAAGGAAATTGGCAGGAGGTTGCCCTTGGGGCAGCCCAGACAGAATCACATGCCAGAAACATGCTCTCCACCACAGAGCTCCTGGCTGGAAGCACCTGGAGAGACCTGAGGTCATCCAACAGGGTTTTGGAGCCAGAGGTACAGAGGGTCTGAGGCTCAACCACACCCTGCCTGCAAAGCTGACATGGGGGGGTTCAAGCCATGTCACAAATAGTCGGTACAAAAGCCCAGCTCTTCTTGGCACCATGACCACCTGTGCTGTGCTGGGTGTTCATGGACAGGATCTGCACTTGCTGCGGAACAGTGACTCCAGACACCCCGCTAAGGCTCTCCATCCCCCTTCTCTCAACTTTCAGCAGTGCCAGATTTGCTCCAAACCCCCCTGTCCCCCCCAGCAGCGCGCAGGACATGTGAGCGGGAGGCCTGCGGATGGCGCAGCCTCGCAAGGAGCTGCCAGAGCTGGAATGCGCCGAGGGCCCCCAGGGACACCATCTTCCACTCGGCTCTTCCTCTGCAGGATCCAAAATAACAAACAAGAAGGAGCCCTTGGCCATTGTTTCTCGGGGAAGGGGGGTGACGGGGAGAGGGCACGCGGCGCAGCCTGCCAGAGGCACGGCTGAGCTTAGGAAGTCCTGCCTGGGCTTCGGCGTATCCGCTCCTCTCCAGGAGGGGCAGGGGGAGGCAGGAAGGAGAGAAAATAGAGAACAAATGATCATGTAGCCCTTGAGAGAAACCTGTCTGCTCTCAGAGAGTGTATTTAGCCCAAGCATGCAGCGCCTCTTGCTATACAAAAGAAAAAGAGGAAAGAAAACCCCGCCAGTTCTTCCGTTACCATGTTCTACTCCCGAAAAAAATGGGAGGAAACAGATGTTAAGCTCTCCAGCATCAGGAAATTATCTCTTTCATGAGGGTACAGTTACTTCAGTGTATTTAGGTCAAACAAATAGGGGGAGAATCATGATTTCTCCCCCTTTCAGTTTATGTCTCTGCAGACATTTCAAGCTCTCTGGGTTTTTGTTTTGTTCTTGAAGGACATCGAAGGACCAAGCACAGAGCTGTCTTTGCTCACAGAGCACAACCAGAGGATGCAGCCTGATGAACAATCCCCTGCCCACCTGGCAGACCCCCAGCTCTCAGCCAACCAAACCACAAACCACTGCAGCCCCTACAAAAATTTGGCACCTCCTGTTTATGGGTCAAGGAGGAAGATTTGCTGCTGGGCTTTGGCCAGACATGGCAGCACTGCAGCTTGCTTAATGATATTTTTTTTTAAACAGAAAAGGAGGTTAAAGGAGCATGGAGGAGAGACTTGGGTGAAACATCTGCAAAAGGGATCTCCAGGCCATCAGCAGGCACAGTTACGACTTTCCGGTGCCGGCTCCCCAAGGAGCGCTGAGCCAGTGCCCGTAGGAAGTGACCATAGAATTGAACCAGCGTTTTACATGCTCTGCAAAATACGTTACACAGGAAGTTAAACCCCCTCATTAGGAGCAGGAGAGCAGTCTGAATCGCTTTTCAGTCAGGAGTGGACAGACCTTATCAAAACAATGACTTTAAGAATCACAGAATAGTTAAGACCTCCAAGATCATCAAGTCCAACAGTCAACCCAGCACCACCACCATGTTCGCCACTAAACCACGTCCTCAAGTACCATATCCACATATTTTTTGAACACTACCAGGGATGGTGACAACACCACTGCCTAGTGGCTGAAGGGACCCTGCAGCAATGGCCTCCTCCATCACTGAGGGCAGACTACCAGACAAATTAACAGCAGGCAAACATGCTGCATTCCCTGTGGCAGCAGGCATCTGCCCCATACAGTTTACACTGGTTTAAGGCAAAGCTTTTACAGTCCTGGATCTGCATTTGTGCTCCTGTTAATTCAATCTCCAGTGGGCAGACGGATGGATGCACAGACAGACAGCTCCAGCCCTGTATTCACAAGGACGGAACTCAAAACTCCAGGCTGAGTAAATCAGTTCACTCATGTATAATTTAAACATTACTTCCTTCCCATTTCAGGGAGCTTTAGAGTTTGTGTGGTGGCTAAACACAATGAAATTAGAGCAGGAGAATCTTGCCTGAGGCCACGGAAGAGAGAGAGAGAGAGTTGCTCGACTGCATCTGTCAGACAACCTGGGCTTGTGCTGGTGCTGCTAGGGGAGGGACCAGCTCACAGCAAACACCAGCAGCTCCACGCTGGGGGCTTGGTGGGCCTGCTGAGATGGGGGGGCAGTGCAGAGGGGTGCCAGGCACCTCCAGGGTACCAGCCCTGGGCTCTGCAGCACACTGAGCTCTAGAATCTTCCACTAAGCCAGGAACAGCTTTATACACACAGTGCCTGCACAGGAAAGGGGAGAGAGTTCCTTGTGTCAAACTGAACAGAAGAAACTCAAGGAAAAAAAGCCCGTGTTAACTGGAATCAAACGATGAACATACAACAGATTAGTTCCTGCTGATGGCGAATTTCAGAACAAGCCTCTCACAGAGCTCAGGCAGCTTTGGCACTGTACCTGTGCTAAATGTTCCTCCACCCTTGCAGAGCTGACCCAGGAACTGCAGATACACCTTCTGCCCACTGAACCGTGGCAGCATCACCCCTTGCACACTTCCATTTCCCCTGCTTTGCAATTCTAAATTCTTCTGCTCTACAGAAAATAAAACTGAGGTAAGTATCAAAGAGGTCCAAAAGGATCTGTTCAATATCGACACCCAGGGACTCCCAACAAAATGAAGGAGCCTGAAAAAGTATCCTCTGCCAGAACAAGGTGATGTTTTGATGCACAACAGCTGTTTCCCCAACCTCCCCAGCTATTTGGCACCAACTGTGGTCACTGTAATACAGAAATATCTGCCATTACACATAGATTATTTAAGCTGCTCAGGAATCAGTTGAAAGTAGTTAATTATACGTAAGAACACTTAATTACTATCCAGTAGCATATGTAGGTACTCTAATACCACAGTGATGAGCTAAACACAAGAGAACAGGCAGATTCAGGGGTCTACACCCATACACACCTCACTAATGCCAGCTCAACACCAAGCCATCCTTCAGGAGGATGCTGGGAGGCAACGGCTTCATGATGCTTGTGACTTACTCTGCATTCCCAGTTAGTCAATTTAGTGGAGATGCCTCAAGAACATTATAGATGTGATATGTCTTAAAAATCCTTTCCTTCTCCATAAATCCTTAAGCAAGAAAGCATGGCTGCCCGTGGGCTGAACATCAGGGCAGAAATCAGTAGCCAGCGCTTAATTGTTTATATCTTGAGACAAAGATAGTGTCTAAATAATTGTCTATTGTATCCCAGAGACAGTACAGGAAAGCTCTTCCCCTCGCCAGGAGCCTACAGGTCACACATGCTTCTGCCATAACATTTGCTATAAATAATCCTCAGTTGAGCAAAGGTCTGTGCTAGTTACAGAGCAAGGCAGTACTGTGCTCCTATCGGTTTCAGCCATTACCCCTCCCCAGAGAGTGCATATCCTACCCTATTGTTCCTGCTCAAATGTTTGAAAGAATTATTTTTTCCTTGTTTCTTTTGTTTGGAGAGTTTATTTATATTTCCTCTTTGACATGGAATTACTACTAGAAAAAAATAAGTGCCATCTTTACAAGGCAGCTCACCGATGCCAACACTGAAACGAGGTGCAGAGGATCACGTTTGTAGGATATTGCCATAGTTACAGACCTCCCAATCTGTGATTCTGTGTTAATGTATGTTCAACACATTCAGATCAGGATTAGAAACAAAGAGCTGGGTGCCAGCGCTGGCCCCAAATTCACAAAGACTGGGAGCACATGCAGCAACCCGTTCTGCTCAAGCATTTCAAAGAATTTTTTCAGCATGTTACTCAGCCACTCCCTTACATGGCCCTGGTGATGTCAAAGAGCATCTCACATGTACTTAACTGCCTCCTTCCAAGCCCTATTTTTACCTCCAGACCAAGTAACCCATTCTTTTAGGCAGATACACAGGTGGGATTTCCCCGTACTCCTTTTCCCCGTGCCCTTTGACACAACCATACGAGCACAGGACTGGACAGTTGGGGCTCACCTCCCCAAGCACCACATTATGGAAAACCCAACTCATCAAGCAAAGCCTTCTAAATACAAGGTGACGTATCTTCTTGCCATGCTCTGAAATTGCTGTCAAGTCTCACTTTAGAGCCCCAGGTGGAAGGTGTACAAGTGTCACAAGCAAACAATTCCTTTAGGAGTCTTATGCACTGCTTTTGAGTAAAATCACCTCGGTTTCTAGGTGTTTGGAGGTTGGATGTTCCAAATAGGCCCAAGATACCCACTGTGCCTTCAGCCATTGCTACAGTCCAGGATATCCAGCTCAGGAAGACAGGCAGCCTCGAATAAAAATTGCCTTTAGGCACATAAAAAACCTAACCTCATGTTTCCAGAAAAGCACGGTGATGCCTCACGCCTGGCAGCTCTTGCACTGGGGCTTTTCACCCCAGAGAGGTACAGAGCTTTTGGGAGTCTGACACCTTACTTCTCCCTCACAAGGCTGGCACAGAAGTCTCAAAAGTCACACGGTGCCTCCCAGACATGCAGACACCTTTCTCCTGCCTTCCTCCTCCACAGCAACACCAAACTCCATCCTTATCTGCCTCCAGAGCAGTGACAACCCATCCAGGAGTGCCCGGTCAGCCCAGGGAGACACACGGTGATGCTCTGCAGGAACTAGGGGCACATGGGTGATGTTCAGAGCCCAGATTTGGTGGCTGTTGTAGGTGTTACCGTGTATTTGTGCAGTCCAGCTTGAGCAGAGCTACTCCTCACATGCACAGCTCGTAACCCAAGGCTTCAAACCCACAGTCTGCCAGGGCCAGCCCGCTGTGAGGATCCAACACGGACACTAAACCAAACAAGCCGAGTTTGGGCAGACACTGGGAGCACATCCCTGTCTGGATTGCTCCATGGTCTCACTAGCGTTGGCTTTGCCCTGCAAAAGGGGCTGTCAGCTCACATTCCTCACGCTCCAGGGCCCCACTCCAGCCAGCCACACTGCACTGGGTGAGGCAGCTCCGAGCACCGGGAAACAGCGCACTGGGTGAGGCAGCTCCGAGCACGGGGAACCAGCATCGGGTTCAATTACCATCACTGTTGAGGCGCTTTCTCACCTCCTGCCACACATCCCGGCCCCCGGGATGGGGCTGAGCACACACAGGTGTCTCCTCTGCCTTCTCACCCTGCCCTCCTCAAGGATCCACCCAGCCCTTTTTTTAGGGTTAAAAAACTCAGCAGAGCAGGAGCAGCTAAAGGTTCCCTTCATCATTATTTATGGAATAAAGCCTGAATCTTTTTTTTTTTTTTTTACAAGGTGCTGGGGATTATATTTCAAAGTACTAGGCATCTTTCTATTTCACTCTCTTCTATATTCTGTATATTCTATAGTCTCTCCAACGAATCCTTTTCAACAGTAAGTGAATTTATTGCTATGAGTGGCAAAGGACTAAAAAAAAGCCATGAGCAGGATAGGAGAGGACCAGTCACCCTGAAAGTGCCCACTGCATCCCCACTGCAACTCCAAGGATGAGCCCAGCACACCTGCATCTTCACCTATGCTTTAAAAGCACAAACAGTCCATGAACACATCCAAGCAACATCTAGTTTTTGCAGGAAATTGCACTGCATGGATATCCAAACACTGCTATTGTGCCAAAAAAACAACATGCTGGATTGCCATCACACAGACCTGAATTCTTTCTAGGTTACAGTGTTCAGCAAATGCTGAGCACCAGTGATACCTGCCCTTAGTTCTGGAGAGCCCTGGAACGCCACAGCAGCCAGGCACCGGGCTGCAAATCCAGCAGCACGCCTTGGAAAAGATAAATATATATGTTCTGCAAGGACATGCATCCTATGGAGGCACAGGACCAGCCCACAATGAGCTGTGGCACAGTGGCTTGTGTTTGCTCAGGGACTGGGTTCAAACCCTGTTCAGCTGGTGCAGGAGCTGCAGGAACTCCCACACAGCTCGACCTGCCTGCACAGGCAGGGCAGGACCAGCCCCAGCTCCCAGGGAGCTCCCAAGCACTGCCAGCCTTCACAAAAGCTCTCTGGATGTTACTCCAGCCCGGTGGTGTCTTGTATTTGGCTGGAGCCAGCACTCAGCACCAAGGTTTACCGGCCATATGCTGTGTCTTTGCTTCGTGCTGACACGTTTCCTTCCCGTAGTAAAATGACTGGGCTCTCCCCTACATAGGCTATATGGGAATAAAAATCTTTAAGGAGTCAAGCCTTCCTGTCCATCCCACTCAAGAAGCATCAAAAGTGCACTCTGAGCCATGCTCATACCCAACCATTTGGCACAAGGGCTGAAGACATCAGGGTGAAGACAGCAAATACTTTGACAGGCTACTGGTCCCAGTGACAGCACCTTCCCACAACCACTGTGATTCACCACTCACGTCAGCAGTGGAAAAAGTGACCCCTTCTTCCTTCAGAGGAAACAAGAGACGTGCTTAAAAAAAGGTTTTTTAAGAAAACTTGAGCAAAACTCAATTCCCACAGAACCAGAGGGATCTTCCATGGACTTTAATCACTCCTTTTCTTGTGTGTCTTTAAATATTCTCCCTCCTCCAGCAGGCAAACAAGTGTCAATCCCAGCAATGGCACTTGCAGAACAGCCACTATTTCACAACTACCTGCAGCAAGAAAATCAAGAAACCTGACACAGCATGTCGAAAATAATCTCCCTGAAAGAGGTGGCAACTGGGAAGAGTTGGAAAGAGCTACCCCTGGTACAGGGGCTTCGATCCTGCCTGTGGATACAGAAACACATCAGACAGTGACTGCTCTGCCCACGGCTCTCAGTGGATGACAAAACAGGCCCAGGGAAGGCAGGAATGAGGCAGCAAGAGAAGCACCCAAAGAAAATCAATCTTTGTGATCCTCACACCAAGGGCATTCGCCCACGTTCAGTTTGTTTCCAATCCTGAAAGAAGCCTATGCTGAACTTCCCTCCCAAGCTGCACCTCCTCTGGCTCCTTCAACAAGGAATGGATGCAAGAGCAGAGAAGGAGCAAATGAAGAGATAAAATAATTAAGCATCTCATCTGTGAGCTGGGTTATATGCTCATTTTTGGGGTTGGCCTGTGTAGAGCCAGGAGCAGGACTTCGATGATGCTCGTGGGTCCCTTCCAACTCAAGACATTCTGATTCCATGAACACAAAGTTCTCACCCATCTCTACAGCAACGCAGCTCCACAGCCGCCAGTTCAAATCCAGCTGTTATTTAACCAGCTCAAAACATGATCTTCCCATACCCCAGTAGCTAGAAATCACAATTTAAGCTGCACGAGGCCGAACCCCAGCTTACTACCAGCAGCAAAAGAGCAGATTAACACAGGGCTCCAAAGGGTACTTCGCTGGACTCTTTGCAGAAGATCTTGTCCCAGATTGTAGCTTCTCTAGAAACCCTCCTGCACACTCAGGAAATGCTCACAATCCATCCATCCCAAAGACACCCCTAACCCAGCTCCCTCAACTCCTCTCCCACTGCCAGGGAGGAAAGCCGTGCCTTTAAGCATCAAAATCAGATTTCCCACTGACCTGCTCAAACACATATTTAGGTGCCTAAACTAAACTGCAATTAGGGGTCTCAATATTCATTCTTGCAGTGTGTTGTTACCCTCATGCAGCAGAGGGGATATAAAGAATCAGGGAAGTGCAGCACAGAGGGCTTCCTCCAACACCACCTAAACCCACAGCTCCTTCCTGCTTCCAGCAGAAGTTGCACCTCCTTTTGTGTGTTTGAGGGAAGACAGACAATGCTTTTGGTCTCCTGAACAGTGCCCCAAGGAGCATCCAGCAGTCAGTCTTTGTCCCCTGGCCACAGCACTGCACAGATCCACGGAGTTGTCCTGCAGCATCCTGCAGTAAAGCTCTGCCCAAAAAACTTCTTTTTCCTGTTTTCATCTCTGTCTTGTTAAAAACATCTATGCTGCAGCTGTAAATAAAAGTTAAATTTTCCAGGAATCAAAGAAAGGTGCCTAGAAAGATTATAGAGTAATTATTACTCAGAAAGTTCAAGTCTGAAATCATAGGGATAGACTTCCTGTACTTCCTATAGACCATTTTTGTGGCATTGCCCTCATCCTTTATGGGTACAAAACCCACTGACCACAGAGGAGCATTAAGGAGTACAAACATACCAGCCTGGATCACCCAGGGCTTCCATACAACCCACTGCTTCCTCCTGTGCTCTGGGCAAGGGCAAACGCTTCAGAGGAGGGACGCAAGAACTTCATTAATGAGCAATTGTAGAATAATCTGCATCCCGGAGAAAACTGCTTCTAGCTCTGTCATATACAGGCTGGCTTTTGCCCTTAAATGCATTTATTTAGTTCCCTTTTAAACAAATACCTCTACCTAATGCAACTCATTATCTTCTTAAAAGTTTATTTAAATGCTTGGCTTTAACTTATTTATGTCAAGAAGTCACAGGGACCAATTACAGGCCAGAGAAAGGCCACAGAGGCAGTGCCTGCCCTTGGAGTATTTACAGAGTGAGAAAATATCAACCACTGAAAGGTGAGAAGCAAAGCCTTGGCTCTTCCTGCAGCAGGTCCCTCCTGCAGGATCCCTGTTTGCAAGCAGCAACTTATTTATGCAGTTCCCAACATCAGACCTGGCAGCAGGTCCCCTGGACAGTCCAGCTGAGAAACTGAGCTCCCTTTGAAAGTAATGCTCAGATGTTTGCATCAGGCTTCTGAGGCCTCCGTTTCTCCTGCCCTCCCCACCTCCCTCTCCGTAGGTGAGGTGATGCCCTGCCCTGTCCAAGGGGCAGCACTCACCCTGGTGACTAACTGCCCTTTTTCCTGGTTTTCCTTGCTCTCAGCAACCCCCTCTCAGGAACAGGAGGGCAGCCTATTCAATTCCATCAGACTGCTCAGCAGCAGCCAGAGCTCTCCCAGCTCTGGTGCTAGGTTTGCCACCGGGAAACCTGGAATGGTTCCTTTATCATAAGGAATTGCAGCCACTCCAGCACCGCCTGGAACCCAGCAAACCTTCTGGTGGAAGGTGCCCCTGCCCATGGCACAGGGTTGGAACAAAATGTTCCTTAAGGGCCCTTCCAACCCAAACCATTCTTTGGTTTCTGTGTTTCTGGTGGCTCTGCTTTAGATTCAGTTCGTTCACTCAAAAGGAATCAAAAATCAAGCAGAAGGGGGTTTAAAATCCACCTTCACTCCCATTAGAATATTTTAGGTCTGGTCAAAATCTGCCTTTGCAGGAGTGGAAACAAAATGGTGTGACAACATGAACCATCAGCTGAACCCACTAGAGCTGAGACTTGGGATGTTCTCCCAACTCCAGTCCTGATCCAGCAAAGCCCCAGGTTGTCTCATCTCTCATTTTGATGTATTTTAACACAAGCCTTGTCTGCAAGACCAAGGTCTTTGCCATCCATAACTTCCTTCCTGGGCAAATAATGAGATAATTCATGGGAAATATCACTCAAAACAAACCAGATCCATTTGGCTGTGGAGAGCCTCTACACAGACTATACTCAGACGTTCCTTACATCATTTACCTAAATCTAACTTTGAAATTTAGCAAAGTCACCCTGGGAACCCCTGCTCAAAGCTCCCAGCTCGGAGCAGGAGGAGCCCTTGGGAGAAACCAGCTCCCTGCAGAAAGTTCTTATCGCTTCGCTAAAACTCGAAGAGCAATAACAGGAAGGAATTGTTTTGGCAGGACTTACACCACACAAAGTAAACTCACCAGCCACTGGGGTGCAAAACCTCACTGGAAAGCACATAGAGACATTACCCCCTGTGGGTGTGGAGGGCATGCCCCAGGCTCAGGTGAGCTCCCATGCACTCACCCCAGCCATGCCCAGCCTGCCAGCATCACCCACACCATGGGACCACGTTCAGCCACGTCCACACCATGTGGAAATGCTGACACCACCGCCCTGAGCCCTGCTGTTTCTCCCAGTTTTCCCTGTTATCCATAAGCAGGTGATCCAGGCGTCAGCTTGGGCCACCAAGAGACACAGGGTGTGCTGCTCGCCTGCTCTCACTGCTGTCAGTCTTTTCCGAGTTCCAGTATACAGTGTGGAAACCAAGCTCAGGATGTGTTCTGCACCCAGGAATGTTGTCCAACTCCCTGTGGCTCCAGGGAGGGATGGGAAGTTGGTAACGGCTCTGGGGCTGACCCAGAGCTGGCCCTTTCACTGCAAACCCAACTCCTTGAGCTGCTCAAAAACCTGGTGGATGGCCGCCTCCTCCTCCTCCTCCCTCTCTGCTGTGCTGCCTGAGCTCAGGCAGGACCCTGGTGCCACCACCCATCCAAAAGCACCCTGTGCTCCAGCGTGGGTGAAGGAGGCTGGGTGGTGCTGTGGGGAAGCCCAACTGCCCGGCTGAAGCTTCAGTCTGGCAGCTCCAGAGCCATGTGACCTCACTTCACTGCAGCCACATGTCCCTCAGCTCAGGGCAGACACTGCCATTGTTGGACACACAATAGGCATCTTTTGTACCCAGGACTGAAACAGGGCAGCTTTAAACTGATTAATGGCTCTCTCACACAAGCCTCCGAGTGTGCAGGAGGCCCCAGGCAGACAGTGCCAGCCCAGTTCCAGCGGGGTGGCATCAGCCACTGCCCGGTGCCAGCGTGGTGTGAGGGGCACAGCGAGAGCAGATGAACTGCACCTGCTGCCAGGGTAGCTTGTTCAGCTGAGGGACACAGGCCGGCTGCTGCCAGGCTCCCCGTCCCTCTGCCAGGCACGTGGCGGCACAGGCGCCTCAGAGAGCCTGCCCAGTGCCCATTCTCATGCCAGCACACAGCTACTCCGCCACCCTGTCCCACAAACACAGCAGAGCCCTCACACTGCAGCCTGTTCAAGTGAGGATCCCACCGGCTGGTGCAGCAGCAAAGGAGCTGCCAGGCAGCTCCTGCTGACACCCTCACCAGCCGGTGCTGGATCCGAGGGGCTCACACCTCCTCACCTGGATAGGGACAAGCCTCTAGCAGCAGATTCCCTCCCAGTGCAGAACAGGCTGCTGGCAGCTCTGCGTGTGGGGACTGGCTGCCTGTGCAGCCTCCCCAGGGCTCTACTGGGGCAGCAAAAGCTCAAGAAAAAGTCATGGGAAATTCAAAGCTTAATTCCGCCACGGTGTGCAGAGGTGGAGGAATGTCACACGTGTGGCTTTGATCTTTACAGCTGCCCCAGTTTGGTGCTTCCCCTCTTTTGGGATGGCAGCCAAAGGTGAACAAAAAACCCAGTGAGAGCCTGGGCAACTCAAGGTGTGAGCAGCCGGGGCGGGGGGCACAATTTGGACAGCAAAGCTTTCAGATTCTCCTGATGATTGCCAAGCTGTAGCCAAACATCACACACTGCTCTGTGTGAGAGGAGCTGTGGCTTCACACGAGTGAGGAGCAGCTTTGGCAACCTGGAGAGCACAGCCTGGGAAACGCAGCTATCGCTGCCAACCATCTAAGCCACAAAGATTAGTTAAGGGAAAAAAACAAGGTGGAAGCAAACACAGGTCGAGCAGCTCTCTCAGATAAGACACTGAGGCATGGACAGGTTAACAGGCGGCCTTGGTCACACCAGGAGGCTGCGGCGAGTGAAAACAGAGCCTGCCACATGCTCTGCCTGCCCACCCGCACCTGTGCCATCCAGGCCACGTGTTCTGGCATCCCAAAGGCAGGGTTTGGTGGGTTCTGCATCCCCCACACACCCTGACTTTGCATCACTCAACGTGTCCGCAACACACCACTCACCAGTCAGAGCAGGCTAAGCAACAAGAAGCTGCGAACTGCAGTGAGGGCCATGCCCTGACTTCGGCATCACTCTAAGTTTTCCTTAACCCTGAGGTTTCCCGTGAAAAACCCAAGGGGTGAGTTTGAGCAGAAACACAGGGATTTGGGCTAAGCATGAGCTGTGCACAACGTCAGCCCTGAGTTTCACCCTGGATACTCCACAACATCCTTTTAACACAGCAAGACATTTTAGGATGTGAGCAAGACCAAGTCCTGCCCTTGCTCCAAACAATAGACTCCACAATAATGGTGCAACCAGAACTTCCTGTGCAGCGGCATGCGCCAGCTCCCGGGAAAAACACCATGGGAAAGCACTGCCACGGGAACAGAGCACCAGGGCAGCTCCTCTAGCATCCTGGGGACCCTGCTTGGGTAGCAAGCAAAGCACCACAACCCAGCCCAGGCTGGGAAGCAGGGAAAACCACACCAGTGGCTCAGAACAGCCCGGGAATGGCTATGGATAATTCATTCTCACATCAGCCTTTTGCAACATCTGGACATGGCTTTCTCCCATGGATGTCTCATTGTCCTGCAGGGCTTGTGACAGCGGTTGTGATTCGGGAGGCTCTGATCTCAGCTCAGCTGGGGTGAACCTGATCATCACTCTCTCCTGGTGCAGGAGTTGGGCATCTCACGGTGAGATGGGACGGGTCCAGCAAGGACAGAGCAACCCATGGCATTAGACACCAGAGGTACCAATTGAATTCAAAGTGCTCCAGTGTTGACCTGTTGGAGCTTCTACCAAGAATGACGGATCAACACAGCCTGCTACCCCAAACACGGAGAAAAGCCAATGGCAAACTCCTACAGCAAAACAGGAATTGAGTTTTCCACAGCTCTGCTGGTCTGGAGGATTTGAGGAGAGATGGGGAGAATTATTAATGAAATGGGAAAGGACTGAACCAGCGCTCAACACAGACACCGCCAGCTCCAAGCTCAGGAGTGTTTTCTCTTGCCAGCCAACAGCAGGACACAAGAGCTCCAGGCTGGAAGCTGCCAACATCACACACCTGGGCTCTGTGCCATCCCCTCCCTCCCTGGGCCGGGGATCCCTGAACCCTGGAAGCTGCAGAGGATGCAATGCTCAGTGTGCACACGAGGCCACCCTCACACACTCAGCATCCTTCTAACATCACATCATTCCCATCTCTCCAGCTCTGCTGAGGACACTTGTCAAATGTTGGTGCATTCATTTACCTATAATCTTTTTCAAACAGGGACAGAAAGTGTTTCTGTGAGTTTTTCTGGTCCTAAAGTAGAGCAGATATCCACCTGCAGCCTGTGGATGATCCCATGTTGGAGCAGGGGAGGAGTGTGAGGAGTCCTCCCACTGAGAAGAGGGGCAGAGACAAAGTGTGATGAGCTGACCGTAGCCACTGTTCTCCATCACCCTGAGCCACTGAGGGGGAGAAGATGGAGAAAACTGAGAGTGAAGTTGAGCCCAGGAAGAAGGGAGGGGTGGGGGGAAGGTGTTTCTTTTATTTCTGCACACCTTCCCCATCAGCCCAGGAAGACTATTGCCACGGATGTGCAGAAAGTCCAGTACTTATTTCAAAAGGAAAAAGCTCACTAAACAGATGACTTGCACTTGAGCCTGGCTTAGCAGCAATCATGAAGGGTTTGGGATGCTCCAGGACCTCAATGAGACCTCCTGGAACAAACAGAACTAGCTAAATTAAGTCCCCTACTACTGGATTTAGCACATATAAAGCACAAACTCCTGCAAAGCACGTCAGTACAGGCTGTGCAGAGACACAGCACCCCAGAGATACCCCAATACATGCCAAAAAGGTCAATTTCCCAGGAAAAACTGTAACCCAGCAGCTGGCTTGTCAAAGAGGAAATAGTAAAGCAGAAACAAGGTTTTCACACCATTCCTTCCATCAGCTCACCTAACTTGTCTCTGCCTTGCTCTCCCTGAGGATGTAGAGAGGATGAGGTGTCCCATCCACGCAGCAGCTCCCACAGCCAAAGTTGCGGCAGAGCACCCCAAAGTACAGGACTGTCCCCACCAGCCTCTTCAAACAGTCACCTGCAGCAGGTCAATGTTTAAGGATAAAGAAAGCAAAGCCTCATTCCCAGGATTAAGGAAGGCCTCCTTAAAATGGGGAAGGAGAGATGAGGACAGATATGGCAAGGCCAGAAAGCACACACTGACTGGGACACCAAGTCCAACACACACTCCACACAAGAACACCAACTCCCAGAGCCCCAGCACAGCTCCCTGGTGTTGCACAGTGGAGGACTGGGCTTTACTGGCCACGTGAGCCAGGCTTGGGTCAGGACAAGCAACAGGCAGCTTGGCAACACATTCCAACAGAGGGAGACGCAGAGCTGTGGGCTCCAGAACCTCTTTCCAGAGAGGAAGAGTGGAGAAACCACATGCAAGAACACCAGAACTCTCAGAGTCAACCAACAGCAAAAAACATTCACTGGGAGACAGCAGGAAAATACATTTTAAAGTGGCTTCCTTGGGGGAAAAAAAAAAAAAAAAACAAAACCAAAAACAAATCCAAGGCTACTCCATAGTTTCTTATTTTAACAACTACTTGGTGCCCAGCAGGCTGCAGTGGGACAGGGAACTGGGCTTCCTGTACTCAGCCCTCCACACACAACACCCCAAAATTCATTTGTTAGTGTTCAGGTGCACAATAATTTTGTTATATGAGGGAACTCTTCCCCACAAGTCTGTGGTTCCCAGACATGCATCGCTGCCTAGTTATCCAGCAGAGCTCTCCCTGCCCAACTCCCCATTACAAAATCCTTTATGATGTTTCCAAAATGCCCCCTTCTGGCAAATTCTAACGCAGGTTTTTGGGTGTGCAGATGAAGAAAACTCCAATAAATCTGTAATTTAACGGAAAATTCATACTGTGTCCTGATGTTAGCACCAACAGAAAAACTACCTCCTTTCCACAGCTATTGCGTGTTGGGTGCAAGAAAGCCAAATACAACAAACCTTTAATAAAGAACGCCCCACAAAAATCAAAGTTGGTGATGCTTATGCCCTGCAATACGGTTGGCAGGAGGCCACATGTGGTCACATCCCTGGCTTGTGGTGCCAGCAGGAACCCGTCCCATTGGAGGAGCCCAGGGTGGAAGCAGCACCCGCCCATCTTCAGGCAGAGTAATTTTATTAAATCAGCTTATATTAGTGCAAAAATTGGGGAAGTGCTTGGGATCACAAGACATAAACAAAGCTGGGTGAACACAGACAGAAATAACTGCTGCAGGTGTCACCAGGTTGCAGTTATTAGCTGGGGAGTTTTCAGCTCCTGACCTCATGCCCTTGGGATTCCCAATACAATTTCTGAGAGGTCTTAATAAGGTAAGTTGAAAAGGAAACTCATTCTCATGCTTCACCTGGAAGTTTCACAGGAGCCTGCAAGCTGGAAAGAATAAAAATCCACTGAGCAGGATGGCTGCAAGGAATCAGTGCTCAGAAAAACGCGCAGTAACAGCATGCAGGAGACTCCGGTGCTCGGGAAGCCAGGGTGGAGAGAAATAACGTTTGCAACAGGTATGGGATAAACCAAAAGTGAACAAAAGGACCAGAAAATCAACCTGTTGCACCAGGGACTTGTAGTACATAGGATCAGGAACTGCAATTTTCAGACTCATCTTCCCAAAGCAGAGCTTTCCGCAGCACTTCCAGCTTAACTCATCAGGAGGCTGCCCAAGGAGAGGATGCATTTTCCCTCCCCTGGCTTGCACACAAGTGTGAGGCACCTGCCTGTTTCTCCTCCCTTGAGCAGCCTGGACCACCAGGCTCATGTCCCACTTGGCCTGATAGCCACCACCCGAGAGCCCACCAGTAGCCAGCCAAGCTCTGGGACATGTCCCCCGGGGCAGGAGGAGAACAGCAGCGAGGTCCCTGCCAACCTCTCTGAACGACAGCGCCCACCCCGAGGCCACTCAGCGTCCCGTCCCTACTGCAGTGGGGACACGTCAGCCACTGGTGACACAGAGGACAGAGACTTTGCTCCGAGTGGCTCTCAGTCCATACTCTCCCTGGGTACCACGGATGCCGGGCAGTCAATATGCCCCTCTCCAGCCCGCCACGACCACTCGCTCAACTCTCCTTACAGCAACACACAGAAACCGTATTAATTCATTCCAGGAAAACCAGCTGGCAGAGCAGAAACGCGGCACTCCCCGTGCCTGTCTGGTAACTTGCTCAATCAGGGACTGAATGCCACTGGCATGAGCCGTCCTGCCAGCGCCGGGCACCCTCGGCACGCGAGTAGGACCCCCAAACCCTCTGCACAGGGGCTCCAGCAAAGCATCCACCTGCCCCGGGACTGTCAACTGACTGCAACAAACGGGAATTGTGCACTTTTACTTTCCCCGAGCCAGTGAGTGACGATGCCGTGGAGGGAGTGAGCAGCATTCCATAAATATTTGATTTAAACGGTTACAGTACAGTTTGGATCCACCGAGGGTTTAATAACCTACTCCCACACGGCCCCGTGTGAGGTGTGATCGAAGTCTGGCACCGCAGCCTGGTGCCACTGGAACACGGAGCTGGTGCCGGTTTTGCCGTGATCCCTCCTCACTTGGGGGAAGGAGTCGTGCCTTGTTTTATAACAAAATACAAGGGAGGAGCAAGGAGGTGATATCAGCCATTAATCCCTGTATTTTGAAACATCTCATCTCATAAACGTTCAGGTGTAAAACAAAACCACAGAGGTGGAGATGGGAACGGGAACTCTCCAGCGAGGCTCTTTAAACACCTGAGTAAGACTTTCTCACCGAGGTTGCCCCGTCGATTCCCCGAGACCACTAAAACCTGCAAGCAGCGAACCCTCCCAACCAAAAAAACTCCCACCACAGCCCACAGAAATGTTCTCCTGGACTCAAACACGCCCTGAATCAGCCCGGGTGAGCAATGACCCAGTTCTTCGGAGTTCACATGGGGGTAAACCGGTCTCAAACCGCTGGATTCTAACACACAGGGGAAAATAAACCCAGACCCGGGCCCGCGGCAGGATCTGCCCGGTTCGGCTTCGCGCCGGTGCTTCCTCAGCATCTCAAACGAAGCCAAAAAAAAACATAACAAAGAAAAAAGATTCCCACATGATGTTATATAAAGGGGGTTTTGCGAAACCAATCTGAACTCCGCGGCTTTGCGATCATTGCGGGGCGCAGGAGGGTCTGTCCCGCAGGTACCTGCGAGGGGGCGACACGTATTTATGGGATCAGAACACAACGAGGAGTAATGCGACCCTTCACCCTGCGAGTCCCCGACACTGGGGCGGGGGTCGGGGATCCCCATCCCAGTCCTAATCCTAGTTCCCGCTCTTACCTCACCGCATGGCCTCGGCGCCGCACGCTCACGCGATCCCGGCAAATCAGGGCAACTCTTGCGCTAGCGTCGGGAAGTTGAAATGTTTAAAAAAAAATAAAAAAAAATTTTAAATTCGAAAAAATAAAACTGCAAAAAAAATTTTCAAAAATACACAAAAATTAAAAACACCCCCGAAAAATAAAACTATAAAAAAAAATTAAAAATACAAAAAATTAAACCCACAAAAACCCAATAACAAAAAACAATAACAACAAAAAAGAAGTTTTAAAACGCGGCTAAAGGTGCGAGATGCTCCAAGAGAAAGTGAAGTCAGCAAACGACACCAGCCGGCGGAGGGGGTGCCCGGCCGCCCCCAGACCTGCTCCCGCCGCGCTCCCCGCCGGCCCCGGGCCCGGCCCGGGCCCCCCGCAGCTCAGGGGGCCCCCCCGGAGCGGGATCGGGCCGCCCGCGGGGCCGGCGGCCGCCCGCGGGCAGCGGGGCGCGGGGGGCGCCCGCGGGGGCCCGGCTCGGGCCGCGCTGCTCCGCCGCCGCCGCTCCGCATCCCCCGCAGCCCCGGCCCGGCCCGCCCGGCGCCGCTCGCCGCGCCCGCAGACACAGCCCCGACGGCCAGAAACGGGAGCTCGGGAGCGCTGCTCCCGGCCCAGAGCGCTCGGAGCCCGCGGAGCCGCCCGGGTCCGGCCTGGCCCCCCCGCCCGCCGCCTGCGCGGCACCGCCCGCCCCGAACGCGGGACAACAGCGGGGCGATGCCCCGAGCGGGGCTTTGGGGATGGAAGGTGCTTTTTGGGGGGGCGATGCGGCCCCCGTGCACCGCAGCCCACGGGGGTCAGTGTCCCCTGCTGTCCCTGCGTGTCCCCGGCGTGCCGCTCTCCGCCCGCCCCGCTGCCGGCGATAAGAACAATCGGAGGAAGCGCGGCCACAGCCCCGTCCCGTCCCACGCACCCCCCGGCCCTGGGGCAAGAGGAGAGTGAGGCGCCGGAGTGTGGCACGGAGGGCTCTGCCCCCCAAAAGGTGGCAGGCCCCTTCCAGGGGGGCTCACGACCCCCAGCCCTACATCATCACTAAGGTCCCTTCCAACGCAACCGTTCCACGGTGGCAGAAAGACACTCTGCCTCAGGCACACGTAGACCAGCTCCTCCATCACTGCTGAACAGCCCAAATGGGCAGGAATTAAAACTTACCTAGATTTTACCCAGGCTTCTTACTCCCAATTTGCCATCACAGGTTGGGCTCACTGTTTTCTTCTTTCCAGCTCTTTTGCTCCCTCTCTCTGGAAGGAAGACCCCTTCTTTCTCCTGCCTGGAGAGAAGACTTTCTACACAGCCACAAACTCACATGGGCAAAACCAGATTGTTTGGGTTTGATCAGATGCTTCAAATTACTCCTTTGCCAACCACAAACACCTGGTGAAACAGGCACTGAGCTTTACCACCCCATTGCCCACAGAATCATGGAATCATTAGGGTTGGAAGAGCCCTCTAAGACCACCAAGTCCAACTGTTCCCCCAGCATTGCCAAGCTCACCATTAAATCATGTCCCCAAGTGCCACATCCATGAAGTTTTTGGAAAAAGCTTATAACGACCAAGCAGAGCTCTCCTGCCCCAGCCATACATCCCTCTCTCCAGAGATCCCTGCAAACCCAACAGTGCTTCCCATCAGTGCCCAATCTGGAGGTGTTCCCTCAGGTGAAATAGGAGATCACAAGAATTGCTTTTGTTTTAAGAAATAGCCTTTATAACATTAAAAACATTAGAGGGAAATTAAATAATTATTTAGGCAAGGCTTAGTGGATTTAATTGCTGCTTTTCCATCGCACGTAATTGGTGTTTTAAGTTATATTAGCAATGTTTCCTATGAAGAGGCAGGTGTGTGCTTCAGAAGGAGGCTGTTATTAATAGGATAACCACAATTAAGTGTCATTGGGATCATCATATCAATCACTCCATGGAACAGCACCAGCACAGAGTTTTCCACCTGTTTGATCGTTTCAATGACACATCAAACCCAAAGAAAACACCTTTGGGCACAGGCAGCAAGAAGCTCCTTAACCTTCTATGCCATTGACCCAATCATGGGGAGTTACTCTGAGGGCCAAAATTGCACCCTAGCTCTTCCAAGGAGGAGATGGGTCACCCCCAATGTCTGATGGAGTGAACAGCAACGTGGCATGGTGGCACTGGAGGCTGTTTGCATCCTCCTGGTGGCTGATGCTTCTGCCAACGAAAAGCTCAGCCCTGCTGGTGCCACATCCAGCCCCTTCCCCATCCCATAAACACCTTGCATGAAGGAAAACACGCCCAGGCAGCCCCCACACAGGCTGTGCTGCCTGTCCTAGGGAGTCAGACACATGGGACTGGGTTGTGAAAATGGGGGCTCTTCCTTGGGTTGTGTTTCCTATTCCCTCTTGGAACATTAAGCTGTGACATCTCCTGTTTTCCTCCTTGTGGAAAGCAGCTAAAGCTCACTTTTCCAGAAAAGGTGAAAGCCTGAGGAGATCACACAGTTTCAGAAGCTTGGCTTAAAGGAAACTTTCAGATGCATTAAAAAAAAAAAAAAAATCATAACAAGCACAAAATCCAAGGGCAGCAATGCTGATGCACCTGTGTGTGCATCTCCCAGGGACAAGGGTAACAGCTCACACCCTCCAGCCCTTTTACCCCCCAAGCCCCAGCTCTGATGATGTATCAGCCCGTAAATTTTAACAAACAACTCTCCACACAAGGCTTTCCTTCCCTCTCCTACATCAGCACCTGCCAATAGCCACCTTTACAAGCCAAAGGTGTGCTGCATGAGGTAATTCCTTTCCCCTCTTTCCTGGTCCTCCCAACAGTATTACTTCAATTGTCTTCAGCTAAAATCAATTTAGGTCAAAAATCTCTGAGATTTGGAGCAGGCCCTGAACTTGTGACTGATCAGAAACACCCCCTGCACTTACCTGCTGTACAGGAGGTGCTCCAGACCTCGTTGGCTGTTCCTGTAGTGGTGACCATGCTGCAGGAAGGCTCCAGGGAGACCTGAGAGCCCCTTCCAGTGGCCAAAGGGGCTTCAGAAAAGCTGGAGAGGGACTTGGGACAAGGGATGGGGGGACAGAACAAGGGGGAATGGCTTTCCACTTCCAGAGGGCAGGGTTAGATGGAATATTGGGAAGGAATTCTTCCCTGTGAGGGTGGTGAGGCCCTGGCACAGGTTGCCCAGAGAAGCTGTGGTTGCCCCATCCCTGGAAGTGTCCAAGGCCAGGCTGGACAGGGCTTGGAGCAACCCAGGCTGGTGGAAGGTGTCCCTGCCTATGGCAGGGGGTGGAAGTAGATGAGCCTTAAGGTCCCTTCCAACCCAAATCAGTCTGTGATTCCATGGTTCTAACTGAGCCTCATCAGCAGATTACCAGCCCTAAGGGGCCACCAGGACTGATGAAGGTGAAGAAAGCCCAGTAGATGCTGAACTGGCTTATTGAATTATTTTTCCTGGTGTAGCAAAAGTTGGTTGCTTAAGGCAGCTCAGCTGGGGCCACAGGCAATGTGGTGCCCTCCCAGTCAGATGCCATCCAAGGACATAACTCCCCCAGGGCCACCTAAACAGGACTCCTTAGATATCTCTGAAGTGAGAAGAACACTAAACAAAAGTGATAAGGAACAAGCAGCTTCTTGGAAACCCAAACAAAGTTTCTGCAGTGATGAAGGAGTCAGAAAATGTGCTTCTCTAATCAAGACGTCCCAAGTGCTTCCTACTGGGATGCCTCTGGGGAGCTCAGCCCCACAGAACTGCAGCTGCCTTGTCAGGGAGACCTCAGGCTTCTACAGAGGTTCAGATTTACGGCTGGGTTGGGTCAGGAGTGGGTTGCAAAACCCACTCTTTGAGAAGAAATAGGTCATATCAGCAGCCTCTTCTAGCGGGTGCCCAGTGGAGGGATGGCCAGTTGCCCCCATCCCATAACCTACAGTCCTTTCCACTCTCTGTAGCCAACCGTCAGTCTCATAGCTCTTCATACGTGGTGTGTGCACCGAAATCAAAGAAAACACAACATCACAGACCCTCATTTTTAATTCAGACCCCGTGACCAGGTGTTAAAGGCTCTTTCCTTCCTCCCAGAAGAGTTAAGTGCCTCCATACTCCTAGTTTATTTCTTATCTTTTATCTTTGTAAGGTTCCAGCAGTATCTGGTTTGTTGTCTGCTTTCATTTTCTATTACATTCAGCTCAAATAGTTTCAGCTGAGATAGGACACCTGCTCCCAGCATCCTCCCACCACAGCTGGAAAGCTGAAGTGAGACTCTTCCCAGGCAGATTTTGCCTGGTTAGCACCTCACCCCTTGCCCTGATCCAGGACAGGGAATCCCAGGCACTTCCCAACTACTCAACCCCCCTCCAAGTCCCCCACCACAGCACACGGGGCTGCTCAGCTCCCTCAGCATCTCTGCTCTCTTTTCCCTAATCCCTTGTGCAGCAGCTGGATATTCCCACCTGTGTGTTTGGGGGGAGAAACATCCAACCCCCTCACACTTGGGAGCCAAGCCCAAGTACAGATCCTCCTAAATCCAGGCAATTTCCCCACCTGGGTGTTTTCCTGGTGTTCCCTCGTGCTCCCAGGTTAGACAAACACCCGTAACAAGGCAGGGTGAAGCTCAAGTGATCTTTGTGTGTGGACTCAAAGGAGCCAGGCACTGGATGGCTTAGCCCAAAACTCACCTTTAGAGCCTACAATGAGTTCATGAAGTGACCCTTAGGCTGGGTGAGGTGGCCCTGGTGAGCTCGGGGACATGGGTTGGGACAGCTTTCCCTGAGCCACCACGGGTGTGATGCCAAGTGAAGGACAGTGGGCTGGGAGGCACAGCCCAGTGTGCCCAGCAGCATTAATTGCACAACTTAAATAAGGCTCAGCCCTTCGGCTTCCCTCCCACCAGAGTGGGTGCAGAGGGAGGTGACCTGGGCAGGGGATGGATGCATGAGCACCCCATCACCCCAGGGCTTGGTTTCCTTTCAGGTTCCAGCTGCACATCCAAGATAAGGCAGGTCCACCCACAGCAGGAGAGCAGACTGTTTTCTCTCCCATTTAAAGTTTTAATGGCTGGAGTATGGGGTAGAGAAACATTCCCTGGAGCACCAAACCACACTCATTAACTCCTGATTTGGGCTGTAATGAGGGTTCATTGTCTCCTTGTCCCCTCGCACCAACCCACTGTTTATTCAGGGGTGACTCCTAGTCTTGCCCTGGGCCTTGCTTATTCCTCTCCTCTGCAAGTGTAATTTTTTAGGGAGGGGAAAGAGCCTGGGAGTGAGTTCCTGGACCAACACAGGAGCCCTCACAGCATCACCCACACCCTCAGAGCCCGGGGGTGGCAAACCATAGGGGGAAGCAAATTAAGGATGGGAAATCTGGAGGAAAGGATAAATTCTTATAGCATCGAAGTTGTTCTGCAAGAGCTTCAGTATCTATGTCTAAAGAAAATATGAAACTTCCTCAGCCACCGGAAGGACAATGTTACAGCAATTAATTAACAAAAACCCCAAACCAACATGCCCCCCTTCTCCAATTTAAGGTGTCTTCATTTTCCACCATAGAAAATTTCTAAATGCATCTTGTAGACCTCAAAATACTGGAAAGTAAGTTACCATTCAAGGGAGGTTTTTCTTGAGATACTGTAAATGGTACTGATTTCTTTTCATTTGAAATATAAGTTGTGCCATAACAAATAATCCTGTCGTGTAACCAGTGTCCACACAGCTGAACTTCTGCTATCAGAAAAAGTCTATTTAAGCTTAATACTATCAAGACCAGTGTGGCACATCCAACTTAACTGGGAAGGATCCATCCCACAGTCACCTTGCTGTGTGTCTGGCCTGGGTTGTTTTTTTCTTTCTGTCTTTTGCAATAAAGCCAAAGCTACTGGCCCAAGCCCCCAGGGAAGCATCACCCAAGCAGCCTCCCCAGCTGGAAGGAGGGCCATGGGTCCACCTGGAGAAGGGCAGGATTGCTCAGGAATGGCGCAGAGAGGTGGGAGAGGGAGTCTGGGGGGGGGGGTTGGCCATGCATCTGAGGACTGTGTGTGCCTGAAGAGGGCAGGGCAGGGCAGAACCTGCCCTTGGTGGCTGCAGGAAGGGACTTGCCAGCAGAGCCACGGCAGGGGAAGTGTGGCCGGGCTGAGTCACAGAGCATCACCCCGGCCCTGCAGAGCCCGTCCCCTGAGCGCAGGCTGGTTTCCCAGGCTCCATCTACCACACAGCTCCTGCAAGGAACTGGCAAAAATCCCCCAAATCCACAGGTAAAGGTGCCCTTTCCACCCCAAGGAACAGCTCCCTAAACCCCTCTCCCTCTTTCTAAGCAGCTCCAACGTGCCTTAACAGTCCTTTTTCCTCTGGTACCCCCAGAATCTCCATTCTTCAACGCTTTCTCCCAAACTCCCAGAACTACCATCCAGCCACTGAGCTCAGCCACAGCCTGGGCTGGGCAAGAAGGACAGGGAGCAACAGGCCAGCCCCAAGCAGCAAGTGGGAAAACAAGGAAACATTTCCATGTATTAACTTCATTTCCTTCGTTTCCTCTGGCCCAGCAGTCTCGCTGGGGGGGTTATTAATAGCACAGCCAGGGCTGGGGCTCCAGCATCCCAGCACCCGCCCCAACAGCCACCAGGAGGGGATGGAACCAGGGGGATCCACTCATAAACACACAGAGAACCCCTGTCCCTTGCAGCTGGCACTGCAAATACCCCTCAGGAAAACAGCACTGAGGGAAGATCTGAGAAACACCCAAATTTCCCCAAGTTGGGATTCTGGAAACTGCGTTAAAAACGTTAAAAACTGTTTTAAATGTCAAATCTGCAATCTCATTGATTTCTCTCTGTGGAGGAAGCACAGAGGTCTCCTGTGTTTGTAAAGCAAATGCTGCTGGTACTCAGGGTGTCAGAGGGAACAGAGGGGAGGCAGACAAAGTCACCCCTCACAGAGTGGGACCAAAAGCCCCATTTCCTAGCAGCTCCCAGATGAACCACCTTGTCCATCCTTGACTGTCCCTCCCTGCAAGGAGACATTGCCTCGGTGACAGTCTCCTCCCACTGCTGTCACTCAGCTCCACACAGCTCCAGGAAGGGGGCTGGCATTTGGGAGCCCACTACCCTCTGCCAGGCTGGGGATCAGAGCTGGAAGCAGGAGGGAGAGCCCGAGGCAGGGGGAAGGTGGGCAGGAGAGGAGCCCCCCAGGAGAGGAGCGATGCTCTCAGCCCAGCCCAGCTCCCCCAGCACTGGGGTACCAAACCATTAACCCAGTTAAACAACTCTGCTCAAACCAGTCCCAACGTGCACGTTGGAGATGGGCACGATCTCCAAAGGCAGGAGCAGCCCTGGGGAGATTTCTGCAGCGTGACTCACCCTCTCCCACTCTGGAGCAGCTCAGGGATCCAGGCAGAGCCTCCTGCAGCCACCAGGCTGAGCCTGGCAGAGCTGCCAGCCCACCCTCCCTGCTGGGATGGCTCCTGCTCAGCCATGGTCACACTGGTGGGCTCAGGACAAAGGCATAGCTAAGCTTTACTGATGCTGCAGGGAGGTGGAAAACAGAGGAGTGCTGTCAGAGAGCCCTTTCATCTCCAGATCCTCCAGAAATATCCCCCAGGGATCCATCTGCTTGGTGGGATCTGCGGTGGTGCTGCTTCAGCAGGAAGAGTGGGGGAGAGTGGAGGGTCCCAGCACCCGGGAAAAGTACTGCAGTGGGGTTTAAGCCTAAAAGAAACATTTTATGTATTTATCCAGCCTGCTCCGAGTCCCCTGGGCCGTGGAGTTTCACCTACTGCTGCCAGAGGGAAAAGCCTCCCCAAAGAAAACACTGGATTCCAAACAAAAGCCTTCAGAGCAATGGAGAGTCTCCCACCTGCCTTGGAAATTTTCCTCAGATGCCAAATACCCTCTGAAAATCCTGGACCTCCTGTTTTGCAGGAGGTTACTGACCCGCAGCTTCCAGCCCTGGCTCTCTCCAGAGCAGGCTTTTAAACTTCACAGCAGCAGCACAACCATCCCAAACAGACTTTGGAAGGGTTTTCTGGAGTCCCGCCAGCTCCTCCTGGAGTGGGAAGGTGGAGCCACAATCCCCAGGAAAGTCTTGTTGAGGAAGTGAACTGTTGAGCTGCTCTGGGACCATCCAGGGTGGCTGGAGGTGATGGATGGGAGTTCCTTCATCCAGCACCACAGTGGGACGGTTTCTGCTGTGACATCCCTCCAGCTGCTCTCAAAGCCCAGCCAGGGGGGACCTCCAGCACCTCCAGTGCAGAGCTTCAGTGATTAACACACTCCAGCCCCTGTGGAACAAGTGATACCCTCAACAATATTGGCTTCGTGATTCACTGTTGTGGGGTAATTTCTTGTAGTAAATAGGGAGGAGGAACATGCAGGATAATCAATACAGGATTAAAATAACAGGCAGAGTAGCAGTATGGGTGAAAAAACCATAAATATATGTATTTTTGGTTTATGTTTCATTATTTATATGTTTCTGTGTAGTTACTTCTGTAAATAATCCTCAGAGTGTTGCCCCCCTCCCACATGCTCTGGGGTGTGTTTTGACCCCTAATTCCTGACTGAGCTTTCAGTATTGAGGCTGATCAGACTTTCAAAGCCCTCGCTCTGGTGCTTGCCCAGCTGTCCCTTATCCCACACCCTTCCCAAACCCTGCTGCCATACCTTGCTGCTCAGTTTGGTTTTACCCTGGCTTCAGGCACCTGAGCAAACCCACCACCAAGAGTACAAAAGCACATGTGCCTGAGGGCATTTTGCACCGGCAAAAGTAATCAAAATGGGTTGGTTTTTTTTCTCCTTGGCAAGAGTCTCGGACAGGGCTGATCTGAGAGCTGTGCTCCTGGGGGGGGTGGCAGAGGCTGGGAGGTGACTTCACATGGCATTAGTGGCACCATCACTGTCCTGGTCACCCCTCAGGAAAGGATCTCAGCAGAGAGAGGCTGGAGAAAACTACAGTGAGGAAAGCCAGCTCTGCAACGAGGGAAAAGGAATTGGGATGAGATGATTTTTAAGGTCCCTTCCAACCCAAACCATTCCATTGTTCCATCCATCAAAGGCATGTGGAGCCATCCTGGCAAAGGCTCAGACGTACCTTGGCTGCAGGAGAGCAATTACCAGGGAGAGCAGCCAGGGAAGGATGCTGCAGGGAAAGTGCTCCAGGACTGTTGGTCCTTGTCCTGGAAAACAAGGATTTGAATTCAGAGTCACAGAAGGGTCAGTCAAACAGTGTCACAGGTCCCAGGGCTGGACTGGGGTGGGAATACTGCCTCCCTCCCGTCTCAGCTGGGACACCTGTGTCCCAGAATGGCTCTGGAAAGCTGCATATGTGACCAGGCAAGTCGTATGGAATTATATCAGCCTCACCTCAAACAAGCATCAATTCTGGGGCCAAAAGCTGGTGATTTTTCAGTCAGGCTGTTCTCATTCACCTGTCTCACTGTGGTAGCACTGAGCCGGCTCTGCTTCCTGCAGCTCCTGCTCAGCTACCAAATCCATTGCCTCAGCTAAATCCTATTATTTGCTTTTTAAAACAATTTAAACAATCCTTCCACACTCCTGATTGCACTAGCAAGTGGGTTGTGCTCCTTCCTGGGGGAGGTCAGGGGATGCCCTGGCAGGGAACAGCCCTGCCCAAGGAAGAGCTCCAGCAGCGCCTGCGGCAAAACCAGACCCTGGTTTCAACTGGAAAAAACTCCCTGCCAGTTTCTCATGGGGAAGAAGCAGCAGCTTCACACATCTGGCTCTGAGGCCACAGCACAGATGCTGAGGTCACTCGGTCCCAGGTTTACAGCCAGTCCCCAAAAATTCCTGTTCATGGCCAGTTTTCCTCTGTTGTGTGGCCACTGCAGCTCTCCTACTCCAAGGAGCTTAGTGTCCCATCTAGATCCAGATCCCAGCCCCTCTCCCGGATGCTAGAAAATTGTAGGACCAGTTTTGTCGTGTTTAATGGAAAACCAGAGGTGAACCTCCCCCTGGATGAGCCCAAGCTAAACAGATCCACCCAATGCTCTCATTCCGGGATCTGATCGTGTTCCCTTTCCCCCTTGGCACAGGTCTTGTGAATCTCAAAGCTCCCAAACCAAGGAGCTGTGTGACAACTAGAAATATTCCCAGGGTAGCCATGGTATTAGAGGATTCAAGAAGAGGGAGATGGGCCTCAAATAAAGGCTGGCAGGTGATGTGTCCCAGTAAAACACTGAGTGCACAGTGCCCGAGCCTGCCCTGCTCCCTAATCCCTCCTCACCCATCAGCAAAGGGAGGTCACTGCAGACCAGCAGCTTCCTCCAGCCTTCAGAAGCACCTGAGCTGAAGCTGCTTGGGCTCAAAATTGGGAGATGTTCTAAAACAGAGCACAGCAAAATGCACCAGCCACCTCCCCAAAGTGACATGGAGCTGTGATGGGTGGGAACCCCGAGAAGCTGTGCTGTGCCATCCTCCCCTGAGGTGCCCAAGCAAGCAGCCACCCAGCAAAAACAACACATGGTGAGGTCAGGAGAGACATTTGGGGTGTAGAACAGGAGCAGCAAGACCCAACTTCGCTCCAGGCACTCGAACCTCAGCACTTCCTGGCACCGAGTGGCACATTAATGAAAATCTATAGGCACATGCCAGAGTTTTCTGGTTTAGGCTGGTTCTTGGGGTGTTTTTGGAAGAAACAATAGCAGAAAGCAGCACTCCTCCCTCCCTGGGTCTGGCTCACTTCCAGATTTCACTTTTCCTCCCTTAGTTTCACACCAAGAGGTAACTTATTACCACAAATAATTTAGCCAAAAAGGAATAGGGGTCGGTAGAAGGTAACACCACATCCTCGGCACGTTGTTAATATGTACATGGAATTAACTTCCCTGTGTTGCAAAAAAAGCACAGGGAAAGCTGTAGCAGAGTGTGGTGGGGAGGAGAGAGATCAGATCAAACAGCTCAGATCAAACAGAGCAAAGCTCCCCATCAAAGCCAGCACGGCTCTGTGCGTCACCGCTCCATGGCAGGGAGCCGGGAGCAGGAGGAAGGTCCTCAGACGTGCTGGAAACACGTGTGGGCACCAACACAGGAGTTCCTGCCCTCCCTTACAGACCTCGTGTGAGAAAACACCAGTTCTTCCCATTGCTGAGCCCTCTCCAGGCACAGAAAGGCGGGATTTGCCATGGTGGGATGTGCCCCGACAGGGAGGCAGGAGCAGCACCCAGAGGGGCTGGGAAGGCTCCCACTGTCGGGGAGGGGGGATTCCAAAGCCTGGGTATGCTGGGTGGGGTATTCCCGAGGAAAAAACAAAATCAGAGCAGAGCCAAGCTCGTGAAAATCGACTGAAGGAGAATTCCCCCAGGGAGCAGAGGGAGGGGGAGCAGCCCATCCCGCCTCCTTGCATGGCTGGAAGGGGATTCCCCAAGGAGCCCAGACGGCAGCACCAGAGCCAAAATGTGCTCAGGGACAGCCTGGATGGTCGAGGTGGAGCCGAGAAACCTCCTCAGCAGGTCTGGCTGAAGCGGCACAGCCTTGCTCCCCGCTCTGCATCCACCCTTTGGAGATGCCAAGTAACACCCTGGAAACCTTCCCGTGTGTTTCCAAAGTGTGGGGAAGAGGAGGGAGCCTTCCTCAGCTCTTGGCACGAGAACAGACAGGGCCAGGCTTATGTGCCTTTAGAGAGGGTTGGTTTATTTACATATTGGTGGCTCTCTGGCATCCTGCCCTCGTGACATCCCTTCTCCAGCCGTGGCAGCCCTTGCCTGCCCCTGGAGCACCCCTAAGGGACCTTTGGGGACATTTGAGGTTGGCAGTGATGACACCAAGGGTCATTTGAGGTCAGCAGTGATGACACCAACAGCAGTAGCCCCACGGTACCTGGGCAAGGTGAGCAGGAGAAGGGTGGTGGCCCAGTTGAACCAGGGCACATCGATGGGGGATGAGGGAACTTCACAACAGGCTGGGAAGTCAACTCATCCCTCAGGATCTGGGGCCCAGGGAGGGCTGGAGAGCCAGGACTGGGCTTAAATGCGCTCCTGGGTCTGTGCGTAGGGGTGAGGGTCCCAGGTGAGGCTGCTCAGGAATACTGAGGGCTGTTAGTGCCCTCAGGGCTCCAAAGCTGTGCTGGGGGAAAGCAGGAAAAGAAAGATGCCAAGGCCAAAAAGGACAAGTTGTCGCAGTGGAAGTTGGGGCTCAGGGACATCATTTGGGCCCTTGTGGGGGCTCCAGCCATTTCCCCACACTGAGTGTGCAAGGAAATCCCTCTCTTTACCCCATAGGATTTCTTGCCTCCAGTCCTGTTTTTTTTCCAACTCAGCCTTAATCACTTTTTAATCAGATTTGAGTCTCCTTTGCCTTTAGCATTCCTTAATCTTGGAGATGCTTCCTGTAAAAACTGCCTGTAATCCCTCCCAGGGCTCCACATGGAGGCTACAGCTCTCATCCAAACAAACGTGTCCTTCATGTCAGCATGTTCTCCAGCCCCAGAAAGCCCAGGGAGATGTCCATCACTTCCTCCAGCCAAAGTCCCTCTTCAGCTCTCCTGGAGCCCCTTTAGGCCCTGGAAGGGGCTCTCAGGTCTCCCTGGAGCCTTCTCTTCTCCGGGTGAACCCCCTCAGCTTTCCCAGCCTGGCTCCAGAGCAGAGACGCTCCAGCCCTCGGAGCAGCTCCATGGCCTCCTCTGAATTTGCTCCGGCAGGTCCCTGAGTCAAGGCGGTTTCTTGAGGAACTCAGGCCCCTGTTTATTGGGATGTGTTTTTCTTGAAAATGCTGGAGCATCTACTCATCGTTGTGATTTTACAGCCCCCCGTGCTCCCCTCACGCCCCACATCCATGCTGAGCCTGCCCTGCCACAGCCTCTCTGCGTCCCAGCCCACCCTGCTTCCAAAAATAGGGGTTTTTTCTTATGTGGCAACACAGAAACAGGAAGAAATCCCCGAAAAACTGGTGCCTGGGACACAGCAACATCCCTCCTCCCCCCACTCTGCTCCAGTGGCACCTCCTGCTCCCTGGGCTGCCCAGGCACAGCCAGGGAAACCAAACCCTCCTGGGTGAAAGTTGGTTTATTGCCACATATTCCCACTTACAAACTGGTGGGACTGGAAGGAGAGAAGTGGGGGTCAGAGAGAAGTGGGGTACCCTGTCTGGAGGGTCGGGGCGGAGGGGGACGGCACCCTTTGTCCTCAGACCCTGCGCTCACAGTGCCACCAGGAGTGTCCAGCCTTCACCAGACTCAAAAGAGGAAAAAACCATCATAAACAGACTGTTATCTGGGACAGGGAGCTGAAAAAATAACAGCAGTGTGGATGTCTTGAGGATGTGAAGCTGGGTTTTAAAAACAGGACCCGTTTTCAGGCTCTCCCGCCGCAGGGAATGGCCGACAGCCACCACCTGCCCGGTCCCCGTGGCAGAACCCACTGCTCTCACTGGTGGCACTGGTCTCTGATGCCCTCTGGTGCCTGAGCTCGCTGCAACAGTGGCTTTGCCCACCCGTGGAGCCACAAAGATGTGACACCCAGGGCCCCCTTCATGGACTGTGGGAACAGTGGGACCCTGCAAACCCCCAGCTGCTCCCAGCACCTGAAGGCACCTCACACAGGGGTCCTGCAAATTCGGGGGGCACCAAAACCACCAAACCCCTCCACCGTCATGGAATCACAGGCTGGTTTGAGTTGGAAAGGACCTTAAAGCCCCTCCAGTCCCACCCCCTGCTGTGGGCAGGGATACCTCCCACTAGCCCAGGTTACTCCAACCTGGCCATGGACACTTCCAGGGATGGGGCAGCCACAGCTTCTCTGAGCAACCTGTGCCACGGTCTCACTGTCCTCCCAGCCCAGAATTCCTTCCCAATATCCCATCTAACCCTGCACTCTGGCAGCTCATGTCCTTCCAGCCTGGCTCCAGTGTGTTATGGGGTGCTCCACAGCTCACCTGGGGTTGTGACTTGGAGCTGCTGATGCTGAAGGCTCAGGGCACTGAGGGAGCCTGAAGCTCCAGTTTGTCTCCATGTTTCCCCCTGTCATGTCCCCAAAAAGTGCTCCAGGCCCCCAGACTGCCTCTTTGGGAAGATTTTGGGGAGACCCAGCTCAGCATCACTCCAGGCCAATAACTGTCTGTAATAATAGAACAAGGGGGACAGTTTTAAACTAAAAGAGGAGAGATTTAGATGCAATATTGGGAAGGAATTCTTCCCTGTGAGGGTGGTGAGGGGCTGGGATAGAATTTCCGGAGAAGCTGTGGCTGCCCCATCCCTGGAAGTGTCCAAGGCCAGGCTGGACAGGGCTTGGAGCAACGTGGGATAGTGGAAGGTGTCCCTGCCCGTGACAGGGAGTGGAATGAAACGAGCTTTTAGGTCCTTTCCAGTTCAAACCACCCCGTGATTCTGATTCCACGAGCTGCAATGACTGAGCTCTCCCTTAGAGGTCAGCCTAGCACCAAAACTGGGCCAAAATTCCCCACAGACCGATGCGATTCCTGCAAAGACCTGGGGTTTGGTCACAAAGGCCTTTCGGTGCAGGCAGGGCATGGTCCCCAACGCTTACAGCCCCTCCCTTTGCTGGTGCCGAACAGTATTCCCAAGAAATGAGCTCTCCCAGCCACGCTCCAGCTCCTTCCCACGCACTGACTACCTCCGTGTCTGCCCCTGCTCAGGGGACAGGCTTGCTGTACCCCTGTTTGGGGAAAGCCTGACTGGCTCCAGATTTTGGGGAGCAGGATGACCTGGTCTTGCTGCTGCTGTGAAATTTTCCATGCCCAGAGCAGCCAGAACACCCTCTCAGAGCCTTTCCTTTTGGCCTAATTCCCCCTTCCCTTTTCCCTTTTAACAGACAAATATGACTCAACAAAAAGACACCCCCCCCAAACCCCCTCCAGCGGCAGCTCCTGCATCAGAAAGAAAATTGCTCTTTTTTCTTTGGGTTTTTTTTCCCCCACCCCAAATCCCTCCAGCATTAAACAGATTTCAGTATTGTTCTAAAAATAGAGGGATTATAAATAATCCCTCCAGCATGGAGCAACTAAGAGCAAGTGGCAGCCAGGGCTGGTGACCTCCCTGGGGTGTTGGACCTTGGGGGTGAGCTCTGGGGAGGCACAGGAACCCCCAAACCCACTGGCTGAGGTGGTGAGAGGGAATTGCTCTGTTCCCAGGATGGGTATCCAGGATGGTCCCCAGGACAGGTATCCCAGACAGGTATCCTGGGACTGTCCCTGGCTGTGCTGACCCAGCAGGAACCACCAGTTAGGAACTGCAGTATCATGACCCCATAACATCAGGCAGGATGGGATGGGATGGGATGGGATGGGATGGGATGGGATGGGATGGGATGGGATGGGATGGGATAGGACAAGCTCCTCTTTAGCCAAATGGGTGAAGAGGCCATGGAAATAGGGAAGAAACTAATCCAGTTGTCCCAGGGGTGACAACAAACCTCTGGAAGGACTTCAGGTGAACAGAAGATGGAGTTGGGTGCTGCCACTGAGCTGCAGGTGACACAAAGGCCACTACACCCTTCGGACCAGAGGGATGCAGAGCATCTCTCCTGGGCTGCTGCAAGGAACTGCTTCAGGCTCTCAGGGAGCATCCCCAGCCCTGTGCCAGGGAAGGAGGTGGCAGCCAGTGCTGTGTCCCTCCAGGCCCCCACAGCCTGTCCCCCCTATTTCTTCCTTACAGGAGCTCAAGTATGAAAGTCAAACCAGGCTGGACAGGGCTTGGAGCAACCTGGGATAGTGGAAGGCACCTGGCAGGGGGTGGAATGGGATGAACTTTAAGGCCCCTTCCAACCCAAACCATTCCATGGTTCTATAATTCTATGAGATAAAGCCTGAAAATGCAAATTGAGGGGAATCTAAAACCAGCAGAAAGTAAATAAAACTAACCCCACTTTTGCCCTCTTTTATAAAAAGCCCCAAACCAACCAAATGAGCTGAGCACTGGTGGGTGGGAGGGTTTGGCAGCTCTTTTTGGGATCCCTCTCTCAGCAGGGCCCATCTCCAGTTCCTCTGCTGGTGGAACAGGGAAGGGGATTTAAAAAGAAGGCAAATGTGTTGTGCTGCTGCTGAGCTGGGGTGGGAGTTAAGGACTAGGATTATCCCAGCGGGATGTCAGAGGAGCTGATGAGGGGAAGCAGATGCTCATCCCGTCTGGCAGAGCCATGTGCAGGAGACGGACCATGGATATTGTTAAAGCTGGGCCTTAGGATCTTTGGAGGGAGGCAGGAGCTGGTCAGAGATTCAGCACCTTTCCCAGTCCTCAGATCCAGGCTGGGATCCTCAGCTCTCACACCTTTACACAGCAGGACAGTTCCAGGATGGAAAGGGAGCGATGGGCAAAGCAGCTCTGCCCCACACAAGGGGTGCACACAAGGGGTGCTCAGGGTGCATCCAGCCCTCTGTGATGAGACAGGAATTGATCCCTTCCTCTGTGATAAAACAGGAACTAAACACCAACTGCTTGTTTCCTGCAACAAGCCTGGAACATCCCAGAACTCCTAGCCCCGGCTCTCTAGCTCTGCCTGTTTCCGAGGCAAAACGTTATTTTCCCTTTTTTTTTTTCCATCTTTGAAGACTTCAGAGGGCATAAAGGATCTTTCCTGCCCAAAATATTTTCCTCCATGGCTCTGATCATCTTAAACAAGTCCTGCCTGAGCTGTGGATCCCTCCTCTGCCTGACCCCATCGACTTTGTTCACCTTTAGACTGGGATTTATGTTGGCTCTTGCTCATCTGTGCCTTCACACCACTCACAGCAGAGAGGTCTGCTTTAAAGCCACAATTTGGAGAGCTGAAGGTGAAATTAAATATCCAGCAGAGCTTCCCAGGTCAGGTCCTGCAGCAGAAGTGGAGTCAGAAGAGCCTCATGGTCACAAACCCCTGGACAACTGCCTTGATTAACGGACTGGCTGCTAATTATCCCACTGGCATAAGAAACAGGCCAGGCTGGGCTTGGCATGATAGGCTGACCCTAGTTGGGATCCCGGGATGCCAGACCCTGGGAAGCTTCTTGGTTGGAAAAGCCCTCTAAGATCATCAAGTCCAACCCTTCCCTAGTGCTGCCAAGGCCACCACTGACCCATGTCCCCAAGTGCCACATCCATAGGGCTGTTAAATCCCTCCAGGAGTGGGGACTCCACCCCTGCCCTGGGCAGCTGTGCCAGGACTGGGCAGCCCTTTCCAGGAAGAAATTTTCCCCAATATCCAACCTAAACCTCCTCTGGCACAGCTTGAGGCCGTTCCCTCTCCTCCTGTCCTTTGTTCCCTGGGAACAGAGCCTGACCCCCCTCCGGCTCTCCCCTTCTGTCAGGGAGTTGCAGAGCCAGAAGGTCCCCCCTGAGCTTCCTTTTCTCCAGGCTGAGCCCCCCCAGCTCCCTCAGCCACTCCCGCTGCTCCAGCCCCTTCCCCAGCTCCGTTCCCTTCCCTGGACACGCTCCAGCCCCTCCAAGTGTCTTGTAGGTGACACCAGAGCCACACTCAGCCCCACTCAGACCCGTTTCTCTCCAGCCTCTGGAAAACAGGAGTCATGAGGAACCTGCCAGTCTCACACACTCCATGTTCCTTCATGGAGTGAAGTTGTTGTGTCAGTGCTTCTCAAATTACTTAGGAGAAAAAAAGGGGGAAAAAAGAAACACTTCAAAGTGTGAAATACATTTCCATGCTGACAACCGACTTCCAGTGTGTTTTTTTCAGTGGGAACTTGTTCACAGCAAATGAGTCGATTTGTGTTTACTAGGAGGCAATTAAAGCTGAAGGTTTGAAGCATTCCCAGTGGGATGGGTCATCCCAAGCACTCGTCCAGTTATCATCATCAGTGCTCCCCTGCCATGGCTCAACACTTCTCCTGCCACAGGTGCAGGGAGAAGGAGAAAGCAACACAGGGACAAGGGGAAATCCATCTTCTGTAGCATCTCTTGGCCAATCTCCTGCTTCCAGCATCCTTTCTGGAATATGGTCACCTATATCCATCAGGAGCTGCCACTTTAGGGCTGAAGCCAAGGGGAATATGCTAAAGGCACCACTGACAACGAGGTATTAAACACCCACAGTCATGAGCGTTGCCAAAATCCCCTGGATAACCCCAGTCCCTGCCAGGGACACCCAGATTTGTCATCACCCTGGAGAGAAAATGCCATGGTAGCTTTACCGGCCTCAGATCTCAAAACTGGGACATGGAAGGCAATCCCAGTGCTTTGGGGAATGTACTTAAATCCAAGAAGCTGCAGGATGCAGGAAGGATGCTTGGAATAACAGCCCAAGGGGTTTATTCTCTCCTCCAAGAGGGAGAGTTTGGAAGACTGAATTTTGAGCTCATGACCCAGGAACCACCAGGCACCACCAGACACAACCCTTCCCCCTGCCCAGCCTTTCCACACCCCTTTTTGTCCTGTCTGGCTGAAGTTTCCACCCTTGGCAGTGCTGACACAGCCCCACATCCCATTTTTCCCAGCTGATTGCCTTCCAGTGCTTAAAATAAAGGAAAACAATGGGAGCTCATCCATCAGGGGCTGCCAGAACCTGCCCTCTGTCCCTGCCCTGCCTGGGGTGTTTTTTTCCTCACTAAATTCAATTAGGGATGATCAGGAGCTTCTCCCCAGAGGAGCACTGGGCTGGTGGCCTCTCCTCCCGTGCTGGTCCCTCTGCTTGTTGCCAGAGGTGGCCTCAGCTCTGCCTTTGTCCCTTGGTGTCACCACAGAGGGGAGGTCACAGGAGTGGGTCCCATGGGATGGCTGTTGGGGACAGAGCAGGGATGGAGCTACCCAAATCCTCCGCTCAACCCCTGCTCACCTCCTCCCCCAGCCCCTCTTTTGGGCAAATCCCCCCAAAGCTGTGACCAGTACCATCCTTATGGGTGACAGAGTCAAACCTCCTGAGGTGAAGCAGACAAAAGGCTCTTGTTTAACCCCAGAGGGGCACCCACAGCCTTATCCCACCACACCAGGGTTTCCTGTGTTGCTGGAGGCTGCATCCCAGCTCCTTCCAACCTGGGGAAAGCCTTTCCAGTGGGATTTCCCTACTCCAGTGGGATAGCAAGGGTATTCCCTGCTGAATGCCCAGGAAAACAAATAAATAAATATTGGAAAATATTTTAAAAGCAGCGCATGCACAGGGGGAGACCTGGGTGTGGGGCAGCCCTGAGCCCCCCTTGCAGGGCCTCAGCAGGGGGATATTTGCACAGGGCTGTTGAAAAAGCTCTTTATGTCCCTAGAGAGCATCTAAAGGCACGGGGTGGTTTTTCCAACAGCCACATCTGGTGGTCCAGGAGCAAAAACAGCGGCTGTGATGGAGCCTGTTTGATTCTAAGAATGAAATACTGATGGATTCAGGCTTGGAACGGGAAAGTTCTTTACGATGCAACATTGGGGAAGGCAGGGACAGCAGAGAGGGAGCTCTGAGCCAAGTGTTAAATGAAAACTCCCCATTTTCAGAGAGGATGCTCCTGCCTAAGGATGTTTGGGACAGTGAAAGAGCAGCATGAGGAGCAGGAGAGGCAACACACACCCCTGGTTGCTCATAAACACCAAGGCAGAGGTTTGCCCTTCCCTCTAGCATGATGGATGGCCAGGAATCTCCAATGGATGGAGCTGGAAAAGACAAAGCCTCCCCAGGGTGCCCATGGCTCACTCCAGACTCATTAATGGAGCAGCTCATCAGGCTCCACACATAATTACAGAGTGTTACAAATTCAATTGCTGCCTGAGAAGAGCAGGATTCTCCTGGGCATTTTGAAACTCTGGGAGGTACCCAAGGAACACACAGGGCAAGATCCAAGTTCCTGCCTGGCTCACAGGTGGTGCCCAGAGTGGGAAGGCTGGGAAGGATGATCCCAGTGCCTGCCTGTCCTAGTTAGAACAGCTGGGACCAGTTCATCATTGTATGGGTGTAACCCAAAACTGTGTATTCTATAGCCTTCTATGCCATTTCCCAGAAATTGTTATCAATGAACCATTTACACCATCTGCCCATAGAGCCTGACTCCTCAGGCTATAAACTGGGTGTTAAGAGGCCTTCGAGATAGAAGGATGCTCTTGTCCTCACACTCTTTGTGGAGCTCCCCACCCTGAGGGAGGTGCTGGGCATTCCTGTCTGAACTGAAGAATATATAATCTTGGAGTCTTGGAACTTTTTTAAACACTCGTGGGATCCAGAGGAAGACTGCAGACCACCGCTCTCAACCAGACTGCAGATCACCACTCTCAACTGGACTGCAGACCACCACTTTTCAACCAGACTGCAACTATCACTCTCGACCGGAGTGCAACAGCACTCTCACCAACAGGTTTTTCCCCTCTCCTTTTACTTTGGACTCAGGGGGGCCAAAGAACACCACTCTGTTCATTCCCCAGGGTGCTGGATTATACATTTGGGTTTTGTGGGTTAAAACCAATTGTTTGTCTGAATAATCGTACTTATTGTATTATTGTTATTCTGACTTGGGGACCCCTGGTGGTCTAGTGGTTAGGATGCAGCACTCTCACCGCTGCAGCCCGGGGTTCGATTCCCGGTCAGGGAAAAACTCCCTCGGGCAGATGGAGCTCGTCAGCCCTGTAAGGCCATCCATCTAAGAGAAGGTCACTCTAAACAAACCTACGTCCTGGGGACCTCACTGCCACTGTCCAAGCT
>NW_016690182.1:15420082-15497996 GCF_001604755.1 Lepidothrix coronata
TGATGGTTTTTGTTCCCCCACCCCTTGTTGCCACTTTCCTGCTTTTCTTTCCAGCAGAATCTGTAGCATTGGGGAAAAACTCTGGTATTTCCAGCTTGGGATTATTTTTTTAAATGCTACAGATTCTGCTGGAAAGAAAAGCAGGAAAGTGGCAACAAGGGGTGGGGGAACAAAAACCATCAGTGGAAAGAGAATTAAAATCAGAACACAGAACTTGGGAAGGAGGAGGAGGAGGCAGCTTTGTGTCATAGACAAGGCTGTTTGGGATCATGAGGACAGGGGAGAAGCCCCAAGGACCAACGGTCTGAAACAGATGTCACGGGAGCTCATTATGATCCCCCAGGTAAAGTCTGACCCCCCAGCTTGTGTCCCTCCTCCATTGTTCCTTCAAAGAGGAGGAGAAAAATCCCAAACCTGCAGCAACCTCCAGCTTTTTTGTTCCCTCCAGCCAGAGGAAGAGGCCATGAAGCCCAATTTAGGCATTCCAACAAACAGGAAACTTCCCCCCTGTGAGTTTATGCAAAGAAAACAACCATAAAATAACAAAATTAAATTAAAAAGCCACAAAACTTCCTTTTGAGAAAGTAACAGCATCTGCCACTTCACAGCTACAGGCATGATGCAAATTTAGCTTATTTCAAAGACCTCATCCATGTGCCCATGGTCCTGGAGAGACGAGGAGCTGGGACAAAGCACAGAAAAGGTTTCCACCAGGAATTACACTCTGGGAAGACAGACCACAACAAAGAAGGAACTGACACTTTGTTCTTGAAAGGGACACCACAAACAGCACATCTCTCCAGGCAAATTGAAACTGGACCTGGAGAGCATTATCAGCGCGCACACAAAAGCTCCTGCTTTCCTTTGGGGCAAGGAAAAAAAAGTAATAAATAAAAATGTTGCTGCAAAGTTCCCCTTCCAGCGGACTCATCCCCTGGGAACAACCAGCATCCTTCCCCCCAGCTCCACAATCAACACCAAGATGGAAGACATTCAAAGTGAGTCTGAATCAAAACATTTCACCAAGAAGGGGAAAAGAAACCCCATTTCTCTCAAAAGTGTCCCCAAGGCTTGTTCCCCCAGCTCCAATCCTGCCCAGACCCCGAACCTGCCACTCTGGCAACAGGTCCGTTCCCAGCTTCTGTCCTGGCAGCAGTGCCAGGGGCTGCTGCTGCACTTGGCATCGGAAAGGGCTGGAAAACCAGAAAGTGCCTCGGTGTTGACACAGGAACGCTGAGGCACCTCCGATCCCCACTAGAGCACCCGCAGGGCAAGGCCCAGTTCCCATTAGTCACCCCTACCCCAATCGCTCACGGCCTCGCCCTCCCCGCCCTGCATCACTTCCACCCTGCCTGGGGCAGCCCCTCGGTGACGGGTGACATTCCCGCAGCTACTCTGCGTTGGTGACATCGAGGGTGGTGCCGCGGCAGTGCCCGGGGGTGCCCCTGCCCTTCAGGGGCTCCGCGCAGCGCTCTGGGCTCTCTGCAGGGCCGGCATTCCCGCCAGGATGCTGAGGCATGCCCTGGGCGATGCCCACGGGCTTGCCCTTGGAGCGCTTCTCTGGGGAGCAGGCAAAGCCGAAGCTCGAGGGCAGCTCCGTTTCTCCCAGGGGTACCAGGCGGGACAGCCTGGGAACCTCTCCATGGTACCTGTAGGACCCCACTGCCTCCCGTGCCCACCGCGCCTCGGGCTGCAGGGGCAGGTTGGAGGGGCGGAGCGCATGCCGGGGCAGCTCTGGCTCTTGGGGCCGCCTGTCTAGAGCCTCCCCAGAGAGAGGCGGGAAAGGGGACACGGTGCCCGGCTCCTCGGACGGGTCCCACACGCTCTCCATGGCGCTGACCGGAGCGAAGCCCCAGAGCTCCATCCCACCGCCGTCACTGCCGCGCTGCAGGTGCTGCAGGCCCGGCCAGCTCAGCCCGCCCTCCAGGGCCGCCGGCTCGCCCTCCTCCTTGCTCCTGCTCCTCCGCGCTCCACCCGAGTCCTTCCTGCTGCCCTCCTGCCGGGCCCAGAGCCGGCAGGGCTGCGGGCCACTCCGGGCAGCCTGTGGCTCGGCCAGCTCGAACTCCAGGCTCTCTGTGTCCAGGGAGCGGCTCCGCCGGTCCATGGAGAGCGGTGCTGGCATGGAGGGGCTGAGCCCGTGGAGACGCAGGTGGCGGGGCAAGCTGGCCACCCCCCAGTTGCAGCTCTGGAAGGAGCCCAGGGAGAACCCCGGGGACATTCTCTCGTCACATTCAGCCAACGACTCCTTCTGTCCGTAGCCGTCGTCAAAGGCCTCGGCAATGTCCTCGCTCAGCTCTGGCTGCTGCTCACACTCCCCTTCCCCCTCCTGCTCCACGTCCACCACATCAAAGGTGACCATGGTGGGGAGGGCGGGGAGGTTCTGGGTGAAAGAGGAGCTGGAGGCCGAGCTCCCCAGGCTTTCAGAGAGGCTGGAGAAGAGGGTTCCGCTGCTGGCAAACTCCACCAGCGCCTGGGAGAAGCTCACGGCGTGCTCAGGCTCGCTGCCCGCCTGGGGCTCACTGGGAGTGGGCTGCGCTCTGTAGCCAGGGAACATCCCTGCCTTGGCTGGGATGGAGTCCCCAAACAACCCACAATCCGGGTCCGAATCGAACCCCGGGGTGTTCTTCGTGAGCTGAATAAGGCAACTTCCTGGGGCTTTTTGGCTGTTGTAACAGTTTTCTGGACACAGAGTCCCTGGAAAATCCCTCCACTCTGGATTTTCAGCTCTAGCCACCGGAACCCCACCATTCACAGCCCAGTTCAGGGTGTGTGAGGCCACCTGCTCACTGCCAAGGCCACTCTGACTCTTGCCACTGGAGCTGGCTGCTCTAGTTTTACATTCAATGCACTGCTTTTCCCGGGGACACTCCTCCTTGCTGGAAACATCCAGGCGTTTCAGGACCGGCTCCCTCTGCAGCTCCCAGTACAGCAGCTCCTTCTGAAGGGCCGCAAGACCTTCCTCTTCTGTTTCCATCACCCCTCTTTTCTGATCCATCATCTGCTGGATCAGGTTCTTCTCCACAGGGAGGCAGAAGTCCGTGAAGTAGCTGAAGATGCCCGGGCGGGGGCCTTTGCCCTCGAACAGCGATTCCTCCCCATGAGAGGGGCTCATCAGCGCGTCAAACTCATAAAGTGCATCGCCGCTGTAGCTGTCCCGGGGCAGACGGTCCTTCTTGAGCTCCTCTCCAGCCTCATCCTCCAGCCCTGGCGTCGTGGAGTCATAATAACCCTCATCACTGTTTGGGGCAGACTCTTGCTGGTCGCTTTGGGGTGTCAGGAGATCGACACCATCCATGGGGTCGCCCATGTAGGGGTGGGCATCCCCCTCGTGCGAGGCGTGTGTCTCCAGGCTGCTGCGGGACACCTGGGCCCCGTAGCTCCTGTCCCCTGGCATGCTGCCATCCCACACCTGGTGCAAGTACTCCTCGGCCTCCTCAGGAATGGCCATCTCCTCCCCGCCACCCTGGTAGGTGACCAGGCAGGAGCTGCGCTTGGCAGCCTCCCTGCTGCGCTCCACCGAGATGCTGCTCTCGGCAATGTCGGGCTCAGCGATGTCGTCCCCGCAGCCTGTCAGGGAGTCGAAGCTTTTCAGGGAGGTGACATCTCCCAGGATGAGGCTCAGCAGGTCCCCGGAGTGCAGGCAGGGAGGCTCGCTGTCCATGAGGTCTGGGTGGAAGGCCAGCAGCAGACTGTCACGGTCAAACTCAGCGCAGGTGGCCTTGTCAGCCTCCAATTTCGTATCTGGAGCATCCCCATCTCCTGGCACCACCACCACTGCATAGCCCTTGGAGCTGCCCCCTTCAGCCACAGGGCAGGAGGGCTCAAGGGCCTCCCCACAGCCAGGCTCACCCGCCGGGCAGGCTGTGGGCACAGGGACTGGCCCTGCCCCCCTGCTCTCTGCGGCCCCCCGGCTCTCCACTGCCACCCCTGGGGCACTGCTGGGCTCCTCGAGGTCCCTGTTCCACTCGGGAAGCTCTGCCCTCTCACCCTCTGCAGCCTTGGTCTTCCGGTGCCGCCGGATGCTGTTAAAAAACCCCTTCAGGCCTTTTTTGGGCCTGGGAAAGGAGGACTTGTCCCCATTGGGCTTTTTGTCACAGCCCTCGATGCTCCCAGGGGGAGAGTTGTCCTGCTGGCCCAGGTCCCCCCTGGTTCCGGTGTCCCCGGGCAGCTGAGCGCTTCGGGAGCACGGCATGGGGCCGGGATGCACATCCAAGGGGCTGTCGGGCTGGGCCCTGTCAGATGTGGCACTGCTCAGCCCGTCATGGGTCTTGCACTTGCTGAGCCCCTTCTTGCCCTGGCCCTTGCCCCGACTGCTGAAGAAGCTGGGCAGGGTGCAGATGCTCCTCTTGCCCCCGAACAGCTTGAAGGCCGTTTTCCGCAGCTTCCCAGCCGGCGGAGGCTGCGGCTCCCCAGAGTTATTGGCACCCTCAGGAGATGCATCCCCGCCCTCCTCCCGCCGCTGGTCACCGCAGGCCCGCTCCTCCAGGCTGCCCATCTCCATGGCAGCAGGGTTGGGATCTAGCTGGGAAGGGCAGCTTCAGGAGCAGAGCCCTCCTGGAGCAGGGATGGGCTCATCACAGCTGACCTAGGACAGAGGGAAAGGGGAGAGAGGTGAGGGGAAGGTGCAGAGCAAGAGGTGTCACAGGGAGAAGGGCTACATCACCAGCTGGAAATGGAGCTGCAGGAGTCTCTGAGCTCCCTCCACTCCCAGAATCCAGCCACCAAAATGCAGCGATGCTTAAATTTACCAGTTTGCCAGAGCAGGCAAATCACAAGGCAAGTCCCTACCACGCAATGTCCCTGGGGACAGGCAGGTCCAACCCCCAAGCCAGCTCGCTCCAACCCCTTCAGCTTCCCAGATATTTCTGCCTCCAGGGAGATCAGATTCGGCCACCAGCCACCTCTGAGTGAGGAAACAGAGGCTGCTCCAGCAGGGAGAAGGGTTGGCACCTGTCAACCCCCACTTCCCACCCTCCCACACCCCGTGCCAAGCATCCCGAGGGAGGCCAAACCAGGACACAGCCCTCACACTACACACGTGTCCAGCAAAAAAACCCACTTGGGTTACTATGCTGGATTTTCTTAATAGAAGATTTCTGGGTTTTTTTAAATAATCTGTCCAGCGAGGGAGAATTGCATTAAAAACACCCACTGTGAACCCCCTGATCAGATTATCCCGGAAGAAGAGAGGTAGGTTGGAAATCTGACCCTGGATTGCTGTCAGAAACGGGAGAAATAAAACAATTACAATCATGTTTCTTTTGCAGAGATGAGGGTGGAGAAATTAAATGCAATAAAACCCTAATGCACTGCCAAGCTGTGATGCCTGAGGCTGAGCTCTGACCAGTGTGAGGCCAGGGAAGCTCCTCGTGGTGTTTAGCCAGAGATCCCAAATTAAAAATACATCCAAAAGGCCTCTGCTCCTGCAACCCCACAGAAAACCTGCCATCTCAGGGTTATTTTTTTTCCCTCAGGTCTGGGTTGCTTTGCCTCTACAATTTGACATCACTGCCCACTGTAGGGGTTGGAACTGGATGGGCTTTAAGGTGCCTCCCAACCCAAACCATTCCATGACTCTGGAATTCGGGGATTGGTGGTAACCCCTCACATTCAACTGTCCCTCTGGAACCAGCAGCTAGGGTGCATCTGGGGCCGAATTCCCATTGGCAAAATGGGCTTTTCCAGCTCTGCCAGAGCCTTCCCGGAGTCCCAGATGCCTCCAAAGCCTCTGGAACATGTAAGGGACCTGGAAGGGACCCCCACACCTGGTACCTGTGCAGGGCTGCTGGAAAACTGGGGGGTGGAATGACCCCACACCTGTACCTGGACAGGGGCTCCTTGAAAAAATAGCAATGGGGGGGATGAAACAGAGCCAAGATTTCAAAAATTCCATTTGGGAATCATTTCTCCCCGGCTCCACGTCAGCACAGGCTGCGGGCACGAGGGGGGAAGGGGGTGTTGGAGAAGAATAAAAAAATGAAAATAATAAAAATGAAAATAAAGAAAAATGAAAGGCACCGAGGGCAAAGAGCCCCGATTAATAAAGCGCGAAAAACAGGGTTTAAAACCAACAACAAAAAAAAGCACCGCAACAATGAACCGCAGCGGTGGGGACCCCGCGGGATCCCCGGCCCGCCCAGCCCAGCGGGGGGAGGCCCCCCCAGCCCGGCCCTCCCCGCTCCCCCCGCCGCGCTCCCAAACTTTCGGGAGGATCCAGGAGAAAGCGAGGGGCGGTCGGGCCCGGCCGCGGGGAAGAGGCACCGCAGGCGCAGGCACGGGCGGCGCCAGGCCCGCCGACAGACCCTCCCCATCCTCCCGCAGCACTTACCGGTGGGGGATGCGTGGACCCCCCGGGGCCCCCCGGACGCTCTCGGGACCCGCCGGACCCCGGCCCAGCCCTGAGGCCGCTGAGGGGCCGCGGGTCCGCCCGGCTCGGGCGGCAGGGGCGGTGCCGCGTGACGATGAGGGCGGGGCCACGGGCGGGGCGGGGCCTCCTCGTAGGGCGGGGGCGAGGCCTCTGCCGTTGGCTAGAGTGACAAGGGGGCGCGGTCTCAGGCGGGGCGGGGCCTCCGCAGTGAAATCACTGTGAAATGGGCGTGGTCTCGGTGCAGGGGGCGTGGCCGTCGCCGTGGACTCGTAGTTATGGGGCGTGGCCTCGGGGGCGTGGTCTGCATGGTGGGATATCAGTTATGGAGCGTGACGTCACTCCCGCGGGGGTCTGGGCGGTGACGGGGGCGTGGTCTCGGTGGAGAAGGGGGCGTGGTCTCATTAGGCGGAGCTCGGCGTCCTCTGGGCCGAGGGGCGTGGTCTCCCTGTGGGGGCGTGGCCGCGGGGCGGTGGGTGATAGAGGGACACGCGGTCCCGGACACGCGGACACGGGGGCAGGTGGCACTGCCGGATGTGATATGGTGTGACTCTAGGGGGACGGTGGCGTGTGCGCGTGGCGCCGGGACACCCCCCCTGCCTGCGCTGCTGCCACCCACGTGGGTGTCACCCGCGGGCCACCGCTGCACACCCGGCTCACACCTATCCACCCATCACACACTTGTGTTGCACCCCCAGCTCACACCCACCCATCGCACCCCTGGCTCACACCCACACACCCATCACACACCTGGGTCACACCTCGGCTCACACCGACCACTGCATTCCCAGCTCACGCCACCCGTCCCCCCCACCAGCTCACACCCCTCTCACACCCCCAGCAGCCACCCCTTGCACCCCCAGCTCCACTCACCCATTGCACCCCCAGCCCACACATCACTGCCACCCTGCTTCCACCCGTTTCACACACAGCACCCACCATTGCACCCCCGGCACCCACCCACATATCACTCCCCCAGCTCAACCCCACATGGCCCACTTCCAGCTCTCACCACCCATCACACCCCTTGCACGCCCAGCTGGACCCCCCAGTCACCCCCCGGCTCACCCCCACCTCTCACATACCTGGCTCCCCCCTATCTCACGCCGCACTGAGCAGCCCGGCACTGAAAACTCCTCCTCCTTTTGGGGACCCCCCAAATTCCAAAGCCCCCTCAGATCCCCATGTGGGAGTGACACATGGGCCCCTTGAGTAGAAGAAACACTCTCGCCCCTCCCACGGGTGGAAATCCCCCCTGGAGCATGACAAAGTCCCCTCTCCCACCCCCCATCTCCCATTGGATCACCATCACAGTGTCTGGATGGGGAGGGAAATGCCATGAGCATTATGTTCCCCTATGGAGCAATTCCCAATGCTTTGTCCAGCTATATCCAAGCCCTAATTCTCCCCTTCAGAGAGGCCTCACAGCCTAATTAATAGATGCTGATAAATAGATCCCAGGACCCTTGAAACAAGCCCATAAATCCTGCAGGAGTCCTGTGTTCGGCCAAGAGTGATCTTTGGAGCTCCTGACATGGAGCTCCAACCCCGTACCTCTCCTGGCAGTGCTTCCCTTTGGGATGCCGTTAGGGCAGGATGGAATAAACCCTCAGGAACACATTCTGCTGCATCCCAAAACTGCTCCAGAGCATCACCAGCACTGGGGTTTATCTGTCAGCTCCTGGCTGTGGGAAGAGTCAGAAAGGCACCTCCACCAGTGAGGATGATCCCAATGTCTAAGGCTTGAGAGATGGAGAGTCATGGAGGTGGTGCTGGGATGCATCACTCCAGGCTCATCCTGAAATTCCCCAGGCACAGCAATTCCCTGCATTCCTTCAATGGTGCCAGCTGGTCTGCTGGGCTCTTCCAAATATGGGATATGTCCCCAAATGGGTCACAAGAGTTTAATAGCAACAGTAGCAACATTTTTAATTAAAACCCAGTCACAGAAGACCCTCAGCTACAACAAGAACCACTTTTGGGGTGAGGAAGATGATGTTTGAGGTCAGAGATAAGTCGGGGTTTTTGGACTCTGGATACCCCTCCCAGCCAGGGTGGGCACACATGGCTGGGTCCAGCCCCACTTCTGCCCCTGCTGAACAGGGGGGACACCTTCCACTAGCCCAGGTTGCTCCAAGCCCTGTCCAACCTGGCCTTGGACACTTCCAGGGATGGGGCAGCCACAGCTTCTCTGGGCAACCTGTGCCAGGGCCTCCCCACCATGGGAAAGGGGGTTCAGGGACAGCAGGTGCCACATTGTGGGGGAACCTGCAGGCACAGACCTGGTTGTGTCCCCCAGGAGGGAATGAGGGAAAAGCAGCCTTTGCTCCTCTCCCTCTGCCTTCCACACTTTTTCCCAACCCCTTCTCCAACCAACATCAACTCAAGGTGAAAAATCCCTCGGTAAGGAGGTTTAGAGGCAGATCCAGGGAATCAGATCCTGCTCCACCATCACTCTGATGCAGACCAGGAGCTGAGGTGTCCTGTTTCCTCTGCCCCTTCCCTCCCCAACCTTTCACACAGGCACCAATTTTGGAGATGGGAATGACTTTGTGACACAAATTCCTGTTGGTTCCATGGATTTCAGAGCTTCACTCCCAGATGTCAGAGTGGCTGTCCCTGGAGGCAGGCTGTGTGTCACGGCTGGTGCTGCAGGTAGTTGGCCAGGACTGTGGGGATCTCCAGCTCTCTGAGGGTGGACAGGTGGCCAGGCTGCTTCAGGATTCGCCTCATGGCCAGCCGGCACTGGGACAGCAGGGACTTGGGATGAGCTGTGTGAGGAGACAGGAATAACAAGATGGTCACCCCCAAGACCCTGCTCCCCTCCAACCCAGCAAAAGGACATGGACAGATCAAAAATAGATGGGGTTGGACTAGATGGTCTTTAAGGTCCCTTCCAACCCAAGGCATTCCATGATTCTAGGAAAACCAAAGGTCTTTTATGTTTGGGGACACAGACCCAGACACAAGCTTTGCAGCACGAGTTCCACAGGAGCTGGGCATGGAGAGGAAACCTTCCATCCTCGTATGGAAATAAGTGCATTTTTCCTTGACACAGGCAGTATAGGAGAGCCCAAGTTGAGCAGCAGAGAGGAGAGGAATGGTGAAAAGCAGCCTTTAATCCAACAATGGAGTGGAAATACCAGGCTGTGGGAATCATAGAATCACAGAATGGCTTGGGCTGGAAGAGACCTTAAAGCCCATCTTGCACATATTCCACTAGACCAGGTTGCTCCAAGCCCTGTCCAGCTCAACCTTGAACACTTCCAGGGATGGGGCAGTAGTCAAGTGATGCTGCAAAGGGAGCTGAGGCTTAAGGAAAGCCTGGGTAAAGCAAAAGATAAAGGGAAGAGGAATCAGCAGCAGCTTAAACAAGCAAACCTAGTGCCTATTTCCAACCCTGGGCCCACCCCCAGGTTACCTCTGGCCTGCAGCAGCAGCTCCAGCCCCTCGCTGCATGGTGCCGGCCCATCCACGGGCACGTTGGGCAGGTACACGTTGGCTCCAAAGTCAATGAGCAGCTTGATGAACTTGCTATGGCAGCCGTGCCTCAGGCATGTCTCCAGTAGGGTCTTGGGCTCCTTGATCTGGGCGATCACCCCCTGATCTGTGCAGTTGTAGTCGGGGTCAGCCCCGTGGAGGAGCAGCAGTCTGAAGCACTCCAGGTGCCTGTAGGCAGCCGCCAGGTACAAGGGTCCAGAACAGGACACTGAGTTGGCTGCCCACTGGGGCAGCCTGGCCTGGACGTTGGGCTCTGCTCCGTGCTCCAGGAGCTGCCGCAGGATGTCCACGTTGCCGTCCCTGGCCGCGAGGAGCAGCGGGGAGCAGTTGTTGTAGATGCTGCCTGCGGGACTGGCCCCAGCATCCAGCAGGGCCTCCACGCACTCACGGTGGCCATTGCTGACGGCCACGAACAGCGGGGTCTGGGCCTTCACATCTAGGCTGTCCACCTCAGCCCCGTGGGCCAGCAGCACCCGCAGGCTCCGCACGCAACCCCGCGTGGCCGCCAGGCGCAGGGGGGTGCTGGGGACCCCCCAGCCGCTCCGGCGGTTGATTAGCCTCTTGTACCTGTCCTGGGACAGGAGGCGATGCAGCGTTTCACAGTCATCCTCAGACACTGCCCGGCTCAGCTCCTCGCTCTCCCCATTGTCCTCCTGCTCGTCATCCCTGGGCTGGAGCATGGAGAACATTTTGTTGATGTCCATCAGGCTCATTTTCGGGGGTCTGTCGCCCATGTGCTGCTTTCATGGTAAAGGATAAAGGCAAAGATCTACAGGATGACAAAATCAGGTGAGAACCAGCCCCTGACACCAACGCCAGCTTTTTAGCATTATTTTTAATGTACAATACGGGGAAGATTTAAAACAAGAATGGACAAAGAGCATCGGGTTCTCGTGCTGCTGATGAGCAGCACTGCCCTGCCACCACGTGAGGAAATCCTGTGGGTGAAGGGCTGAGGCAACAACAGAGGGCAAAGGTGTAGCAGGTACATGGGTCATGTTCCCTTAAAATCATGGAATGGTATGGGTTGGAAGGGACCTCAAAGACCATCCAGTTTCATGGGCAGGGACACCTTCCACTAGCCCAGGCTGATCCAACCTGGCCTTGGACACATCCAGGGATCCAGGGGCAGCCACAGTTTCTCTGGGTAACCTGTGCCAGGGCCTCCCCACCCTCACGGGGAAGAATTCCTTCCCAATATCCCATCTAACCCCACCCTCTGGCAGTGGGAAGCCATTCCCCCTTATCCTGTCCCTCCATCCCTTGTCTAAAGTCCCTCTCCAGCTCTCCTGGAGCCCCTTTAGGCCCTGGAAGGGGCTCTCAGGTCTCCCTGGAGCCTTCTCTTCTCCAGGTGAATCCCCCCAGCTCTCCCAGCCTGGCTCCATCAGCCCTGAGGGGGTAAAGGGTAAGAGATTCCTCATGGGATACTCAACCTGGAGCTCAGGAAGACTCTGGGTGCCACAAGATTTGGCAAGGCCCCTGCACCCACTGCTGGGCAAAGCCTCCCATTTCCCAAACTCTCAGCAATCCCCATCCAGTTCTCCCTGGGAGAAAAGAGCATGTTGGAAAAGAGTGGGAAACAATTCTGCTTCGTTCCTGGGACTCTCACCAGCACCTGCAATTCCAAGTGTTTCAGGAAACCCGGATGAAAAGCTGGCAGTGTTGGAAGGTTTTTACCCCCTGCCAGTTTTTACAGGACTTGGGTTTCAAAATAGAGGATGAGGTGAATGTGAAGGGAGTTGGTTTGATTAGGGATCAAACACCTTTCAGCTTCTCCCTTCCCAAAACGATGACAGCATTAGAATTCCACAATTTTCCTCTCTCCTCCTTCAGCCCAAGGAACATAGCTGGGTCTGGGATGTTCGTAGTGAGGGGTTTGGGGTGGTGGGAGGAAGGGGGGATGCTGAGCTGATCATACTGAGCAGAGACTGAACTCCCCCCCCCGCCCCTGACTGCTGGGCTCTGGGTGCAGGACGTGGCCTCAGTGCAGCAAGAGACAGGAATGTGATGTCCCAGCTGGAAATGGGATGGGCAGAGGAATTTCTCGGCAGCCCTGTGGCATCTCGTGTTTCCGCGGCAGAGCAGAGCTCGGTCTCTGCTCCGCCCTCGGAGGAGCCAAAGAGCTGCACCTCGAGCAATTAACCTGGATCTGCAAACGACGGGGCAGCCACCGGGGGGCCCGTCCCAAATCTGCCCCCGAGCTGCCAGGCCATGGCACAGCTGGGGGAAGTGGGACAAATCTGATGGCTCTGGGCGACAGCAAAGCTCTGCTGGGCTTCCACACGTCCCAGTTTATATAGAAATATATGGAATTGTAGCATTGCTGTTATTCATTAGACACGCTGATAATGAGCTCTGGAGCTCTGGGATCACCCCATACACATGGCTAATTGGGTTTGGGGGGGTTATTGCAGATTTGGTTCAAAAAGAAAGTTATATTACAAGTTATATTTCCAAGGGGAACAGTGTGGAAAAGTAAAAGAGCAGCTGTAACATTTCCTGAACACACAAACAGGATCTCCAAAGGAAGGTTACTTGGACAGTGAAAGTACTTGTGTGAGGAGCTCACAGAGGCTCTTCAACCAGAAGAGCCCAAACCAGAGTTCATGGAATTCCAGAATGGTTTGGATTGGAAGGAACCTTAAAGCTCATGCCATCTGCCCCCTGCCATGGGCAGGCACACCTCCCACTAGCCCAGGTTGCTCCAAGCCCTATCCAACCTGGCCACCTGGCCTTAGACACTTCCAGGGATGGGGCAGCCACAGCTTCTCTGGGCAACCTGTGCCAGGGCCTTCCCACCCTCAGAGAAAGTTGTCATGTCCTGAGCTGGAAGAAGCTGTCCAGGCACCCACAGACCCCCCCAAAAAGAGGCTGTGACAGAGAACCCACTTGTACAGCTGGTTCTCAGGTACCTCCCATCTCCCACCGCCGGGGGTCCTGGAGCTGCTGCCTTACCTGGGGAGAGGGGGATGCTCACAGCACCTGAGGCCTTGGGGGTCCCATGAAGAGTCCTCCCGTGGATTAAACCCAAAACCAGGAGCAGAAGAGAGGGGACCTTGCTGGGGATGGCCACTTGCTCTGTGTGACCAGAGCAGGCTCAGAGCTCACAGCTGAAATGCCACGGCAGGACAGGGCCGGGGCCTGGGGCTAATTTTAGCCCCTCAGGGGTTTTATCTTACCACTTCCATTCTTGGAAAGTTCCCCCTGGGTAAATATAGTGAGGGCAGCGAGGTGGGGGGAGGCTGGGACAGGTGCTGGGGGCTGCCTGACCCATCTGAGCAGACACAAAGCATCTGCTTCACTGTTTCCTCAAAGGAATCACAGGGAACTGGGCGGTTTGGGGTCCCCTGCCAGGGCTGCCAGTCACCCAAATTCCCTCTTAAACCCTCTCCTAACCACCTTCTCCCCTTTCACAGCAACAAAAATGGCCATTTGCATCATCCAGAATCGCTTATTAAACACTAGAAGAACAAAAGCCACTGAAGACAGTCCAGATTTCCCTCCTGAGGTGCTCCTACTTCTCCCCTGGATGCACCTGCCAGAAGGAACCACGGCCATGGCTTTGTAAAATTAAGCAGCAGAGAGGAAGGCAGGAAACTTTACAGGGCAAACAAAAGGAGCAGAGAACAGCACTGGGGCTCTTATCAAAAGCTGTCAGCTGGGAAGTGTAATTGTATTTTATCCAGTTCCCTTGAAGCCTTCTCCCAAGTCCTCGGCAGTGGAGCAGGAACAGCCTGGCAGTTTGAGGCAGACTTATCAGTGGCACAAGATAATGAGAGGGGAACCAAATTGTCCATGAGAAAAATCTCCACTGCTGCAAGAAGTGAAATCAGGGGGCTCTGCAAAATGTATGATGTCCCCATGTCACCACCACCTGGTTTGTGGGCCCTGCTGAAGAGCAGGGAAATGCTCAGTATTGACTGCGTTTAGACTTTTGGCTTCCTTGTACTTTCACTCTCCAAATTCAGCCAAAAATAGGTTATTACTTCAACAAGGTCAGTTTCCCCAATGGAATTGTGGAGTATTATGTGGATAAACATGGGAGCAGGAGTAGAGAGTTCAAGGTTTACTGAGTGTCAAGAAGCTGCGACCACAACGGGGAGGCTGCAGTGACAAAAGCCAAGCCTGGCTGGAAACCCACAAAACACAGAAATCAAAGCAGCCATTAAAAAGACAGTGTTATAAAGGGGAAAAAAAGGGAGTGCAGACAACAGAGTGAATACATGTTAGAAAATGTGAAATGTAGGAAACTTGGAGATGAAAGGAAAACCCTTGAAAGGGAAATTAATGATAAACTGCTTATTATTTTGTTGTTGTTGCTGCTCTTTAGTTGTTACCCAAGAAAGATCTTAGAAACAAGAGCAGCTCTTTGGTAAAGAAGCAGAGTAACCCAAATACTAATGAGGAAGCACTTGCTGAGAAACCTCCTCAACTGGAATCACACAGACATGCTCCTGGTGCTCCCTGCGCTGCTGCAGGAATGTGTTCCATGCATCCCACGTGGATATTTACATCAGCAGAGCCAGATAAACCCTGATGGGAGCCCAGTGAGAGGTGACTGATAAGCCTGACCCATTTTGGAGAAGCTTCCCAGTGCTTCAAACTCCAGGGAAGGCCAAGGAGTCAGGAAAACCCTTTACCTCTAGGAGCTCCTGGCACGAGCAGCTGTCCTGAGCCAGAGGCTGACCCGGCCTGGGCTCCAGCAAAGCAACTCTTTATCAGCTCTTCCTTCACTGGGGAAGAATTAGAAGGCAGAAGTGTACTTAATCCCAGTCAATAAGGTTTTTTGGGAAGGTAAATCCTGTCCGGAGTTGCTTCCATTAAAGAGATTATAGTTATTAAGGCAGCTGAGGAGAACTAATGAGCTTTTGGATTTAAGGCTGCTAAGCATCCTGATTTAAAAGTTTGGAGTTAAACAGTGCCAAATAAATGATTTTGCAGGGATTAAGGATTTACTAACAGTCCTCAAGGTCAGAAACGCAACTACTGAGTGGGGCTACTTTGAGCTGGGAGTCGCTGCCAGACCGCAGTGAAGCCTTTGAGCTTGGGAGCTTCCCTCCATGCTGATCACATTCCAGCACTTATCCCTGTGGATTCTGTTGGCCATCTTCTCTCTGCCCAGCCAGGAGGTGGCTCCAGCAGCCCTGTGATTCAGGTATTCCCCAGGAGAGGGCACAGACATCCGCACAGAATTCCCTGGCTTCCTGCACATACCTGCACAGCCACTGCTCCATTGTAGGCAATTCCCAATTTACTTGGTGCGTTAACACCCAAAATGCACAGTTAGACATGAAGGAGGAATCCAGCACCTGTTTCTTCTCCTCCTTGAGGAATTTCAGCAGCATTGGAGCCACAGGAGTTGGGCTCCCTGCTTCCACGGCCTTCTGGGAGCTCCCTTTTGGAGCCTGGAATCCCAGGATGGTTTGGGTTGGAAGGGACCTTAAAAACATCCAGTTCCACCTTCCACTAAACCAGTTTCCTCCAAGTTTATGCAGCCTGGCCTGGAACGTTCCCAGGTGGAAATCCCTCAACAGCAACGGCACCTGACAATCTGCAGATCCATCCATGGGGATTTTTGCTTATGGATATGTCTTCATGGATTCTCATTCACGCTGAATTCCTTGCTTCTCTCCCATGGCTGAGCAGGCTTCAAGATCTGTCCTTTGTTGAGAGAGAGGGAGCAAAAAAGATCAGATTCATAAAGCAGTTTTGACTTTTCCCAACCCCACTGCCCTGCTCTGACTAACTCATTTATTACTCAGTAACCCCTACTAAGGGTTAGCATTTACTATAACCCTTACTCAGGGTTGTTACTCCAAAGGCTACTGGGTTTTGTATCCCCCCCCCCACTCCCCTAAAGAGCAGGAAAATACAGTTTCCAGGAGAACGCTCCAATCTACGTGCTGTTTGCAGGCAAGGGAAGCTACAATTAACACACCTTTCACCTGAATTTCCCCCAAATGTAAACTGCAGCTTTATCAATTGTAGTCAGTGTTAATGCTAATAATCCAATTAAATGTAAGGCAAGTCTAATTAAGGTAAATGAAGGATTTCACTGGCAACATTAAGAACATTTAAAATTAGCAAGAAGGAAAAAAAGGCTGTGAAACACCTGGGGACTGAGTATACCCAAGAGCCAGGCCTAATTTTTTGCCTTAATAGCTAGAAAATCCCCATTTTTAAGGTGCACAGTGCAGTGGGAAATATTGATCAGGGGCTCAATAACAGGTCTGGGGTCTATTCCGGGGGTTCACAGGCTCATCCTGCCCCAAGTGAGGATGGAGAGCTCAGGACCAGCATCTCCTGCAGGTCCCCTCCTTGTTACTCAGCTCCCACACGAGTATTAAAAACCTCCAAATGCTTATTTTCAGACTGATGACTGAAATAGCCTGCACGGCTCTGCCAGGCAGATTTAAACCATCCACATGCATCTCCCAATGCAAATGGCAGCCTGAAGCACTTGGGAAAGCCTTCAAAACATCAAATCAACTCCTTTCACCTCATGTCTCACCACTCTGCAGATTTAATTGTAGGTTTGACTGTTGCTGCACAGCTCTAAGTAAAGTATTGATTCCAATCTCGTTCATAAACACAAGGCAAGTTTTCTGCACCTGGAATCCCCCTCTTCCCTGAGCATTCTCCCACCTCACCTGAGTTTGCCAGCACTCAGAAAATGTAACAACTCACCTTGACTTTTGAATTAATGACTAAAAAGAATGGGATAAAAGAGCATTTTTAAATTACACCCTCAGCAGTGGGGCTGTGGATTCGTCACTCAAAAGCCACCAGGGAAATCTCTTCACCTGGAGCCTGGATCACCCACAAAGGTTGGACTAAGCTCCTCTCAGAGGCCAGAAGCTCTGGTTGCTCCTCAGGAAGCTTTGCAGTCAGCCTGGAGTCACCTGTGGTTGAGACACAAGCAGCTTCCCAGGAGAAAGAAAACACTGAAGATATTTGGCTTTAATATCTAAAGATATTTAGGTTTATGTATAAAGAAAAATCTAATTAAAAAATATCAGAGTAGCACAGTGTAAAGAAGACACTAAGTTTTAACACAGCTTCATTAGTAATAATTTTTGGGTTGTTTTTAAAGAACCTAGGCAGTGCTGCACCCCCCAAAACCATTAAGGCCACCCAGTTTCTCTCCTGTAAAGGAAGGGGAAGTGGCACCACATTCACTTTTAGATAAGCTCATTACTTAAGATCCTTTAATTGACTTCACATTTCCAAGTGTGAAGTTGTTCTTTGAGTTAATTAATAAACAATGATCAGACCAGCCATTTATCTACTTTAAAAAGGCGAGGTGTTTATTTTTGTAGGGAATAAAAATAAATTGTAATACAAGTGAAACTTCCTGGGACAAATACATTTAGAGAGAAAAAACCACAGTGCTTCTCTAGAGATGGACAGTTATTTTTTCAAGCAGTGCACAAACTAAACTGACACACAGGGCCATCATGGAACGTTCTGGAACAGGGAGTTTCACCACCCACAACTTACACAACTGTCCCTCAGCAGTGACACAGACAAACAGCAACACTGACGTTTCCAGCCAGCACTACACACAATTTTGGGAATGTTCCTACAAAGATCAGTTTGTGGACGACAGGGAAGGTTCATCTGGGCTCGGGATGGGATCCAGTGCTACGAGTTACTCCAGGAGTATCTGCTACATTAAATACAGATGCATTTACAGAGAGAAATGGTGGGAGAGACACACCACCCACTGCCCTCCTGCCCCGCTCCTGCACTGCAGAGGGGCCATTAAATAAATGTAATTATTAACTGGACGTCAAGTTAATGTAATTATTACAACACCTGCCCCAACAAATGACACTGACTGCTGCTGGCACCCACCTGGCTGCCTGAACATGGACTTAAGATAACCTAGTCCCTCAGCTAATTAATCAAGCTCTGGGTAGTAATTAAAACTGGTACATTCAGAGCAGCTTCTTCCCCCCAGGGAAGTGCCTGGATGTGCGTGAGGGCTGGAATGTAAACAAGGAATAACTGGGTTGGTCCCTACAAAAACAACCCCAGCACCTAGAGTTGTGGGACAGGCAGGAGTGACACAGACACTGCAGGAATTCTCCTGGTCCTTCACAGATATCCATTACTACACTGTGCCAAGGAATGATCCTTTGGGTAGTGACCCTCAGGGACTGGGGCTGCCCAAGGACCAGGCAGCAGTGCCTGGAACAGGAGCTCTTCCCTTGGAAATGCTTATCCTGTGGGTGCTGCAGCTTTGGGAGCTCCTGCCAGGGCTCTGTGTCTCCAAACCTGCTGGGAACAGCAGTCACAGGGCCCTTCAGCATGGAGATTCCAACCTGTAACCCCACAAGGTCTCACTCCAGGTGGAAATCCTCTGAAGCACACCTTCAGCTCCTGGCAAATCCTGCTCTCCAGGATTCCAGAAGCTTCCTGAAGACAACTGAAAGCAAAGCTTCCCAGCTGCCTCCAAGCAAGTGTCCTCCTCTATCCCAGGCATTTTTGCACCAGCCACACTGCAGGGGGAGTTTTCTTCCAAGGACTTAACTCAGCCAACCACTGAGCACAGGAACAGACCAGGCAGCCAGGAAGAAACTACACCTAAACCTTTAACAGACTGCTTTTTCTCACCTATTAAGAGGCCAGTGGAGAACTAAAACTATGGACAAACCCATTATTCCCTTTTTTTTCCAGCAGAGCAAACAGCACCCCTTGCATTTTCTCTGCCAACTGCAAAACAAAACACAGTTTAAGGATCCACCAGAGTGAAGTTCACATTAAGACATTTCAACTGAGAAATGAAGTTCCACAGGTCCCTCTTCTACTTCAAAGTAGTAGTTTTAACATAGAATGTGACCTACTGCAAGGTTACACCTGGTTGTAGCAGGAGGGACACTGAGCACAGGCAGGAGGGTCCTGGGGAAGCCTTGGAGGGACCCGGTGGAGCCAGAGGAGCTCCAGAAAAGAACCAGCTTTACACAAACAGAGCCCACCCACAGCAAACCACATCCCTTCTCCCTCCCAGTTCTCCCAATCATAAGAATCCAAATGGAAGGAAGTTGCATTGTTCACTCAAGAGCTCCAAATAAAAGCAGGATTTCTGACCTCAGGACGCAGGGAAGCTCCACTAGGAATAAATAAGTCACAGTAACTCTCATACAGGGCTTGCTGAAGCAGATTCCTATGTAACAGCTTTTCCACTCCTTTAACACTTCCAGGAAACAGAGAATCAAGTCAGCAGGGCGTTCCATGAGGAGGGAATATAGGCTTCTTGGAATGCTTCAGGAAGGAGATCCCACCTGACCTTCATTTTTGGTCTTCAAGCACCCCAGAGTTACCATCAAAACTAAAAAGCTTCTTGCTAACGGTTTTTCAAACCAATAAGCTCATGGAAAGCCAGGAAAGCCTAGAATCTTTTCCAGCTTTATAAATTACAGCACCAGCATGAATGATTTTTAATACACTGGAGGTTTGACCAAGTCTGTACACATTAAATGCAAGAGGTTTAAAAAGACAGGACATGAATTTTTGCATTTCCAAGTATAAAGTCACCCATTGTTCTGTCACTGAAGTCGAAAGCAGAAAGGTTACTACAAGCTTACCAACACTTGCAGGGTCTGAAGTGACCTGGTGGTGGTTACACACTCCTGTAGTAACATTGTAGTCAAGAGGATTTGTAGAGATCAGGAATAATTAATAATAATTAAACTTTCTCAAGGTAATCTGTGGCAATTCCAAAGACAAGGCAACGTGTAAACATTTACGGAATCCTCCTGCAAGCTGGTTTTACACAATAATTAATCAATGACGTGTCTAAAACCTTCAGGAGTCAGTCAAAACCCTCTACAATTCTGTATCTCTAATGAAAATCAGAGATATTAAAGATATTAAAAGAACTGATGATCTCTAGAATACTTGGTCCTAAAAAATCCCTTTCTGGGCCTCATTTCCCATTTGAGATTGCTCCAAGAAGCCAGTACATTCTTGTACCACCTGGAAAGAAGAGACAGAGGCTGATCTGTAAGTCATAGCTGGGGCAGCATTTCGTGTGCTTGGTTTTTAATCAATCATTTCAGCTCCCACTCCTTCCTTGAAAACAACTCTATTATTTGCTTTATGACTGACAACCCCCCAGTATTAAAAAACTTCCTCTTTGCCATTCCAGGCAGTGAAGGAACTCTGTGTTCTTGGCTCTTGCCCTTTTAGAGTCTTTTGACATGCTTAATAAAATAGATATTTTCTTACCCAAAGTGAGACACTCAGGGGAGTTTTTGGTTGTTTTTTTTCTACTTTACCTTGAAGACCGAACCTCACCCAGTGATTTCACCCTGGGTTATAAACACAATGAGGGGCAGATATTGCATTTTATGATGCTATAATGGAATGTTTCTACTTCTTACTGGAGATTGGGAAGGCTCACTTCAATATTTGCTTCATAAAAGAGAAAAACTGATTTTAAAACTTAACAGCAGCACCTAAACAACAGTTTCAAGAGCAAGCAAAAAAGCATCCTGAATTAACTGCACAAAGGGACTCTGTGCAATTAAGCACATCTGTAGAAGCTTGTCCAGAACGTGGAATAGTTTTCCTGGGGGTGGAACATCCTCCACCTCTCCCAGGCCACGTTGTGATCTCAGAAATGCTCCTTAGGCCTTCGCCTTGACAAACAGCACCTGGGCTGAACTCGTGAGCTCTTCAAAAACAGTCTGTTCCCAGGAACTCTGCTGGATAATGAGCTCCTGGTTTTTAACCAACAGCCTTGGAAACTGATTTTTCTTGCCTGAACAAGTTGAACAACATTTTTATTGATTTTTAAACATTGTTTATTGATCTTGCAAAGAACTTATTGACCCAAATTGTGGTCAGGATGGAAAATGACTGTGACTAAAGCCAACTCAGGAGTCCTGAGTGAGACCCTTGGAGCTCTCCTAGACCACAGGTGGCTGCACCAGCATCTCCCTTGGAGCAGGACACCTCTCAGAGCCACAAAATTCTCAAGTTTGCTCTACTTGGAGGAGCCAGGGCTGAAACCTCAACCCTTTGCCCGCTGAGAACATGCAAAGGCATCCAACACGAGTCCTTCACTGAATTCCAGGGGAATTTCTCCCAGGGATATACCTGTACACACTCCTTTAGGGCTGTGGGATGCCACAGCAAATGGACTGGGAATGTTGCTCTCCTGGATTCTTAAGTACTTTAGAGCTGTAAGGAAGTTCAGCCTCCAAGGGAGTTGTGCTTTTAGTAAATCCTCCAGGAATCCTTTGGTAAATTGTTTATCTCCAGCTATGGATTCAGTGCTGTTAAGTTTAAGTGCTGCTTATGATTCTACAAAACCTTTAGGCCTAAACTGTTGGTCAAGCCCAGGGCCCAGTTTGGCAGTGTGGTCTACTCTGAACCTTGTGCCTCCACAGGAGGCTCTCCCTTATTCCTTCTTATCCTGACCCTTTTCCATTCCCAGCCTCCAGGTGGATAATTTTTGGTTGGTTTTGGTTTTACAATGATTGATTTTCTCTTTTAGTGTGCTTTTTCTGCGTGTGCTTTAACCATGTATATGAAGCAGTAGAGTGAACCTTGCCAATGAACTTGGTCACACTTCTACTGTTCCATGAAACCTGCTTTTGCTGGGGGTTCTTTGAGGGACCTTCAGACACTTATTTGTGACAGGGACACCCATTCCTTGGGGAAAAAAGTCCTTGTTTCTTTACAGGGCTTCTGTATAGATGCAATACACGTCCCTGTTTTAAACCTGCAACTTTGAACTGTATCTCCAGTTGAGATTCCAGCACATGGAAGACTCCAAGTAGCGTTAACAAGCCCTGGAGCCACAGCCACGTCCCAAGGTGTTCATGTTCACTTCATGTTCCAATGAGGGCTCACATCCCAATTTCCCTTTTGTCATAAAATTACCAAGTTCATTGCCACGAGAGACACTGTTCATCTCACCACATCTTGATGGTACAGACAAAACATCCCAGCAGTCCATGTAACTTTAACATCCAAGATAACATTCTCTGTAATCACTCAGCAAGTGATAAAATCATTTTAGGCCCCATTTCAATAAGAGAACACAGCTCATCTGTAATTGCTGCCTCATCAGTGGATGTGGAGACAGCACATTGATCCCAGCTTAAAACGGAGTTACTGTCTTGCTTCAGCTTAACCAAGACCATAAAATAAGAGAGAAAAGTTCCACAGAAATGTTTTCCTATCTTTTCTCGTTTCTAATCCTCCCTCTGGTCAAAAATCCATGTGTTACAGGCTGACTCTGGCTTGCTGCAGTAAATGAGGTCCATAAGAACTTATTCTTCGAGAGGTCAGCTTAGAAAGAAGCTACTGAACTCAGTGGGATCAGCAAAGATCCTGGGGAGGCTGCAGCAGGTAAAAACCTCCTTAGAAATACTGACTACAAAGACCCAACACTACACTTTACACTACAATAATAAAAACAGCGCATGGTGTGGCTGGATATGAGAGCAACCTCAGAAAAAGGCACGGGGGTTTGGTTTTGTGTAACAAAAATGCATAGGAAACAAAAACTGAGTCAGTTCTGCTACAAGGTGAGGGTCCATGCAGAGAGTCATTCACAGCTAAGAAAGGGTGGTGGGGGGTTTTATCATTTTAAGATGAACTAGAATTTTTTATCATTTTAAGATGACCTTGTACTGGCACTGAGCACAGACAGATTGCATCCTCTCTCCTCTGGTTACAAACACTGCCCAACTCTCAGCATTAATTGGCCAGGATTTCTTCCAGCTTCAAACACTAGTGCTGGCAGGCAGCCACAAACCTTAAAAACACACATGCTTCCACCAAAACCCGAGTTTACATGAGCTCCAGGAGCCTCCTGGTCAGCTCTGCATCATTCCAGCTGCACAGGGATGTGTCCCAAACCCAACCTGCTCCCCCAGCACACCCTGTACTCACACTCAGCTGTAAATGGGGGTCTGCACCCCGTGGGGTTACCCCACCAGAGCCTGCTTCACCCAACAGTTCAGAGCTCCTCACTGGTGCTGAGCATTCCCAGAGCTCCTCACTGGTGCTGAGCATTCCCGTCCAACACCTCTGCGGAGGCACCAAGATCCTGGTGGTGGTGAGACAGGTTCTCTTTGTGCTTCTGGTCCACAGCTGAGCCCCCAGCTCCAGGGGAGGTCCCGTTGCTCAGCACAGGGGGTGCTGCCCCTCCATAGTCCTGAGGAGTGTTGGGCACGGGGGCTTTGGGAGCAGCATGTCCTGCTCTGGGGAAGGAGGAAGCTTCACCAGGCAAAGGACCATCAAGGAAAGGAAGTTTCTACACAAATAAAAAGATGTTAAAAAAAAATTAATAAAAGGTACTATTCACAGGTGTCAGTAGCGTACAAAAAATCAGCTGTCAACACAACAGCCCTGTGCCAGTGCCTCTTTTCCAGCACTGAAGTCCATGGGCACATGTTTGATACAAAGACCAGAGTTTAATTAGGAAAGCTGAAGTTTTCAGCATCCACATTAAACTGGCAAAGGACAGTGATAGCCTTCTCACTGGTATATTTTTAGATGTGTTTTTTTAGTTTGTCTGTGGGTGTTCTGGTTTTTTTTTAATACAAACAGCAAATCTACTGCTACAGAACCTTGTCATTTAACCCCTCATTTTGCCCAGCTTACTGAAACAACTCTCCAGTGCCAATATTTAAACCCAGATACATTGGCCAAAGCCTTCATGGGATTTGAAATACTAAAGAAATATAAATAGCCTCACGTTTTCCAGTTCAGATGCATTGTCCTCCAGCTGCAGCTTCTGGCTCATGCAGCTCAGCAGATGATCCAACACACACTGTTTTGGGTGCATCCCTTTGTCAAAGCGATTGTACATCCCACACCAAAACCTCAAGAACAGGGCAGGAAAAGGGAATTAGGAGGTCACTTGTGCCCTACTGCCAACATTCTGTTAAGAAAAGAATTTTCTTCAAGAATTCTTTTAAGAATTTTCAACAGCTTGTGGTAGGTAATTGATTGCAAAAAACCACCACGGCCTTGGATTATGAAATTCTGACTCAGTGGGCAAATTTTCATAAAGTTAAAAGACCTGACAGTAGGTATTACAATAGGATGAAAATACACTTTTTTTTTTCTATAGCAGACTTACTGGAGGCTTGGGCAGCTCGCCTTCAAGTCCTCTTTGCCCACCAGTAACCACATACAGCACTTAAAAACACATTTGCATCCCCCTCTCCCTCAGAAGGGACCAGACACAAAGCCAAACTCACCACCTCTTGTAACACCCTGGGCAAGCAACCAGAACACCCTTCTTGGGAAAAAAACCCTGACTGCATCAGCCTGGGTGTGACTGGGCACCAAAATTCCTGCTTGAAAGACTTTCTTAATATATATTAAAAAGGAGAAAAAGAGGAACTTTCTCAAACAACTGTCTAGCCTATGACTTACATGTGACAGAGCAAGCAGTCAGGGGGCGCGTGGTTCTATCTTCATCTGAAGTTATGTTTTTCCTTGCCTTTCCTCACCCTCTTTCTCAACCCCAAAGAAAAAAATATTAAATTACAGCACCTGCACTTATTTAACCATTACCGGTGCACTGCTAATCTCAGTTAATGGGTGAGGAATGGAGGGGAAGGGTAAAACAAACCAAGCTGATCAGTGCAAATTTATTTTATTAAACCCGAATTATCAATCTACATCATAATGAAAGAAATCCCCCCTTCTTAAATGAGCAACTTACTGGAAACTGAAAGGCAGTGTGTTTGGTTGAAGCTCTTTGTAAGCTGTAAATCCTCTGTACAAAGGATTTCTCAATTCCTGCTTCCTCTGTAAGAGGAAAGGCCACAGAGAATGGGTCTTCTCAAAGATTCTGTCAAGTACAAATAACATCTAATCACTAAAAAAAAAGAGGCAAGTGGATTAAGAACTCTAACTGTTCAGAGGAGAATTAGATTAAGGAAGCTATGAATTATTTTTACACATTATCTGATTAATTACATAAACGCAAGATACATCCCTGAGGAATATATAATCCACCAGCCAATCCAGAAGGGCTTACTGTGGTCCAAATTAAAACATCTGTCTTCTGAGATATAATTTTTTAGCATCTCTCAAGACAATGCTACCCTTAACCAATCCAGAGTTATATTAAAACACACAAACACATCCAACCTGCCCCTTTCCTGACATTTCAAGTCACTTCTGGCTCTACCAACTACCAACTCACTTGAGATCCTCACGCTCCTTGTGGCAGGTCCCAAGGAAGTTGCCAAACTGGCAGGAGTAAACATGGTCATGGATTTCCAGAAGGAACCTCTCATTGAACTCAAAGGAGCAGGGGAACTGCTGCATGAGCTGCCAGACACACTCCACAAACTGGGTGAACACGGGGGACACCTCCTTGGGGTCCCCATCCAAGTGGCCACACCTGGAGAGATGTAAACAGGGTTAAATCCTGTGTCACCCAACACAAAAAGAGCCCCCTAAACATTAAAATGGGAAGTCTTCTTCCAGTTCTTCAAGCTTATGGTTTGAACTCAGTAAAAGTCCTGAAAAACAGCAGCTGAGATCTTCCCTCAGGAGATAATTGCAAAAGAATGAATCAGAACCTTATTGATGGCACAGGCTGCCCAGGGCAGGGGTGGAGTCACCACCCCTGGAGTGGATGTGGCACTTAGGGACATGTGGGTGCGTTAATGGTTGGACTTTAGGATCTTGGAGGTCTTTTCCAACATTAATGATTCTGTGATTTTATGATTAGCACTCCTCAAATAATACAATTTTTCGGGTAGGAAAACACCCAGAATTCAGACAATGAATTCAAGCCTATAATTCTGCAAAGTAATAAAGAAACACTGATGAAATAACAGCCCTGGAAGATACTGGCTTTATGTCACCAACTCCAGTCTTTTCCAAATCTTCTCTTCCCTCACCTGTATTTTCCTTTACATTTTTCCTGGGAGCACAAAAACCTGAAGACACTGTATTGGTTTCCCAGTCAAGTCCCACCCAGTCACTCTACCCAAATAACCTGCTCCTCTTACCTGTGGGAGAACTTGTGGCCCATTGCAATCCACTCCTTTTCTATCAGAACCTGCAGTTTCAAAAGAGGGATTAAAAAAAAGAGCATTACTTTGGTTAAAAAAGAAAAGTGAAGCCTTTGATGATAAAACCTAAAAAGCTGCTGACTCTATAGTTACAAGTATATCCACAGAAATCAATGGGAACAGTAATTGTGATTTACAGATTATCCAGTTACCAGTGCAATGGCATTGTTGGAATGAGAACTTCAGCAAGTCTAGTACTATTTTGAGGGAGCTTCTATGTTCTTAAAGTCATAATATATAAGCACACCGAGCTAAAAGAATTAACAGCTTAATATTGCCCTATGTGCTATTTAACTCACCAAAATAAATCAGCAGCTGGAATTCAACAAATGTTTAACACACAAATAGGAATATAAGAAGTACAGCTGCGTATTGAGGAGCTCAGGATGAAATCAGAACAACCAATTTCTATTTTAAATAGAATCCCTGTGCTAGCTATAGGAAAATAAAAAGGAAGCAGTGTTTTCATGAAAGATGTCTCAAAAGGAACCACATGACTGATGCTGCAGTCATTATTTCTTGCTGGATCATATCTAAAGATCAATTCCTGATCTCATCATGCAGAGGCTTAAAGAACAGAAGGCAGGAAAAACGCGCAACAGAGTTTTTCAAAGACTTCATTTATATCGCTTATCAAATTTTTCCATTCCTAACACTCCTCATTAATTCATTTAGGAATAACCACTGTCAGGGGACTTGTGCCTATAAACCCTTGTCTCAAGGGACAGCCAAGGATGTATCTGTGTTAGTAATCGCTCCTGTTCCTAAGAAATTCATGTCTCTCAGTTCATGCAGAATTGTTCACAGCCAAAGCCCAGGCAGATGTTTCCTATGCTGATGCAATTTTAACTGTTAAAAAAACCTGCAGTATAATCCAAAAGCAAAAATAATAATAAAAGTAGCATGGAATGTAAGGAAACAGTCCTGGCACGGGAGAAGGCAAAATTTGCATTGTTGTGATTCCAGGGATTCTTATATGGATCTCTTTTGAGAAAGAGCAGCAGCTCTTCAGGTATTTAACAAGGGACGACTGGAAAGGCACATCCCAGACTGCACTGTATTCACGGAGGGATGGCTGCAAAAAAGAAGAAGCCTGCACTAGAAGCAAACAGCCAAATTCATATGAAATGGCTTTTAAAAAGCTCTGAAATGAGGCAGATTTTACTGATATACAGGTTATACACTGCCTCGTGCTCGACAGTGAGTTCACTCAATTCGAAATCTTGGCAGATAAGACACCTACATGACAAGCTCCTACAGCACTTTTTGGTGGATTGCAGCCAGAGCTGCATCCTTCCCTCATCCATCTCTTGCTGAAACCTCTCATTAGTGGCTCTCATGTGGACATTCAAGGAAACAAAGATTCGGGAATTGTAAATCAACCCCTGCCTTCTGTGCCCACAGAGCAATTAAAGCTCATTACAGAATCAAAGCTCCTTTATATAGGTCACCTCCTGCTTGTGCCAGGAAAGGGCCTCAAACACTTAATTAGTGCCTGTTTACCTTTCCAATGCAGGAAGCACTTTTTAGTTTTGAATTTTTAAAATTCCAACATTGGTGTCCTTACCATGAAGCCTTTGAAGGTCCTGTAGAAGGGGTCCAAGAGGAGCCCAGCCAGGGAGCAGACCTGGGCTGTGCGATCCCACCCGTCGGAGCAGTGCACCAGGACACTGGCCTTCTCCTCCCTCACAGCCTGAGGAGACACCACACACAGCACTTCAGCACCTTTCCAGCTAGACTTCCGAAATAAATGCTACCCCTTCATCTATATTTACCTAAAACTCCAGAGGAATATTTGTCACTTCTCATCTGGACCACGGAAATGCACCAATGTCTGTGGGTTGAACATCAACCCACAGAAACCCCAACTAGAATGAAATGCTGCACCGTGTCTTGGCAGCAACAGAATGCCAAGAAACAGAGCCTGTGATCTCAAACACTCAGTCTCCTGAAAGGCCAAGAATTCTCAGTCTCCTCCTCTGAGGAAAGATTTGGTGTATGGGTAAAGAATCAGACACATGGAGATCAGGAACTTCAAGACAAATTAGAAGAGCTGATCCCAACCTCCTCCCATATGGATCATCTTCTTCCCCTTGTACCAGTGGCAGGAAAACACAATAACATTTTCATGTTTGCTACATGGGAAAATTCTAAGAGACAATTACTCTCACGACTCTTGCAATGTTATTTCCTGCACACCCTTTACTCCTCCAAAAGAGCCCTAGTGACTTCTCTCCTTTTCCTGACCTGCAAAGTCATGAGCTCTGCAGAAATTAGGATTGTGTTCAATAGTCAAAATTAGTGTCCACATCACATAAATCCAGCAAATAAACTGGTCAAAACAATCCTGCCATTAAAGCAGAGCAGGTAACTGAATAATGAGCCCAGGGTTATGAGTTGTTTGCACTACTGGACAGAACTGCTTCTATTTAATTTTATTCACATTCTGTGGTTTTACCTGTTTCAAATGAGTTCTAATAAAGCCTCAGAAACCGCTTGCTGCAAAACAGCACACAGGACAACACCCCAACACTTTGTCACAGCAGTGTCTAGGAGAGCCCAGCTGGATGACCCACTTATGTCCTCCAAGTTGGTTTGGAGAGCTGAGGCCAACCTGGATAGCAGTGTTTTCCCACTGTCTCTCCACCTTCCCAAACAGACAACTACATGTTTTTTAATTCACCTGCAGGCTGGAGAGCAGTTTTACCTTGGCAAGGAAGACACCTGCATCCATGACAGCTTTGATGTGCCGTAACCAACCCGAGTTCTCCAGCCCAGTGAGGAAGTCGCTCATGGAGGGGGATTTCATTTCACACACTAAGAACAAACACAAAGAAATGAGCTGACACCCTGTGAACAGCATCTCCCGCACCTCCTCATTAGCTCTCCACAGCCTGGTATCCTAACAGCTACATTTTTAAAGTGTCAGCAGCAACATCCTGTCTAAAGGACACAGAAACTCCTGGTTGAATACTTAAAATTCATAACTAAAAACTGCTGGTTTGTGTAAGAACTTCAGGCTCAGAAAATATCCTCCTCTTTTTTTCAATGGTAACTCATTCTTTTCTCAGCTCAGTTTTTTCCAACAAAGCAAGTGTTTAGCGATCTGTTACTTCACTATAAATCACCATCACACTCACATCTACAACCCTTCCCTCAGCATCACAGAGATTTGAAGACAGGAGAGTTCTAATTTACAGAGAGAGAAATAACATGTCTAACCTTGAAGGCAACTCACTGTAATGAAACCCAGCACAGAAAATACTGACAGTAATTAAGTTCACTAACAGTCCATAAGCACCAGAGTGAGGTTTTATCACTGTTGAAGAATATGGGAGCAATCAAGTGTTTATTCTGCCTTCTCTTCCACCACAAAATAAATCTGCCAGGAACACGGAATTGAGGACTCCTACTTGTGATCATCCCCCTCTTGATCCCCAATGGCTCAGGTAAGTATTTCTTCTGCTCTGCTTTGCTTTTTCCCCTAAGATAACAGGGAGCTTAATTACCTGAGGTTCTGCATTTTAATATATTTATGTATTAAAAAATGAATTTATGTATTAATCAAAAGAAATCAGAAATAAATGACAGGTAAGAACGAGGTACATATGAGATTCAAACCTTTGGAAGATCATGCCAAAAATGTATGTCAAATCAGAGATTAGAAATTTGAAACTGTATTTGAAATCAGATTCAATTCAGATAACACTGAAATACTCCAAACTCAATATATCAAACCCCAAAAAATATTTCCTAAACAACCTCTGTTAGTTTTCTTTCAACCACCTCATGAAGCAACCATGAGACTTAGTTGCAAAATGTAGTATTTCTAATGTAATACCCTTTTCCTTTTGATTTGGCACATTAATTAAGGAATGCTGTTAGTGTTGGCTGCTGGTTTTGAACCACTACAAAACCAAGCACAAGAACAAATCAAATGTCAAGCAGGAAAGCATTTTAACCACAATGATACTTTCAGCCACTTCCACAGAGCAAACAAAGCAAGACACTGACTCTGCTCCCAGCACAATGCTGTGCACGTAGGATTTGGATATTTTTTTGTCCAAAAGTGGCCAGGGGTAGCAAAGGCCAGTCCCTGGGCTGTACCCACCTTCCAGGAGTTTCTGCAGGCTGCTCCTCATCACATGAATATTCTCTATGCCAATGAATTTGAAGCGGATGTTCTCATAGTTGTCCTCGTTCTCATAGCCCTTCCCAGCAGCTCGGTTGGCCATGGCATTCAACTGCCAAATCCAAGGGAATGGGAGAGAAAAGGAAGGGAAAATTACAACACTCTACAGAAAGAAATCAGCCTGTTTTGCAAGACGTTCTTTCTTTTTAAAATCTCCCAGAAAATGGACTGAACAAAGCTGTTACTCAGCTGTACTTCCCCACCTCCCAGACATTAATTCCCTAAAATTACACCAGTGTCTCCAGTCCATTACTCATATGCAGAGGCTCATTAAGACCCTGTCTAGAATTTCCCCAATTTCTGCTGTCATCAAAGCAGGCAGAGAGACACTGAGCCTGCCCTAACTGTGCAGCTACCTAAGGAAATGCAGAGAGAAGTAAAGGAAAGCAAAACTAGGAAAGTCATTTTTCCCAGTAACATACATACACGGTGGGATAGAAATAGTAAGAGAATTCCAAAGCTTTTCACAGACATACATGCACAGATGAAATAAAGCCACCTGAGGGAAACATAGAAATATTCAAGTCGAGCAGGAAGAATACAGCAACCAACTGGAACTGCAGAAAAGTAGAAAAGAAGCCAGTTGCCCTAAAAATTAACCCAAACAGTTCAAGAGCTACAGGAAATCTTGAGTGGTGACAGAAAACAGAGCTCCACCTCCCCCCAGGTTACTCTGGGCAGAGGAGGGATTTGCCTCCATAGAGAGGAGGGAAGGAAAAGTCAGCTATGGTACAGACATGTTTAAGACTATCAAATAACTCCAGTGTTTCAGTTCTACCATCCAAAGTAAGGTATGTGGGGTTTGAAAGAGAAATGTCACCAATTATAAATTATCCCCTTTTCACCAAATATTTTAGCACAAAATTGCCATCAAGGATGGATTTCAGGGGAACATCTCTGACACTGGAAGCTGCCTGTACCAAAAAAATCTGCAGTGATTGCTATAAACATATACATCATTACAGAATAGGTGATCTCAGGAAATGTCACAGTACAAAAAGGCAAAATAACACTGGAACAACAGGTGAAACATTCCCCATTTTCCCCAAAAGACTTTTCCCTTCTTGCCCTTGCCATAGTTTTAACTAAATATGCAGTGTCTATAAAATAACTGCAATATCTCAACAGTGAAGCAGGTTCTCAGAAAGCTCAATTTCAAAACAGTCAGTGCACTTTTAAATCTTTGCATTTAAATACTTGGGTGCTATGAAATTCCTTGTGTTTTAATTTCCTTACACCAACACTCCTAATCCATATGCTTACAAGAGAATCATTTGATTTGGTTCTTAAATTCAGTTCCTCGAGGTGACAGTCATTAGAGATTGAATTTTGCTAGTATTTTATCAATATCCTCTTAAATAAAACCCTCAGCTCTGAACTTCTGGCCCCAAACAGTGGCTATGGACCAGAAGAGTTGAAGTGTATTAAACTCCAAGCTGCACATCACTGGTGTATTTTTAAAAGGCAAAAAAAATGGAGGAATTGCTTTTCTCAGTTGTTATCAGATCCCACACAGCTGCACTTCCTGCCAGGTCTGCCAGTAAATATACAAATAATAGTGTATCTTTTTAATATTTATATATATTATAATTTTTATTTTAATATACAATTTATTGCATATTATATAATAAATAGAGCAATATAATTTATATTACACATATAAAATAATATACTTATATATATTTATTATATAAATAAAAATATTATTTATCTGTATGTATAAATATATATATGTCAATTGCTTTTCTTAGTTGTTATCAGACCCCACACAGCCTCACTTCCTCTCAGGTCTGCCAATAAATACATAAAAAATATTTTATATTTTGTATATTTATATATATATATATAATATATATTATATATAATAAATATAATAATATAATTTATAGTGTAGAAATATAAATATATTTCTCCAAAATATATGTAATTATTATATAATAAAACATTTTATATAAATAAAATAAATATTTTATACAAACATATTTATTATTTATAAATATATATTTATGTGTATATAAATAAAAAGTCTATATGGAGTCTCGTTTATTTTTATATATTCAAATAAATAAATAAATAGATAGATAAATAAGAATCCAGTGCCATGAAACTGCATTCTGAGGCTTCTTCCCAACTCAACACATGATGGACTCTCTGCAGGGAAATGCCACAAACTTCAACCCAGGAGACTCCAGGAGTGCCAGATCCCAACAGCACTTAACTCTGCAGTTATATATCCTGAACCAGGTGACCCTGCATCCCTGATCCCACACAGCCTAGAAAGCACTGGCAGAGTTGTTACCCTGGAATATTCTGAACTGGAAGAGAACCACAAGGATCATCAATGAGTAGAGTGACTCATACAGGGACTGACCCCACAGCCTCGGCAATAGCACCACACTCTAACCAACCAAGCTAATCTCAGTTGTGCCAGAGTAACCTGGAACCAGCTTTACTAATTCAGACATGAGGTACAGAAGCAGCCCAGAACCCCAGGAAGGTACCTTTGGCCTTGTGTCTACAACATACATGAAGGGGCTCCCGGGGTTGGCCTCTCGGATGGCCTGGAGCATCTGCTCGTCCTCCAGGCAGCGTGCGCTGAACCCGGCCAGGGGCTGACTGCAGCGGCACAGGGCAGCCTGCAACACACAGACACAGTTCACCCACAGCACCCCACATGGGATGAGCATTGACCCCACAGACATACAGGGTGAGCCCTGACCCCATAGCACCCCATACACACACATGGGGTGAGCACTGACCCCACAGCACCCCATACACACACTGGGTGAGCCCTGACCCCACAGCATCTCATACACACACAGGGTGAGCACTGACCCTACAGCAACTCACACACACACAGGGTGAGCCCTGACCCCATAGCATCACACACACACAGAGGGTCACCCCTGATCCCACAGCACCTCTCACACACACAGGGGGTCAAACCGGATCCCACAGCACCTCCCACCCACCCCAAACACCCACTGAATGGGGTTAATTGTATTCTCTTTCATTGAAAAACTGCTGCTTAACTGGACCCACACAAACCTTACTGGGCTATTTCTCAAAGCGAGAGGTTTGGGAAACTTCATTAAGTAGAGAGGCCAAGAAACCTCACAGTGTGCTCTGCCTGATGATCAGGATCCCAAATGTTAGCAGTCCACAGAACCCCAGAATCCCAGAAGGGCTTGCTTGGAAGGGACCTCAAGACCACCTCATTCCACGCCCTAAGCAGTATGTTCCACCTTCCACTAGCCCAGGTTGCTCCCTGTCCAACCTGGCCTTGGACACTTCCAGGGATCCAGGGGCAGCCACGGCCTCTCTGGGCAACCTATGCCAGGGCCTCCCCACCCTCACAGGGAAGGATTTATTCCCAATATCCCAACTAACCCTGCCCTCTGGCATTTTAAAACCATTCCCCCTTGTCCTGTCACTATGTGCCCCTACAAAAAATCCCTCTCTCTCCTTTTCATAAGGCACTGGAAGGCCATAATTTCTCATGTTTTCTACTTGGTTTCTATTTCCAAACCATTCTTTTCCACAGTTTTCCTTCTCAGTTGTTACTGTTCCACGCTCAGAAGTGCACTGAGTATGCTTTAAGTTGCCAGCACAACTCCATGCAGTGCCCAGGTCAAGGCACATTTCCTCAGGAAAACAACAATTTGGCTGTGACAGCATTTTCCTCACATCAGCATCTAAAACACTGCTGAGGCAGCAATGTTAAAAATTTACATTCTGGTCTTCAGTGGAAAAAAACAAAAAAATGAAACCTTCACTTATTGTGACCTAGTGGGGATTTATTTCAGGGTGGTTCCTCCTCTTCAATACTAATAAAATCTAGCTGAGTTAACATGGAACTTGGTAAAACATTATTGAATATAGCTAAACAGGAGATTTAAAAGCCCCACATCAGAAGGAATTGCTGAAAGTTGATTTAAATAAAAAGGAAGGTTGGAAAGTTTGGGCTTTTTGCAGAGCTCTGGATGCACCCCAAGTGTTTGTCTTCGGCTTATTCTGTGACTCAGAATGAACTAATATTTAAAGCCATTAAGAGAAGCACAGTTCTCAAATGTCTCAAGTCTAATAATTATCTCATTATTTCCTGTCACTAGAAGGGAACTGGGCAAAAAGGGGAACCCTCGCTCTCACCCCAAGCCAGCACTAACATTGTTTTCCTTATACAAGTAAGAAAGCACTGGAATCCGCCCTCGGCTTCTGAACTTTGAACTTCCCATCACCACTGCCTTGGAGGCAGCTCGAGGCACCACGATTTCTGGAGGGTATGTGCTGCAAACCTGAGTGAGAAGAAAGAAAAAAAAAAACCAGATACTAGTACTGAGCAATTCAAAATCCATGAAAAATTCATCTTGAGCTCATGACATTAAGATTTATTTAGGAAAATAACACAGGAATAGGTTCAAAATAAAACAATGTGAAGGAAAGGATCAATTTTAAAAGTGAACCTAGAAAATGGACTGCACTGCACCCAGTACATATTAAAAGAAGTTCTTTAAATTCATAAATTCTATGAAAGTTTCTGATTTAGAATCACAGAATGGTTTGGGCTGGAAAGGACCTTAAGAATCATCTTGTCCCAACCCCCTGCCATGGGCAGGGACACCTTCCACTAGCCCAGGTTGCTCCAAGCCCTGTCCAACCTGGCCTTAGACGCTTCCAGGGATGGGGCAGCCACAGCTTCTCTGGGCAACCTGTGCCAGGGCCTCCCCACCCTCACAGGGAAGAATTCCTTTTCACAAAAAGAGAAAGTAAGAACAACTGTATTTAAAAAGTTCCCTTTAAATCTTATTCTGAAAAGGAGTTACCACCAATCAGGAAGCACCCTCAGAGACCAGCTTTATCTTTCCTCCTCAAACCAGTACAGTCTCTCAGCATAGACTTCACAGATGAGCTCCTCCCCAAGCCTGGCTTTACATTAGGTTTGACAATTTTAACACACAGGCTGGAAACCCTAAGGAAATTCTAAAGCACTGGCACTTGAGAGTTACACTTGAGCAAGTACAGCCTCAGAGTGATTAATGATTTGAGCTGCTCACATTCAGGTGCCTTAATCAGCTACTGGAAACAGCATCTCTGCCATCACATCTCAATTCAGGCATCCAAACACATAGGTAGGTAAAATGAGCTGTCACTTCTGACAGTACAGGCTTGTATTTCTTCAACCCAAAGTGTAACAGCAAAGAAAGCTGCCCAGGGAAGAGAGTGGGGAGCAGGGGAAGGGATTCAGGACCGAATATGCTGGATTCTTCCTCAGAGTTGCCTGTTTTGGCTTTTTGACAGCCAGGTCTGACTGTTCCACATTAGAAGAAACAAAAAGGGAAATAATGTGCAACAGGATTTTGAACAAGCTTGCTGACAAATGCTGTTGTTTATTGTTGTTTAGATCCAAGATGGCCTTTCAAAAAAAATAACAGCAGCAGCCAGTTTGGTCTGAAATGACAGAGAGGCCTTATAAAGCAGAAGATCCAACCAAGCAAGCAAAAGAAGGTCTGTTTTTCTCCTTCCTTCCCTAGTCCCTCTCCACTCTGCCTCACCCCCTATCAATCCAAACTGCTGCCATTTATTTGTCTCCTACACATCTGTCCCTAGTCAGGTGGGACAGGCTTCAGAAATACCAAAAGCAGCTAAGGGTACTCCAGGCTTTTCCTAACAGATGGTTTGCCATTTCTCTAGCAGAACAATTCTCTGGTCCCTTGCCAGGGGGATCAAAGCAAACCAAGGTGACTCTGCAGCTCTTCTGTAGTATCATTATCTGCAACTTCCCATCAAGATGATGCTGCTTAAAACCAAGAGAGCTCATTCCTCCCCAGAGGCAGCAGCAGGGCTGCTCTGTGTCATTAATAACAACAAGGAGATACTGCATTAAATGGCTACTTGGGGCAGGAATTACCTCGTAGTCCTTGTTAACATCCGTTATTTCCCAGTAGTCGTTTGGAATTCCCATGCGCTGGTAATCCAGTTTTAAATCAATTAGTTTCCACCCAATTTCCCGGTTCTCTTTAGACATTTTAGGATTGTAAGAGAAAGCATAAAGTTCTTCAGGTTTCACTGGGAAGAAGAAAGAAAAAAAATTAACTATTTAATAACTAAAGAGATGCAAAGACATACAGAGAGGCCGGAACTTCTGGAAATCAATCATTCAGTGCTGCAGAGAAGAGTATTTGAGATATTTAAAACTTCTCAACCCCATATTTATAGGATTTTGGTCAGGGTAGTACCAAGGGCTGACAATTCCTCCTGAAATCCTCAGGAATTTCCATTACTCAGTTCCCACATGCAAGGAAATAGGCTTAAAACATTTTGTTAGAATTAATTCTAAGTCTGAAGCGGTAATTTTTCCTGAACAAATGATTTCCTCCTAAATTCACTACAACAGGTACGTTAGATGGGATTTATGTCATAAGCATTAACCCATAAATGACAACACATACTAAAAGATCTGTTTTCTGTGGAGAGTTCATACAACAGCTCTTCCACACCTGAAAGTTCATCCTTCAACAGCAAGTTCTAACCCTGAGAGATGTCTGAAATGTTACTTTCAGCCCAACAAAGGCTTCAGGCTGGGTCTGACAAATGGCCATTTACCATCCCAACCTCCTTCCCCCTCTCCATAAAATGCAAATCCAGCCAATAACTCATTCAGCTAACTCCCAAGGCAGCAAGTGCTCCAGAGACAGAGGGAAACCTGTCAGGGTTGATAGAGCAGGTAACCCCCAGCTGTCCATCACTCTGCCAAAAAACCATGAAGGGAACACACATACAGACATTTTTTAAACCAAAACCAGAGCACTCTTAAAATCCTTAAGCAGAAGAAAAGAAAGAGCTACAGCATTTAGACAAACAACTACAAGAAACTGGTGTGCTCCCCTGCAGTGACACCTCCCAAGCTTCAAGGCACTACCTAAGTCTCTAATTTGCAAAACTCAAAGAACAGGGACAGCTTTTAAATGTAACACCAGAAACCTGCCAGATACAGCATAAGAGTCAGAACTGCAGAACTAAGAAAACTCCAAAGAGCACAAGGGGGATGCTGGGAATAGACACAAGCCTTAATATCAATTAAAAAAAAAAAACTCGGCAAAACCCATTTCTCCTACAGGATTTCCAGCCCAGTCCTCTGAAGGGCAGCAAGAAGCTGCCTGGTGCCATCAATTCCCCTCCCTCAGACTAGTGACACAATTTACAAATTGCAATTACAAATTACATCCTTGTAATAATAACACAACTCAGGTTCACTGAAGTAGCACCCCAAAAACAGAGGCAGAAGGCAGGTAGGAACTCAGTGGAATGCTGTGCTGCAAGAAGAACAAGAAGCCTGAGGATTCAACCATGAGGGAATAAAAAGCTGGAGCCAGAAGAGACCACAGGCTTTTGAGGATGTTTTGCTCACCCTCTTTCAGAGTGACTCCAAGTCAGGGCAGCCTGGGTGAAACGCAGGGTCTCACATTCTGAGCAAACAGTGCAGAGCAGCTTAAACATGCTGCTGGAAACAAATCGAAGATGACAACATTTAAGGCTTTATTTGTGGGATTCCCGAATTCTGGGTCAGCGGGAGAGGGCAGAACTGCACACAGAAAACAGCCAGGTCACAGGAATGACTGACAGTGGCCAGGGATGGGATGTGACACTCGGTGTGAGTGACATGAGAAAAAAGCCTGGGACAGACTCAGTCAAGCAAATGAACCTTTCACAGGCCTCCAGAAGTTCCTTGTGGAACACCAGCTCATTCCCACTGCCACAGGATCACGGAACAGCCTGGATTGGAAGGGACCTTAAAGATCATCCCTTTCCACCCCCTGCCATGGGCAGGGACACCTTCCACTAGCCCAGGTTGCTCCAAGTCCCGTCCAACCTGGCCTTGGACACTTCCACAGATGGGGCAGCCACAGCTTCTCTGGGCAACCTTTGTCAGGGCCTTCCCACCCTCACAGGGAAGAATTTCTTCCTAGTATCCCACCTAAACTGCTCTCTTTCATTCTCCCTTGCCCTGTCACTCCGGTCCTTGTAAGTAGTCTATCTCCATCTTTCTTGTAGGCTTCAAAGACTGTGTTTAATTAAGCAAATGTCCTGCTCTCTACTTCCTGAGCCCATCCTTTGTCTCTGGTGGGAGAAGATGATTCTGATTCCACATCCTGCACTGAGAGGCCAAACCCAAGCTGGGGCAGACAGAGCTTCCCCAGGGCTCAGCCCAGCCTTCCAGCTTAGAGAGCTCCAAGAATTCCCAGAAGAGACTCCCACTCCCAATACCTGGCTGTGAGAGCTTGAGCAGGGAGGTGAACACGTCATGGCAGTCCCGCTCCTGCCCCAGGACAAAGTGAGCCACGTGGAAGTTCTTGCAGTGGATAAGCAGGGGGTACCCAGCTGTGGTCAGGGGCAGCTTCTCCACACTTGCAATGTGGTGATGCAGGATCTGAAAAACAGGGAATAAACAACATTTTTCAGATAAGGCTGCGAGCGGCACAAGCAGAAATGAAGTTTCTGTAACACAATCAGCTACTTATGCTTCCTGCAGCTAACTAGCAGCAGAAAATGAGATTATTTGTGATTATTTATCAAACATAAACACCCAGACTGCACCTAAAGGCCAGGTAACTAAAGCAGGACTGAAAAAACACAGATGCACAGAAATTACTTTCAGAGATTGATGTGCAGCTTGGTTTACCTGGTGCATTTTGCTTTCCCACTCTCATATGCCATATATTCTGTCATTCTCACTTTGCTTTAGAATCAATAAAATAGGCTCATTTCAGTGCTAATTCTGCACTTACAAAAGCTGTAAATTCAAGTTTGGTGGCTTGGTATATTGAGTTTGAGAGAGGAAATTACACAAGTTTTTTATATTCCTTGAACTGACACTAATTCCATGAGTGAACTCTATCAAGTCATGTCACCATTGTGCTCATTTCCTTCCAAACCAGTGTTTCTGTTGAGTATTTGGTATTAAAATGATATAAAAGGTCATTGGAGCTGTGGAACTTCCAAACTTGTTTATTTTGGATATGAGAGCATGTAGTGACAGGACAAGGGGGAATGGCTTCCCACTGCCAGGGGGCAGGGTTAGATGGGATATTGGGAAGAAATTCTTGGCTAGGAGGGTGGTGAGGGCCTGGCACATGTTGCTCAGAGAAGCTGTGGCTGCCCCATCCCTGGAAGTGTCCAAGGCCAGGTTGGAGCAACCTGGGCTAGTGGGAGGTGTCTCTGCCCATGGTAAGGGGGCAGGACTGGATGATCCTTCAAGTCCCTCCCAAACCAAATCAGCCTGTGACATAAAATAACTTTTATAAGTGTGTTTACACAGCCCCAGGCACCACAACATACCCATGTTTCCTTCCTGACTTCAGCAGAAGCCTCCACGTAGATCAGGTGCGTGGCTGTCAGGTACAATGTCCCATTGGCCACCTTCCTGTTCGCGTAGCGATCCAGCAACTTCACATTCTCGACCTGCAACATAGAAAGAGAATGAAAAAACTACAGAATCCCAGAATCACTGAGGTTGGGAAAGTCCTCTAAGACCATCGAGTCCAAGCTGTGCCCGATCCTTGTCACCCAGTCCAGAGCACTGAGTGCTATGTCCAGTCCCTCCTTGGACACCTCCAGGGGTGGGGACTCTACCACATCCTGGGCAGTTCCAATGCCTGACAGCCCTTGCTGTGGAAAAATTCCTCCTGATGTCCAACTTTGATGGAGGAATTATCTAAACACCTGTTGACTCCAGTCATTCAACTTCTAATAAGCAACTCATGAAGCAATACAGGAAAATACATGAATTTGTCTGCCCTACAACACCAGCTCAGCTTTATGCTATTATTTCTCCATGAATTAAAGCCAAAAAGGTTAAGCAAACAGCCAAGGTTCAGCACCAGTGTGAGTAACAGGACGATCGGATGCGTAGCCAAGATGAGTCCAGTTTGTTACTGGACAAGGCTGACAAATAACAAGACAAAGAACTGCAAAGAAAGACTTGTCTGTGTTCAGAGTAATCAAAGTGTTGCTCTGAAAGGAACAGCCCTCTCCAGTCTGACTTCCAACTGCTCAGTGCCTGTAAAAAACCATTAGGAGCTACTTCTTGTACCTCACTTCCTGGCCTGTAAGTGCATTTCATAAACCACATCAAGCTAATTAATAAAAAGCAGCTTTAAAAAGTATCAGCACAGACATAATAAAATAGTTGACAGTATTTCATCGATTTCCTCCTGGTCTATTTGCCTCTTCATGAAGGTAGATGGAAATTTTCTTTCACCATTAAGCACAAATAATGGGGAAAAATTATTGGATGGATAATAAAAACAAGCTTTTTAACAGTATATGATAGATTAGTTTTGGGTATTGAATGTGTGAGTTTTCTTACATTGTCTGAGATAAGCCATGGAAAATGTCAGCAAAGAAACTTGCAGAACAGAGGTAGAAGCTGAATGATTTCCTAGCATGTCATATTTTTCAGCAAATATAACTATTATATATAATATTTCCCTTTTTCAGGGCACTAGACACAAGCAGGACCAGCAAAGCCACGCAGGGAACAGGGGAAAGAGCATCCCCAAACCAATATCCTAGAGAATAAACCAAAATATAACAATATAACAACCTCCATGGCAGCAAAAGGTAAAATTAAATTACCAACCGCTGCCTGAAGTAAATACAATTTATTTTTAGCCGCCTGAACACAGCACTACCGGAGCTCTTATTTCACTGAATTTGACGGGGAAAAAAAAGTACATTTGATTCACTCTTTGGGACTGAGGGGGGGTGGATACAAAGGAAATTTTCAGGGATTGCCGCCAAAACACCTTGTGTCACCCCCCGCAAACCCGCTTCCCAACACGGCGGCGGAGCCACCAGCACCTTCACACCGCGGCTTTAAACCCGCCGCGCTCAGCCCTGAGGGCGCGCTGGGGGTGTTGCCCCGACGGGGATCAAACACGGCGCGTGCAGCCACATAAATCCCGCCGTTAAATGGAATAAAGCTCGGTGAGGATTACCTTTGGGGTGCTGATGTGCTCCATGGCCGCCTGGCCCCGCCGGCCTGACGGGCCGCGCCGCCGCCATGAAGAACCACCCACCCCGCCCCGCCCCGCCCCGCCCCGGGCTCGCGAGAGCCGCGCGGCGCCGCCGCCGCCATGTTGGGTTAGGGCATCGCTGAGGGCACAGCCTGCCGGGCACGGCCCAGGATTCCCCTCCTGGAATCCCCGGGATGTTCCTCCCGAGGAATATTTGAGGGAAAAGCCCCTTTTCCCTCTCAAAATGTACGGCCAACAGTGTTGTCCTCAATGGGCTAATAGCTCTCCCCACTGGTGTAAGGGATCAGAGGTGCATTTCACATTAATGCTTGGCACACTCAGCAGAGCTAATAATACCTGTTTATCAGGTTTCCCCTGTATTTTAATTTCAGAGCACGGCGCTGCCTCTCACGGATACCTAGCCTTGATCCCGAAGAACTGCTTTAATTCACGTGCAATGAGCGTTCGTGTCCCACACAGCCGGGGGCAGCTGCTTCCCCAGGTGTTCTTTCCAACCTAAGTCCCAATTTCCTGAGAAATTCCCTTCAGCAGGGATCTTGTGTGAAGTCTGAGAATTTACAGGTTTTAGTTGTTACATGATCAGAATCACAGACTAGTTTGGGTTGAAAAGGGACCTTAAAGCACAGATAGTTCCAACCCCTGCCACAGGCAGGGACACCTTCCATGGGTGTTTTTCCAATTGGGGATATTGGTGTGATGAGCCAGTCAAGTGTTTTATGGATCCCAGCAAGAAAAGACTTGAACTCCATAGGGTGTTGATTAAAACACTGATTATCAGAGATAACAAGAGAAGGGAAAAGGGGATACCCTGCCATTCCTTCCCTGGTGGGAATCTCAAGCTGTGTAGGATCAAATGGACCCCTGCACAGATCTGGCTTCATCCTTTCATCTGTACCCTCAGAATTAACCAAATCTGAAATTCCTACCCCTCGTACAAACATTCCATACTTGTACAAACCCAAACGGTTTGTACTTCCAGGGAAGAGGAGACACATGGGGTGTAAATCCTGGGTGTAGAGCAGCACAGACTCCTCCTCTGCAATTAGTGAGGGCAGAATTTATTAATTACAGCTTTGCATTTGTGCTCCACATAATCCAAAGTCGGTTTTCCCCCCATTAGCCTCTCCTGGGGTTTTCAGAAGAATGAGGATACTTTAGAAGGTTACTAATAGAGTGCGTATCGTTGAAGGGACTCCACAATACTCCACGATGTAGGTGTATAATATCAACTCTTCTTCCTCCTCTTCCCAAAGGAAATGGCACACACAGAAGGCAAAAATAAAAAAATGAGGGAAGAAATAAGCACGTGGAGATGAAAAGAGCTGGAGTAACAGCTGCATTGCCCAGCCAGGCACTATCACCCTCACGCTTATTCCCAAACTAATCATTATGCCACAGGGATCAGTTTGAGCAGCAATCCCAAGGAATAAAGAGAGCTGACTTCTTCCAGGGAGCTTTGCCCAAATCTCTCTGCAATCTGCATTTACTGAGCCTGAAGAGTTGAGGCAAAGGGAGGTGTCAGAAGAAAACAAATGGAAAATGAGGCCACAGAGTTGAGCTCAGCAAATACATTTTGAGTGTATTTGAGGAGGAACGTGAACTGATAAAAAAGGACCTTATAACCACCCAGGTCAGTGATGAATGGGGCTGATTTTGTTGGATGGATGACAGAACTGACACAGAGCAGGATTTGTACCAGGCCACCAAGGCCATGTCCCAGGCTTGACTGAACCTGTGAGTACAGCTCACAGCACCTTCAGACTACACATTTTTGCTGTCCTTTTAAGTCACATTTATTATAGAATTTCTCCTATACTACAGGAATCTGTAACTCTTTTGATCTTGCTCTGAGTTCCTTACACTGACATTGATTCTGCCATTCACCCAGTGCCCACCCTCAGACCGGACAGGTTTTGTATGGAGAGAAGAGGGGCTTTCTGAATTTTTTTTCAATCTGCAGAGCAGTTTGAAGAGCAATTTCTGTAATGTCATTTTTATTAGTCACTCACCCTTTAGGAAGTGTTTAACAGGCAGATAAAATCTAACATAATAAATCTCTATCAACAAAACAGTCAAATCTTGTGTGATGCGGATGAAAATTACATTTTTGGGAATATATTTGAGAAAAGAACAATTTATTGTGTACGTTTACTGTGAGAAGGATGGGAGGGGCATTACCAGACACCCACACTGCAAGCTCCTGAAATACAAGTACCAAAAGGGCTGTTGGAAAAGGAGTCTTGTTTACAAGTCTTATCAAGAGAATGGTGCCAAAAATACACTGAGATAATAAGTTTAGATACAATTCAGTGCACACAGACCCGCCCAGAGCCCAGATCCTGTCATTTTGGGAGCAGACAGCACAAGGAATGTCATGACCAAGTCCATCAGTATGCTGATGCCAAGGCCAGCTGAAACACCAGGCAGGAATTTGGCCTTCAGAGTTTGTTTTTCTCACTTTAGTGGTACTCAAGAAATAGCTGTGTCAAGAAAGAGCCTCAGGGAGAACACATTTTGCCCATATATTAGAATTTTGACTGTCACAAATAGAGTCTGAAGTATCTTCTCAGAGAAGAAAAATTTACAAGTAGCTTCATTCGGGGAATATGAGGCTGCTGAGAAGAATGAAAGCAGAGCTGGGCATGGGCTCCTGCAAACCTTAACCCTTGGAATTGTCCTAATTCTCAAGGGCCCTTCAGTGGAAATTTTTAAGTGAGTTTTGATATCATGAGGTGGTATCAGAGTTTTTATGTGAGGAGCTGCAGCATCACTATGTAACCTGGGCTAGTCGAAGGTGTCCCTGCCCATGGTAGGGGCTGAAACTGGATGGTCTTTAAGGTCCCTCCCAACCCAAACCAGTCTGGGATTCTGGGATTCTATTTACAGCCTCTGCTAATAGACCCAAAATGATTCAACTGATGAGTTTCCCTGAAGGTTTTGAAAGTAGCTCATAGAAAAAAATTTGTACCATTTCTTACCCCTTTTTCTGCTGACAGTGATGGTCCCCTCAGTGCTACCAGTGCGGATCAGGTGGTTCCTAAAGCCTCATTGCTCCGGTTGTACTGCAGTTGAGTCTTCCACGTCCTGGGACATCCAGAGATCTGATGGACAAAACACAATTAGTTCATCTCTTGTACCACTGAGGGAGTCACAGCACTGAGCTGCCCCCGAGCTGATCCTGCTGCAGTAATTCCAAACTCCTGATCCTGATCTCCTTTCCAAAGTTTTTACAACACCGAGAGGTTGTGATTGCACCAGACACTAACAGTTTGCATGCAGGGACCATCCCTCTCCTCTTCTAAATTCAATACAATCAGATGGAGCAACCAGGTGTCCTGGATATTTTTAGATTCCCTGGTTGTGTTGCTTTGCTGTAGATTAATAACCTGCTGCTCATGCTGTGCTGGGGCTGTGGGACAGCCCCCCCCCACACCTGTTCAGAGTCAGGAGGGATTTATTATTTAAAGCATCACTCACAGAAATGGAAAATCACTGTGAGGGAAGGAAAGGTTTGGGAGAGTGTTTTTTTTCCTTTGCAGTTGCTGTGGCTGGATGTTTTTAGTGGAAAGAAAATAAAATGTCATCATAACAAGTCTGGTGAAATCACCTGACACTTGTGTCCACTTCCAGCAGAGTTTAAGAAGGCAACTGAAGAACACACAGTTTCATTGTTGTTCTTGGAAGCGAACCGAATGCATGAACAAAGAGCTCAGACAGAGAAGTTTCTTCTCTTTTCCAGTGAATAGCCAAGAGCAGGTTGTGATGATTCTCATGTTCAAAATTATTCTACAAGATTCTTTGTGTTTATTGCCTTGCAATTCAAGCTGCACTTCTTGTTTTTAAAAATCTTATAATTAAGTGGCCTGGTTTGCACCCCTAGAAGTAAAACAGTCTCCCTGAACATCACAAGCCATGCTCATATAAATTTTACTTGCTGCCTAAACTTGAGAAAACAGACATAAATCTGACTTTCACAAAGAGATGAGTTGCTGAGAAGTCCCTGGCATGAACATTCATGGAATGAGACTGTGAGGGAAGGCTGAGCAAGGCCAAAGCAAATGTGTTTACAGTCTCCAACAAACCTCTGTAGATCAGGTTTTGCAGTGTGTGTCTGTCACTGCTGGGGGAGAACAAAGCCTTCAAACCTCCCAGAGCCTGTCCCTAAGGACACAGAGCTGTTCTCCCTCACCCTGCTGGCAAGTGGGAAAGTTGTTTCCTGGAACTTTTTTTTACCAGCTGTCATTGCACCTTGGGCTCCCAGTTGGATTAAAGCTCTGCATGGATGAATGAGTTGATGACTGAGAGCTGGGTATGATTGTCTTCCCCCTGGCATTGTCTTCTGCCTGACTCTGACACCTCAAAAAGATAAGAGATCATGTGGAATTAGCTCCAGAGCAGGGCAGGTGCTCTGTAAGGATCCGATATTCCTCTGGTGTAAAATGTAATCTGCAATCCACCAGTGATCCAGTGCATTCCAGAGCCTGAATAGAATTTTCTCTGCAATCCGAACATGTTCCAGGGTCTTAAACTCTTTGTTGCAGCACACAAAGCTCTGACCCAGTCAAGCCTTGTTAGCAGGGGCAAATTTATTCCTAACTGCTTTTCTCTGATGCAATGGAGTTGTTCTTTTTTTGAGACAGGCCTCAATCCATGGTGACAAAGGGTGGATTATCTGCCTCTCAGCAAGCTATTGAAACCTATCTGAGGGAATTCGGATGTGGGGTTAGGGAAGCTATTGAAAAAATGCCAAGAACTGTATAATACAGGAAAGAGAGCAGGGATGGTACTGAAATGCAGAATGGTATTTGGATGTCACAGCATCTGGAGAGCTGAGATGGTGTTTGGCAAGTGACAGAGAGGGATATAATTCAGGACTGGAGCCAGACTCCAGCTTTCCTTGGCTGCAGAGAGAATCTCCTCTGGGCTTTTCCCCTGACATACTCAGAAAATTGTTTTTTCCCATTTGTACTGAAGTTCAGACTTCAGGATCTCTGCCTGCACTGTGTGTGCACAGTATTTTAGTGGGAAAATCAGCTCGACCTTTTCCTGAGGCCCAGCTTTCATTCATAGGTAAACAGAGGGGCTTCTGGAGAGAGCTTCTTGTTAGGCAGCAAATTAATGAGGGATGTCCCTAGAGCTTGCAGGGGAAAAAAATCCTTTAGGATCCCTCTATGCTGTCTCTCCTAAAGCCTCCTTCTCTGTGCTGTGCTAATCTGTGGGTTTGACTCTCTTGTTTAATTACAGTTCTAATCATCTTACTCATGCTTCATTTCCCACTGTAAATAAAAGGAATTTTAGGCTGCACTTTGCTTTTTTCTTCCAAGTGGCTGAGTAAATTTGCCGTTTTTTAAAAAAGTGACCGATTATTTCATTGTGAAATTGTGCTCATCTTGACAACATGTCTGGGCTGAGTCATCCCACTGTGAGGGGGAGCAGCCCAGGGAGCACAGAGGGACAACTGCAGGTTGTTTGTCACCAGCAATGTGGGGAGATCTTAAACTCTGAGTGACAGCAAATGGCAGCAGGATGACTGGGTACTTCCACACTCAAATCCAATATAGTCTGGTGAAATCCTTGGTGGGTTTGTCTATAGGGACAATAGCAAATTTCAAAGGAAGGCAGACTGAATGTGGATGTTTATGCTAAGGACAGCCCACTCCTACCTGCTTCCAGAGGGGCTCCCTGACTTCCCAAAGGCAGTTGCCCACAAGCCACATTTGCCTGTTCCAGCGTGCAGTGGTTCTGAGTTGCAGTGTGCTTTGTTAGGTTTCATTTCCAAGGAATATCATCATCCCAGAACTTCCATCCCATCTCTGTCCACTGCTGACAGGGTCAAAATGGCTTTAAGAAATAAGCTGGAAAAAAATACTGGAGAAGAGTGAAGGGGCAGAGAGGGAAATAACAATCTTACCAATAGTGTTTTCCCCAGGCCTTGGCATTCCAATGGCTCTACTACTCTCTCCGTTCCCTGCTGTTTTTTACCCAGATCTGCCTGAGAATGTGCAAACACCAGAACCAGCTCTGTACAGTCATCCAGCACCAGAAGACCCATCCATGTTCTTCCAACCATCCATCCATCCATCCATCCATCCATCCCAGTTACCACCACACTGGTTCATGTGGTCTTGTTCCAATATCCCAGCCCCATGTGGATAGATTGGCTGATTTTATTCCCAAGCACCCTGCACCCACAGGATCTTCATGTGGGGCTGCTGCAGGGAACAGTCTTTTCAAAGCCACCTCTTTACCTGAGGTGTCACAAGGTTGTTTTAGCTGAAGAGCAATGGAAATGCCATGGGGAATGGTGGATCCCATTCATCTCTTCCTGCTGAGCTGATGCTGTGCAATGCCAAAGCCCTGCCCAGCACCCACTGGAACATCTGTTACAGCAGGAACGTGGGCAGATGAAGCAGGAATATTTCTACGGTGAACTGGAGAAAGAATATGTGCTTGTCTGATAAAGTACTCACTCCAAGGAGCCTCTAAAAGCAAACTTGACAGAGGGCACTTTGTCCAGCAGCTCTTTGTACTCTCAGCTACCAAGAAGTGGTGACAAAAAGTCCACAGTGTGAAGAAGCACAGACCTCTTTCATGCCCTTGGACAAAAACCAATGGAAGGGGAAGAACCCAGCTGGCTTCCACTGGCAGTGACACTGGGAATTGTGGAACAGAGAGTGTTTATCAGGTGTAGGTCTGTCCTGCCACATTCACTTACCCACTGCTGACCTGGCACCATCACCCTCAACTCATGGTGAGACCTCACTTTGGAAAGACTGTGGCATCACCCACCCCCAGGCAGAGCCTTGTTCCCCCTGGATAAATCCTTCTAGTCCAGAAGGGCTGGTTTATACTCACATTGTGAGCCAATAAACACTGACTAACGACTGCCATTTCTCACTTTCCCCCCCAATTTGTCTTTGATATCCTATCAAACCTCAGAAGGGAAACACAACAAACCCCCAGGTAGTTCCAGGTAGGGAACTTGGTCACAGACATCCCACTATTTCCATTGACTGAGCCAATTGTGTTTAAACAGGCAGGAATGTTGGTCACTTCCAAGGGAAAAAGCTTTGGAAGAGTCAAGTGTGTCCTCACACTCCGTTAACAGTGGGATGAAGGTGTAAGAGACCTGTCTGGGCAAACAGAAGTGTGGAGAAAGAGTCCCAAAAGAGAGTCCTAAGAGGAGTTTTGTTGTTATCTTAATAAGATACTTAATAGAAAACTTAGCCTTTACACTTAAAGGCAGAATTCTTCTTCTTTACACTTACAATAATCTGGGCAATTAATTCTTTGTCATGCTAATGAGGCCATCTACCTTCTAGGTGCAGAGGGTATCATGTATTTTATATCAACAAACTAAGGCTGGCTCAGAACCTCATTAGCCCTGAAGGAACCAACACTACAAAGCAATTTCTTCCCGGTTTGTTTGCAGTAGAAATCTTTCCTCTTTCTTTTTTCTCTTTCCTGCTGAACCCAAGGTAGTTACTGAAAGGCCACAGCAATTCAGTTGCTCATCAGCAGAGCAAACCTGTGTCTAGAGCTCATATTTCATTCTCCTGGACCACCTCAGCTTAGTCAATTCTTTACAAGGTTAAATAAAAAACTAAAAGATGCAGCAAAGCAGGAAAAAAAAAAAAAGACCTTTCATCACAGGGATGAAGAAGATTTTAACTGAATAACAACACAAAGTTGAGGAAGAATCCAATAAGGTTTCTTTCCAAAGAGATGAAAAGCGGGTTTTTATTCTGTTCAGATTTCAGGGCCTGTGTAACAAAGCTCATCTGGAACATTTGTTTCACTTAACATTTGGAAAGCAAAGAGCCTCCCTTGGCCAGCTCATGGATAAGTCATTCCTGGCATGTCACAGTTCACCCCCTGAACTGTTCCTTTGGTGAACGGGGCTCAGGAGCCTCGGGGGAAAGGAGTATGATCAGAAAACACAACATAAAACATGATCATTCTGGAAACAAAACTGTACAGAGTGAAGAAAAAAAAAATCCTAAACCTTAAATCCTCTTACCTGGATGTTCAAACCAATGTGTGACACTGATGTTCCTTCTTTTTTCATCAGCTCCCCTTCACAAGCCTATACAAAGCAGAACTTCTCAGTTTGCACCTCAGCTGTGCATCTCCCATTTACTCTTTATTCCCAAAGACTTCATTATCTCCCTCATAAATACTTCAGCCCTTGGCACATCTGGGATGCCAGACAGAATCTATGGCCGTTCTATGGCCTTGGAAGCTGTTTTGAAATTCCCTGGTCCCAAGAAATGCCCTTGCAGGGAGAATTTGCTGTTTCTCATCCCAGTCAGACACTCAGCCAGGTGAGAAATGCTCTAGGAACATTTGTAACGAATTATAATCACCAATCACTCTGTGTTTTGTAACATTAAACAAAATACTTCGCTGAACAAAAGTTTCAGTCTGTCCAGGATGTTCATGTCCACGATTGCAAAGGAGATTCCCAGTGATCTTCCTCCCCACCATTTCTCCAGCAGTGCAATCTGACGGAGACATTCCATCCTGGGAATGAATAAATATATAAATAAATCTGTGTAATGATTATATTTGCCCAGCTGAGATCTCGTTCAATCTTATTGTTTTCGAAATGGAAGCCTAAAGTTTTTCATTTGCCTACATAAGTGCTGGCCCAATATAATCTTAAGAAAATAAATTATATATTTCAGATGTCACTCCTTTCATTGAGAGTCCATGAGTGTTAGAAAACAACGATTGTCAATGTAATATAGACTTTTATTGCCATTTCTTCTGTTGAGACCATTGCTCTGGGAAATGTTGAAGTCCTTTCTCCCTTCTTAGGCTGTTTTTAATTCACAGAAAGGTTTCTGCAGTGGCTGCATAATAAAATAAATACATTAGCATCTCAAATTTTGGTTTTTTTTCCAGGCAGCTTTGTCAGTTATTTACAACCTCTTAAGGAAATAAAGGAGTCTAGTAACCAAAGTAACCAGAGTTACCTTTGTTTACCCCATTTAACCTGATGGTCATGTTTGTGTCTCCACTCTGCCATAGTTCAGGTACTAGCAGAGCTGTGTCTCCATCTTCTCACATCCACACATGGACCCTCATGGTGTCCTTCTCACCTGTGTTTTAGGACACCTGGATCCCCTGATCCCCTGAGGGATCCCACAGTGTGTCAGCAGCCACAGACACAGCTTTCACAGGTAAAGGTACCACTGGGAGCACCAAAACAATCACAATGGGCCTGGAGGAATCTTAATTAATGCCACAAAGCTGTGGCACAAAGCTGGTGCCACAGGTTCTGACTGATGGCAATTTTCCTGTCTGGGCCATCTCCAGAGGTGGAAACTCCAAGTTTTCAACTCCCAGGCTCTCTCAGGCTCAGACAGACCATCCTGTTATTTCCATCTTGATCACATTTTCAAGACCTTCAGCTTTTCTTTTGTGGCGGCATCTGACCTTCTACACTCAGTGTTTCATGTTCATTTACTAAGTGGATGAGGCATCCAGTCTCTGTGTCAGTCATGCTGCTGTAAAATAGAATCACAGAGGAAAAAAAGATCAAAAAAAGGTTGGCAGACGCCTCTGGAGGCCACCTAGTCCAACCTCCTGCTCAAGGGAAGGAATTAAGGTTCAATTAAGGTAAGTGTAATAACTACCTACATTAGAAAGTCTGAGAGATGCAAGAGGAAAGAGGGCTGACACAAGATCAGCTGTTGGACCTGAAAATCCTAAAGCTAGTATCCCCTTCAGTAACTCTAATATTTCCTTTAGTGTGAATTATTTCATACTCTCCTGTTATATCTCTATTTTCTAACATGCAAGTTTGTGGATTTTATTAATTGCTTTGGGCTGCAAGGCTCAAAGCAGAGCAATTTAAAGGCAGAGAGGAAGAAAAGCAGCACAGCAATACAGCAGTGTGTGGCAGTGACAGTTTAATATGCACCAGCAGTACAAGGCTGACCTGCCACCCCTCTTCTAATGCCTTCAGCTGTGCTTCAGCAGAGATCATCAGCCTGAGCAATACTGGGTTTACCAATTAACCAAGAGTAGATTGCAGTTTGGAAGGCAGTAAACAGAGCTGTGGTGTTGGCTGTGGATGTTCTGACAGGCAGGGATTTCTCTCAGTCACCGTGTGTATCAAACCCCATCCATCACACTGGGAATCACTGACAGAGCACGGGAAGCATCCATGGGAAGGGCTGTTCTTCAGTTTGAATTGACTTGGGGTTTGTTATGATTTTCTTTTCTTGAACCATCTCTCCTCTGCTGTAGTCAAGGAGGGATGTGCACAAGGATCAGCTCCTGGGGAGCCACAACTCCAGAGGATGATGGAGCTATTTCAGGCTGCCAAAGCTCGTGAGGTGGGGTCAGTCCCTTCTCCCAAGTAACAAGTGCAGGACAAGAGGAAACAGCCTCAAGTTGTGCCAGGAGAGGTTTAGGTTGGATATTGGGAAAATTCCTTCCTGGCAAGGGCTGTCCAGCCCTGGCACAGCTGCCCAGGGCAGAGGTGGAGTCCCCGTCCCTGGAGGGATTTAACAGGCATGTGGATGTGGTACTTGGGGACACGGGTTAGTGGTGGCCTTGGCAGTGCTGGGGGAATGGTTGGACTCGATGGCTTTAGACTCTAAATGACTCCGTCAGTCTGTGATTCTGTAAGCTCAGTTTAAGTGCCTGAATTGAAGGAGAAGCTGCAGAGCACAGGTTTTGTTCACAAGCTGTGTGTGGTAGAAATGCCCTCAGGGTTTTCGGGGTGTGTTCTGAACTCTCTGTGTCAGGGGCAGGGAAACAAGGTGCCCACACGCAGTTCTGCAAACCCACCCCTGACTTGCACCAGCCCTTAGTTCAGTTTCAGGGCTCCACAGGGCACTGCAGTCCTGACCTAACTTGTCACCAGCCTTTCCTGGCAATATCTTCTTCTGGGGAGTTTGCCAAGCACCGAATCCTCCGCATCAGTGACACTTCTGCAGCTGGGAAAATGTCACCCAGCTGAGAATAAAGTCTAATTCCTATATAACATATGCCTCACTCAAGCACATCAAGGCTGGCTCTTCAGTCCTACAATCCTGCTAGTCTCTGCCATTTCTCTCAGCTCCTGTCCCTCCAAACCGTCTGTGGAACAGGTTATTTCTGCCTGGCATTCCAGTAGAGCTCAGGAATTTGTTGCAGTACCAAAGGGGAGCTTTGCTGTCAGAAGGGACTCTGTGAAATAAACAGATAAATAAAACCTCATCCCAGAGTTTCAGTTTCATTAGAGCCAGTAAGTCCATACCTCAGGACAGGTGGACTCTTTCTGCACACTCAGCTGATTACATTAATTGATAATTAAAGAAGGTTTCCAGACCAAACAGTGCCCTTTATTTCAAATGTGCAACCTTGCTACTCTTTCAGTGGGGCTTGATCTGGGAATTGCACTGCTGGTTATGCCAGGGAAATTCATATGTCATACATATGTTGATATCATGCAGGACAGAACAAGCTCCGGCTTGGTGTTGTTGCCTGGCTTTGGTCCTTCCAGATGGCTGACAGGAGAAAAAGGGGGTAAATTTCCATTACTGGGACAGGTGAAAAAAGGTGAATGGAAAAGAGTTATTTTTATCTTCTCTGTCAACTAAAAGATTTTAGACCAAATGTTCAGCTGATTAATCACGTTGAAAAGTTTTATTTTAGGTGAGAAACTGGCCCTTTCAATTTTCTCTTTGCTTGGGGACATGAGTTAGTTGGCCTTGACAGTGCTGGGAGAATGGTTGGACCCCATGGTCTGAGAGGGCTTTTCCAACTTAAATGATTCCATGACTCTATGATCCTGAAAAAGGCCTTACAAGCCTCTTGGTGTGCATATTGGTTAAGAACACAGAGAGATGCTCTACAGGCAAGCTGTGCCTTCTGAAAAGTGGATCCCTTCCCACCATCTCGCACCATGGGAACACATAGAAAATGGGGCTGTTTCCCTGGAATCTCTCTGGGCTAGTGCTGGGGCTTTGTGTCCAGCTCTGCTGAACTTTGCCGACGGGCAATATCTCTCCTTCCAAAGAGGGAGCTAAAAGTAAAAGCCAGTTTTATCCTCCTTGTGTATCCCACTGTCACTGGGAGCCAGAGATCTCTGGAATCCCGCAGGGGCTGCCAAGGCTGTGGTTTCCCAGTCACTGGCACCCTCTGGTGTCAGAAAACACAGGCAGGATTTGATTGCTCAGGGAAAGTCTGAGTTGGGTTCTTTGGGAGGAGTTTCTTTTCAGGCCTGTGCCACGTTGTTGCTGCTCTTTCCAAGTCCTGCTGGCACCTCTCCTGTCACCTGGATAACGTGTTGGGCTGTGTCTTGGGAAAGGGAAGATGCTGGAAACCAAACTAGACTGAAAAATGACAAAAAAAAGCAGGCATGAGAACAAATATTTCACTTGTTTTAGATAATAGAATAAATTGCCATTTGGGGTTAGGTTCTTAATCTCACGTAGAGTTATGTAATCCTGCCAAAAGACAGTTTCTTGTGCAGCTCAGGCATTATCCCTGAAATGTCTGTGTGCACAAATTCAGGTGGGTATTTTAGGTTGCATGTCCCTGTATTTTCTTGACCCTTGACTGAGTTAGATGTGCTTCTGTAACTGTGACTGAGATGCTATTTTAGATGTCTAAGATGGTAAGATTTGCAGAGCTGGATACCATCTCTTGCCCCTGGAATACACAGATGTTTGGGAGGGAAATGCATTTCTTGCAGTACCTCTGATGTGGGCACAGCAAAGATCAAGCTGGGAGTCATTGCTCTGTGTACAACATAATAATACTGACATTTGGAGGGAGGAGATAGTTGGCAGAGTACGGAAAAGCCTTCTTGGAGAGGGCGAAATCAGAGGCAGATCTCAGTGAAAGTGCAGTTTCCAATTCCTAGCGCAGCCTAAGAGTATTCCCTGCTGGAATACATCAGCCACTGGAGATGTGAGTTAACCCTTCAGGACAGACACCTCTCAGATGGCTGGAAAATGAAGGGCAACAGTGGCTAAACTTCAAAGCCTCACTTTAAATTGCCCCCCTGTTTTTTTGCAGACTGATTATTTTGCATTGTATCAGAGATCAGTGGGAAGAGAAGAAAGACTTTGAGCAGGAGACTAAAGTAGCATATGACAGAGCTGTTCCATGTCTTAATGTCTGGGGATTTAATCCCTTATCTCTGAGGCCAGCTGGGAAGAATAGAAGACTTTTCTTGGCATTAGATGAAAATTAAAACACTTATGAGAAATAATGGTCAAACTGAAAGAGGTTCAGAGGTTGAGGTTTGGCTTTGATCAAGTATCCAGAAATACCAGAGCCTCTTCAAATGCTCTGAACCCCTTGGTAATGAAGGGGGCAAGAAGGACACCTTGCTTTTCCAACATTTTCTGTTGTTCCCTGGTCATAGGAATATAATGAAATGTGACCACTTTCTACTCAAAATCAATCAGGGAGGCTCTTGTTTTAATGGCCATGGAGCAGAAATAAAAATACAGTAAAAATACAAAGTGAACTGAACTTTTCTAAAGTTCTCAAAAGATTTGGGTCCTGGGAGGGCACAAGTTGGTGAACTGTTTATCTTCCTCAAATATTTCCCCTTGCCTAAATTCCAAGGGGGCAGTTTTACTGTCCATGCCTGTGGTTCAGTGCACTTCCCAGCTCCCTCCCCAGCTCCCTTCCCTCCCCAGTTCCCTTCCCCTCCCCTTCCTTTCCCAAACCTTCTCTTCCCAAATCTTCCCTTCCCTCATTGCTTTGTGTTCACATAAGTGTTGTCAGGACATTTTAGGGGATATCTGGGTCCAAATTCATCCCAGATGGTAACTCTGAGGGAAATGGAGAGTGTGGCACCAGGAGAAGATGTGATCCCTGTTGTATCACAGGGGCTGTGTCCTGTTTATCCCAGCCTTTGGGGTGGAGCTGTGATGGGAAACTGGAGCAACAAACAACATTCAGCTTCCCAGGGTTTGCTCACATGTTCTTTAGTGGGAAATCAGGATAAAAATCTGGAGGGAGGGAGTCTGCAGCCCACTCTCCAGGGTCTTCCCTTGCTCTGCAAAGCCCAGTTTCATGGTTTACAACCCGAGACATCCCTGTGCTGCAGTGGGATGAACCTCTCCAGTGAAATCCCAAACCAATGGATTAAAATGAGGGATTGGGAGCAGATGCCCAAGGCACAGGGCACAGAGGATAAAGCTAGAGCCCAGGGCAGGTGTGAGGGGCACGAGCTCTGCCAGGGACGGGACTGAGGGCCCACACTGGGAGACTCCCAACTTTCCATTTGGCACAACCAGCACTGTTATAGAAAAGAAAACCCCTTTGCCCCTTGCAAGACTCTCTCCAGATGTTCCCAGGATTGGAATTCACCCATTCTTCGTGTCAGGCACGCTCATAATTTCTGTCACATCAATGGTTATCAAGGGGCAGTGTCTGCAGGGAAGTGTCAGGATAGACAACCACAAGAGACATCAGAATAACTTCATCCAAGAAACAAGAGCCATCAGAAATCTCTGAGAGGACTTTTACTGAGAAATACCAGAGTCTTGCCCTGGACACCCAAATCACTGCTTCCTTTGTTCCAGCTCAGGTACCACACTGGCAGCTGAAAACCCTTTGGTGACAGAGCACTTTTGGAAGACTTTCTCTTTGCTGGTTTGCATGTTTTCCGTGTGTCCATCTGCCTTTCCCTGGGACTCACCGAGATCTGAAACTTGGGTCCCAACCCTCCCTCTGCTTCTTTGCTTTGCTCCTCTGGAAGTTTAAAAAAGGCAAGGGATTTGGCCAAGCTTATCCCATCTTCTTTGCTTAAGAGAACTGTGAAGGATATGTTCCTGCATGAAATTATCTGGTAATTTTCTTGTCTTCATTTTCAGTGTTTCAAGTGTTCTTAGGGGAAGCACTGCCAGACTTTCAACATATTGTTATGGTTACCACCTTGATAAATATAACCCCATTCTGTCTGTTCTCCCCTCTCTCTGAGCCTTCCCTCCTGACTCCTTATTCTCTCTCCTATCAAACAGAAGTTTCTTTTCTTTATTTTCAGCACCTCCACAGCCTTTTCCTCAACCAGTTTCCAAAATCTTCATGGCTGCTCTTCACCTTTTCTACCACCTCTCAGTTGCTCTGAAAATGTTCATTCCAGTTCCCTGCCAGAGCATAGAAAAACCTCCAGCTTGTTCAAACTTCAGTGAAACTGGGTTTTTTTGAGCCTTCTGTCGCTCTGATTGAGAGAAGGTCTTTGTAACTGCTCATAGATCCTCCTCCAAGGAGCTGTAGCTCACAACAAGTTGACCTCAGGGCTGATCCAGTCCTACTGTTCCATTGTACATCTCCATGGAGTCTATTGGCAGGGCAGGAATTATTTCTATATTATTTTCTGTATTATTTGATGCAGCACCTTGCACACTTTTCTTGTCCAACAGGTAATACACACACAGAGAAATAAAAATTAACTCGCTATTCCCCAGCCTAAGAGATACCCTGACCATGCTCTGGTGAGCCCAGATGCTGCAAACATCTGGAGTTAGGCTGATGAAGCAGGATTTGAGCTGTCCTGGTCCTTCTCAGTGACTTCAGTTCAGGTGTAAATGCCAAGTCTCTGATAGAACTGTTTTACACTTGCCTGCTGCATAAAAATTAAACAAAAAATAATAGTAAGAGCCCAAGGGTCAGAGACTCATCCAGTTCAGAGCTGGAGATTTTCAAAGCAGGTTTTCCTGTGAGATTCCAGCAATCCAGGCTTCTAATCCTTTAAACTCTGAAGCAGCTGCATCTCAAAAAAGAAAGAAAAACTCACAACTAACGAACTAAAAAAAATCTCCAGACTGGCTTGAAGTCCGAACACTTTGTGATTCGAGATGGAACGAAGGTTTGGTTCAGCTCTTACTGCATTGGATTCTTGGGTTCCACCTGCAGTTGCAGCTTTTTTTGGCACCACCTGGGCCTGAGCTTTATATGGACTGAGCTTGCCTGAGCTTTACAGAGATGGAGCTCACCTGAGCTTTACATAGAGCTCATCCTGATCCTTACACATGTAGAGCTCACCTGAGCTTTATATGGACCGAGCTCACCTGAGCTTTACATGGGCTGAGCTCACCTGAGCTTTACATAGAGCTCATCCTGATCCTTACACAGGTAGAGCTCACCTGAGCTTTACATGGGCTGAGCTCACCTGAGCTTTACATAGAGCTCATCCTGATCCTTACACAGGTAGAGCTCACCTGAGCTTTACATGGGCTGAGCTCACCTGAGCTTTACATAGAGCTCATCCTGATCCTTACACAGGTAGAGCTCACCTGAGCTTTACATGGACTGAGCTCACCTGATCCTCACACAGAAGCCATGAGGACTCCTCTCCTGAAAATCAGACTTATCGTATCTGAACAATATTTGAACAACCAGGAGCACTCAGGCAGAACAGCCACTCCCAAAGCACCCTCTGGAAATCACCATCTCAATGAGCTCTGCCTTCCCCTTTCCCACTTGGAATAGGTGGTTGGGGTCCTTAGGGGAGGGGGGTCATTGGGCTGGGCAGCCTTTTTTGACAGCAAGAAGGGGCTCATTCCAGAGGGGAGAGCCCAGCAGGGAACACAGGAACATGGAATTTCCTCCTCAAAATACCTGGGGTGGGAAAGTGCAGAAATGAGGCTGGGTCTTGAGGCAGGAGAAAAACAGAGCTGGAGTTGAGAGCAGAGGACAAATCACCAGGAGCGAAGTCAAAGTCTCACTCAGGGAACATTCAAGACCTGCATTATACTGAAGTCTGTTGGATATTGCCGGCTCAGCCACAAAATAATGCTCCCAAAAGGACTAATGGTGTTAAATCCATGGAATGAGCCATCTCTGTCCTGTTCTCTTTGCTGAGGAGGCCAAGCCCTCCCCCCCGCCTTATTTCTTATTTCCCTGCTCAGACAGGTCTGACTCTCTCTTCACCTCAAGCCTCCCTCAATCCTACAATTCCATTGTAAAATCATGATTCTGGGCACTGGTACCGCAGCTACAAACCGGGAAGTTTCCAGTTTGTGCTTTTAGAATAACAGGAATTTTTAATCAGCTCCCTACATAAAATCGACGAGGGGGAATGTGCATTTCCGTAAATAAGAGAAACAACCCTCACACTGAAAATAAAGACTTCTCTCTAAGGGCTATTTCCATGGTAACTCGTAAATTCGGAGCTCCAGCTGTGTTGGCTGCAGGAAAAGGTAACAGGGTTGTTTGTTGTTGTTAATAATGGGAAACCATCACCACTGTCCTGTCATGCAAAAAAAGCCTGGACTGCTTTGGTTTAAAACCTCCCCGAAGCTGGCAAAGAACGGGCTTGCAAAATTTCACACACACACCCCCCACCCCGCCGGCAGCTGGAAGACTAAGATGAACAGAAGGAATGAGAGGAGAAAATGATTCATGATTTAACCTCGTTGTTCACAACCAGCATCCCAAGATATCCACGTGTCCCTTTTGATCCTGTCAAAATTCCAAGTGGGTCACAAGTTACGTAAGTATGTTGTTATATATTGATTTTATACACAATTAAATATAAGCGTATACAATTTCATACACGATTCTATGTCTGGTTTTGCAGTGGTTAAGGGAACATCACAGCACACAACAGCCCACGGCAAAATGCAGATGAAAGATTTTGAATTAGGGAAAAAAATACCCCCCAAAACCACACACACACACACAAAAAAACCCCTCCTCACATAAAAACACACCCACACATTCTGACCCTGAACAGGAACTCTCCGGTTGGTTTCCAAGAGTTTGTACCTGCAAAGTGAGGTGGTGGAGTCCCAAAATAATCCATGTTGTTAAAGACGTGTGTGCAGAGAGAGGAAATCGGTAAGGGCAGCCAGGAAAGTGTTAATTGTTAACGCAAGGAACCCCTCCAGGAATCTTTGCATTTGAATCCCTGATTTAGCAGGGTTTTTATACTCTTTTAACCTGCAAGATGGGAGGAAATAATTGCATCCCTTCTCTTTCCTGAGGCACATTTGCTCCTGCTGAACTCTGCACAGTGCTGAGCACTTGGTAAAGCCCAGCTGAGGCTGCTTTTCCTCATAAAAACAAAGAATTCAAGTTAATATTTAGTCTGGGCTTAATAGTGCTGAGGTTGAGCCTGTGAGTAAACTAGAATTTACCTTAAGGCAAATTCAGCTTTGGACTTGAAGTGTCACTCACCCCTGGCTGTCTGGGAAGGTTGCTCAGGATTTTCTGGATCATTCCCATGGATTTATAGGATTAGGTCCCACGCACTCAGCCAACCTTACACTTGCAGGGCTGAAATGCAGCAGGGCAAATGCACGTGCCAATTTGGAAAGGTCTCTGGTCCTAAACAGAGATTTCACTTAACAATTCTGAATCCAGGGATCTCTTTACCCATGTTTGCCAAAAAGCCAATTAAAAATGAGGCATGAGAGGTGAGCGACTGGCAAAGGTGATGAGACTAATGTTGTTGGCATGTTGATTTATGACTCAACTGAACCTCCAAAATCGTTAATAAAGCATAAATGTGCAAGCTGTTCTCAAATATTAAACCAAAAATCAGCAGAAGGGAGATAATTCTGCACAAATGTTTCTAAAATTCGGATCACTGGACAGCTTCCCTCTACAGCCACTGGCATCACTCCTAAAAATTGTATGGGACCAGCTTTTGTGCACATTAAATATGTTTTGGAATCTTCAAGCCTCCCGACATGGATCCTATTAACACACAGTTGGGAGAGGACTAAGAAAGACCCCAAGTGGTCTGGTTTTATTTTCAGTTCAAAGCTGAAAAAGTCACTGCCACTCCCGGGCTGCTGCAGGGTCTTTGTAACGCTGTAGGATTTTCCCGTGTAGATGAAACTTCTGGAGAGCTCAAAACAGACATTTTTTTCCCTGGCACTCATGGATTGCACTATGTGTAGGGAAAGCAAAAGTGCAAAAGAGCCTTTGGAATTTCCAACTCCAAAGACAGAAACTAGACCAGCTTAAAGCTTCCAAGATGATTTTTTCCTACGTTTTTGGATTAAAATCTGCTTTATATCCATGTAATTCATTATCCATGTTAAACAGGTAAAAATTATCTTGATACCGGTTTGAACCAGCTACACCTCAGAGCCTGCTGGAAGCTGGTTATCCCTGGATTTTCTTTCTACTCCAGAAATTTTATTTCTCACTTGTGACCGTGTGTTGTCCCCAGTCTCCCTCCTCTGACACTTCGGCTACTGATGAGATCCTGAAGGAATGAAGTTTTGGTACCAAGATAACCCTGGGCTTTCCATGAAGTACCAGGATATCCCTGGGCTTTCCATGTTTTGGTACCAGGATAACCCTGGACTTTCCGTATCCCGGTTCTCTGCTGCTGACAGTACCCAACCACTGTGCCATTCCCAGCAGGAACCTGCTCCCTTCGGGAATGAGGGAGGGAAATGAGGAAGGTGGAGGTGGAGGAGCCGCAAATGGTTTTTAATTAGTGGGTCCTCCTTTGTCGCTGCAAAGAGGGGATTAGGGGCAGGTCCCGGGGGGAGATAAAACCTCCTGGAGCGGGAACTCAGGCAGTGCCCAAAAGGAGGGGGAAGAAGGGGCAGCTTGTTGCGCAGTGCCCAGCATGGCTCGGGGTGTGCTCTGTGCCCTGCTGCTGGCGCTGGGCTGCGCCCTGGGCCAGGCGGGGGAGTATTGCCACGGCTGGTCGGGGGGTGCCCAGCGCTGGCACCGCGGCTTCCAGTGCCCCGAGCGCTCGGACGGCCCCCTGGCCACGCTGTGCTGCGGCTCCTGCAGCCTCCGCTACTGCTGCTCGGCCCCCGAGAGCCGCCTGGACCAGGGCAGATGCCCCGGGGAGCCCCTGCCCAGCCCCAGGACCCCTGTGCCAGGTGAGCTTTGTGCCACTTTCCCTTGGTGGCATCGGCCGGGCCCCTTCTTTTCTTTGTCCCCGCAGCTCCAAGCTGTCACCTCCGCGGCAGAAAGGGTTGGAGCGCTGGCACCCTTCGCTGGGAACAGGGAATACCTGGGGGGTTCACTCAGAAGGCTTTTCTGTCAGTCCTGCTCCTAGAAAACCCTCTAAACTACTAACAGAGTACCCTGCGAACACCTCTGGTGTTCATATCCCCGTGGAACCTGTTGCTGACCTATTATGGGTTGGACTCGATGATCTCAGAATTCTTTTCCAACCTAGTTGATTCCGTGATTCTGGATGATTCTATTAATGCATGTGCTCTAAGTAACATATTTAACTTCAGTTCTGGCTTGTATCCCTCAAACCCAAACTGTGCAGGCAATGCAATCCCAGTTTAAGTACTAACTGTAAAACTCGGCTAATTTCTACTTTATCACACACGAGTGACCAGCAGCTGTGTCACCTGAGTTCTGGAAGAGCTCTTGCACGGATTAACGGCCGGGGTTATAGGATTGACCCTCTGCATTTTGAGCTTTCTCAAGTGACCTGCTGTAACAATTCCCAGTGTCTGATCCTGCTGCAGCAAAAGAGTCGAGAGTGAAACCACTCTGAGCTACCCCTGGTGCAAGGAATGAGAGCAGAGTATACCCTGGAATGCCCGTGGATGATTGTTCCTAATGCCTCTTTGCGATTGCAGTGCCCGTGTACCTGCCTTTCCTCCTCGTCGGCTCCGTCTTCGTGGCATTTGTTGTTGGCGGCGCCTGCGTTGGAATTTGCTGCTGCAAATGCTTCAAATCCCGAGCTGAGGGGCAGCAAAGTGGGCTTGCACCCGGCCAGACTTGGCTACTAGAGCCTGACGTTCCTTCTGGCCTCCCCAGCTCTGCCCTCAGGGGCTCCCTGGGCAGCGCCCCTCCAAGCAGCATCTGCACGGCTCTGCCTCCACCCGTCCCTGTCCTCGGGCTGGCTCAAAACCCTCGGTTCTTCTCCCCTCCATGCACCAGTGCACAGCTCTCACACCCTTCCCGTGCTCTCCACGGGATCCCAAGGGATCACATGTCAGTCCTGGCTCCAGCACCATTCCTTAAAAGAACAATTCATGGACATGGTGCTGAGGCAGCTCTTGGAGTGGCACAGGGTAAGCCAGGGATGTTCTCAGCAGTTCATGTCTGACTGCCACTCACACCACCCACCTGCATCTGCCTCACGACTACTTTGGGACTGAATTGAGGACTTGGAAATATTTGGTGCTACTAGGAAGTGCATCAATTTTGGCTTTTTACAGCTCTGAAGGTACCATTTCAGAACTTATTTTAGCTTCTTGGTGTTTTTCACTTGTATTATTTTAATGCTGCTGAAAAAGGGAAGATTCTGAGCCCTGCATACCTGCTCAGGGAACAACTGGAGCTCCAAAACTGAGTCCCACCCTCCCCTGATCATTTCATGCTCTTGGGGGACATGTCAGAGGACTTGGTTTCAATTCCTGCAGCTGAGGACAGGGAGGTGCCTTAGTGGAATTATTAATTGTGGACACCCAAGGGCCTGCACAGCACAGGAGGACTGTGCTTAACCTGTACGCTTGGACCAGTCAATTGATGGTAAAACACTGCCTGTGGCTGGGCTGCCCCCGCTGGACCCTCAGGCAAGCTGTGCTGCTAAAGGAGCAACTTTTAGCCCAAATTTCAGTGATATTTACATTTTGTACAGATGCTACATGAAGATAATAAAACAGTGTATGTGTTGATTCCTCTCTTCCAGTGGCTTAGTGGTGTTGTTTTTTCCTTCTTTACATAACTGGACACTTCCAATGGCTGAAGAATTAAAGGGGAAGGTAAGAACAAATTAAATTCCAGCCTGCTTTGGCTTCTTGTTGGGATGCAGGATGGCTGAGCCATCTTCTTCCCAGCAGGACACTGAGAGGAAGAAGTTGTTAAAATATCCTCCTCGCTGCTGGAGTGTTTTAACACCTCCTCCAAGCCCTGGATCCTGAGGGATTAGATTGGGAAGGGAGGTTGAAAGGACTCCACGGGTGTTACCAGCAGGAGCAGGGGCCGAGGCTTAAAAATCTGTCAGGAGCCTTTCCCCTCTTAGTGCTGTCTATTAAGCAGCCAACTGGTTAGTAGTAATATGGTTAATAATATGGTTTAAAACCGTAAAGGGGTTTGGAGACATCTCTTGTAAGTTAGTAGACTTTGTATAAACAAATGCATGGCCTTGCACTGATTTAAGTGTATTTTACTGAGTTATGGGAAAGTAACAGGTTGGTCAAGTTGTGTCTATCAAGATTAACAGAGACTATGTAGTTATGAAGAAATGTATACATTACATTTCATGCACTTTTTTTGCCTGCTCTCTCTATTACTCCTGCAAAACTTGTAAATTCCATTTTTATTTCCTCTCTTTTCTGTTGTGCAATCCAGCACAGAAACTGTCTTGACACTTATAATAGTGTAGTAGGAGAAAACACAATTGTTCCTTTTATTAATCGGGTTTTTAAACCCTTTGGGCAGGTGTATCATTAGACTGGTGCTAAAACAAACAAACAAACAAAGATCTAAAAATCACAAGCATTTCTCTGGATTCTTGCAGACTGTGCAGTGTATAATGTGTTCCTCTTTCACCACCACACCTGCCATGTACTCCATGCTCTAAACTGAATTAGTACTTACCAAGTAGCATTTGTAGTATATAAAAAATGAGTCCAAACCCACTGGTTTTGATTTTTTATTGTATTGTCCTTCCCAAAGATGGAACCCAACGGACAAGGGCCATGGATATTTGACTTCAGAATGTTCCATGTGAATTGTGGTGAGCAGAATGTCCTCCAGGAATGCTCATACTGAGTGCCCTGGTTTATAGGGGCAAGGGGATATATTTGATAACTCCCTGACTCTTTCCTGGAGGTGAATCAGAAATTTCACAATTCACCTGACCCATGGCTGTGATTTTCAGTTTGCTTGGTCAGTTCCTCTTAAACTTGGAATGAAAATATAAGCCTGAAAATGTAACACCCTAAAAATAAGAGCTTCCCCAAAATACTGACTCACATTGTTCACTTGTTTTAGTCCTGAAAAATAATAATTTCCAAAGATATGAACCTCCAAGCGTTGTCCTTGGCACAATCAGTGGAAGACACTGGGATTTATGGAGAACTGCCAACACACAGGACAGCACCTGGAATGCTGGGTTTTCAAGTAAAGTTTTAACCTTGTATTGCTGAAAGCACTTCAAAAATTATACCCTTTCTATAAAGAAATTTGTTTGCAGCTGGCTTAGGAAAATCTGTAGCTGAGTGGAGAATTTATCTCATTAAATGGCAAATTTTGATAGTACATCGTGAGAAAAACTCACGTCAGTTCAGAGATAAATGGACAAAATCTTTCCTGAGGCTCTTTATTCTGGAAAATACAACTCCCATCATATATATGTTTTTAGGAAGGTATATTTTATGCTTGGTAGACTCAGGCAGTAGAAATGGAGAACAGGTGGGTTTATCAGCAACTCTATCCTTTAATAAATATGATTATTATCTACTGTAGATTTTCTGAACTAGAAGGTAAAGGAATATGTGACCTGACAGCCACTTAAGCCCAGGTCTGTGGTGTCACAGAGCTCTTGTGAGCTCCAACAGAGATGGAAAACTCTCCAGGAGGCACCTGCAGGATAAGGGTTTAAATTAAATAAGAAACCAGACAGAGCCTTGCTAATACCACAAACCAGAAAAGGGTCAAGAGGATCAACCCTAGGGAAGGAAAAGGAAAAGAGTTAATCAGAAGTAAGGAATGGGAAAGCTAAATGGTTCTATGAGTGCCGCCTTAATTACTCTCTGGTGAGGATTAGCAGAATGTTTGGAGTCAGCACTTCCTCTCCCTCATCTATACCCCAACTGGAAAACTGAGACCAAAAAACCCTCAGAAAAGGGGTTTTTTTTAAAGGGGTTTAGCAGAGCAGCTGCTCACTGGCAAAGTACCGGGAACAACAGGATCTTCTGGATCCCTGCCACAGTATTTTCTGTACAGCTCAAACTAATGTGTGAGGCAACAAAGCTAGGTCAAGTATTTCAAAGGTTCAACATTTCTTTTCGAAACTGCCAGAGAAAACAAGAACGAATCGATTTGTTGCACTCCATGGGCTGCACAGACGTTTTTCTAAGAAGCATTTGCTTTAACATCTTCCACCAAGCCCCTCTGTAAACTGGGATTACCTCTGTCTCAATTAGCATTAAACCCGGATCAACTCGTGTGGGGCCTGAGGAAAAAGCAGTTTTTACGTAAATTCTGCCCCTTTACTAATTTGCGGAGGCCTTGCTACTGAGTTTAGCGCATCTTTAGCTAGATGGGATATGTTCAGGCTAAATCCCTTTTTTCTCTCCCCTAAACTGCTTTTCCTGGTTCAAGCTAAAGCAGAAGCACTTAGGAGAGACTAAGAGCCTGCTTAGCACCCATTGTGCTCGGGATGGGCTTTGTTTGCCTAATGATGCCCCATCCCATCCCCCTCCACTTCTAATTAAGAAATTATTTATCCTCTTTGCTTCTTAAGCCTCAGTAATGACACAGGTGATGGGAATTGTTCTCAGTGTGTTCCTTCTGGATTTAGGAAGAGAGTTAAGAATTGAAGAGGCGAAGAAGCTTTAGCCCGCAAAAAAACATATTACAAGGCTCGAAGAAAGGTGTCCATGTGGCTTCTCCCAGTCCTGTCTGCTCACAGCACTGCTGTGTTTTCAACAGGAGGGTTAATTTTCGTCAATTCAATCTGTTCCTGATTGATCTGAGAGAAACCAAAATGTATCTTTGTTCAGATTTTTTGGGGGGGCAGATTTAGCCAAACTAGTGTAAAGTATGGCAGGTTTCTGTTGTATATAACTGTCTCCACAATATTCCCGGTTTATTCCTTTTATTTTTTTCCCACTGGATCGATATCCACTACTGATTAATCCCCTCTCTGCTCGTAGAAAATTAACCCAAAGCAATTTAAAGAGCTTTTAGTTCTGTTACTGTGAATGATGATGTTTTATGTACTGAATAAAAAGCAACCTCCCTTTCTGAACAGACAAACTAAGGGACAGTAAAGTCAGTCAAGGTTTTTCATCTCTTTCACTCTTTACCTCTTCCAAGGCCATAGAGTGTATTGGCAGAACTGAGAGGAGATTCCAACAACCCTGGCTCCATAACTTGGATGAATCCACAGTATTCATGCATTTCTTTGGCTAAGAATAATGATGGATATTTGCCTGGCATTAAGTGACACGTTTGCTTTCATTCAGCGTAGCTGCAGGTTTGAAATGTAAAACCAGAGTTGTTACAAACACTGTCTGATTTTTTTCTGTTTATGCCAAGAGTTTCCCAAAGACCTGACATGATTTGTTGCAATCCAGTCAATTCAACTCTCAACTAAACAAGAAACCCCTCGAGCCTTCAGGCAGAGCTCCAGATTTGCTATTCTTCAGTCATAGGTATTTGGGCAAATGGATCAGAAATTATCAGAATGCAAAAGCCCAGTCAACCTACAGATTTCTGTGGGATCTCAAAGCAAGGAGGAACATTCCCTGTATGGAAGTTATACTGTTTTGTTAGGTGCTTCCAGAGGAAAGTGAAGGCAGTTACAATGTGAGGTCACGAGAGTGAACGTGGGCTGCTGCAGGACGCAGAGGAGGTGAGAAGGTGCAACCTCTTCTTCCAAGTAAATCTTGGAAAATAACAATTCCTGACGTGCTCCCCTTCCCTGTTAAAGGATGCCACATGTGTCTGTAACCAAGCCTTCTTGCCAGCACCCATTTTGTGTGGGTTTTAAATGAAAAAAGCTCCCTTGAGCACTAGGGGAAGGTTTGACTTGCCCCAAAGGCTGCCACTTTGCTTCTCTCCTGGCTGGCAGAGTATCCCAGTACTCATTCCAAACCTCATCCCTGCTGCTGAGAGCAGGCCTTGCTCCAGCAGATATAAAGGAGAGCAGCCTGGCAGACCTGGGTGCAGATGCAGAAAGAAACTGGGAATGTTTTTCCTTCCCTAGGGAGTATGGCATGGAGCTGCTGTAGCAGCCTGCTCACCCACAGACCTCCATGGATTCATGGATTTTGCTGGAATAATTTCTTTTTTCCTCTTAAGGGCTTCACAGTCACTATTGTACTGATGTGAGGTTTCCATGTGGTTCTGGTATTATGGGACTGTAATCTCCTGTTTATCAGAAACAGGGATGGAAGGATGGAATCCCAGAGGGGTCTGTCAGGTCAGAGGCTGAGGCTTCTTCCCTGGCACTGGATTATGGCAGGATCAAACTGATGCCTAAAAATGGGAGGAAAAAACCTCACTAAGGCATCAAACCCTGGCTCAGGTTTGTGGTTATCTCCTGTTTCACTGCTGAGTGTTTGAGTCCCTTCTTGTTGGAAGCCCACTGCGTTTACAAATGAATGGGTAACACGTCTCAGTGCAAGATTCACGTGTGAATAAATTAAAAGATGGTATGTTTTGCTGGTCTGTTTTTAATTGGCCAGGCAAAATTGGGAACAATCAGGTGACCATGAGTTTGGACCACGAATTTGGCAGGCACTTTGGGTGCTGAAATTCAGAATTCAGCCCATCTTTATAGTTGAGTCATGTTTAGTCTATCAGAGCCTGAGAAAGCTGGTTCTGGACCCAAGCCCTCACTCAGGCTGGTGTTGGACAGATCCACAATCCAGGGGACAGGATGGTGATTCTGGGGAGATTTTTGGGAATAGGTATCACAGGATCTCTGACAGGATCATGAATGTTCAGGCCCTTTCAATAGTCTGTTTTTAAAGACACCATACCACTTTTCCCAAATGAAGCCTTTTAACACACACTATGGCTCAGTGATCCAGGTGCTTTACTTTTTTAATGAACATTCTATTGATAAAGTTCACAAATTTAATGAATTTGTGCCATTTGCACACTGTAGCTTACAGAGGAGAAGGGGAAATAGGGAATTATTACATGAAAAAAATGTATCCATGTATATTCAGGAACACACAAGGCCCTCTGGAGGCAGCTGCCAAGGGAAGGGGAGGAACAGACTGTGCAGCATCTCCCCTGTCACACACAGCAAGTATTTGCTTTTACAGGTAACATTCTCTTACACTTCTTTCTCTATCATCCAAATAAAGATTTGCTGTTCAAGGCATCCAAATTAGCTTTGAAATGACAGAATAGACAACTCCTGGAACTCCAGGAGTCTGCAGATCTCCATCTCTGAGTCACTGGGCTTACAAAGAGAATCCAAACACAGCCTAGAAACTCTGACAATAAACAGATGGATGTTTTTGATTCCCTCCAGAAGAGAGCAGCTGGGGTTGCCAGCACAAACATATGCATTCCCCCAAATTAATCATAATATTCAGTCAAGGTTTGTCTCACAGTTTATCTCCAACACATGAATTAAATATTCTGGGAGTGTTTGGGATGCTGTAGGTCGGTGTATTTTGGCTGTCAGGCTGATTCCTGCACTGCCAAAGTGAACACAGAACTGCAGCCTGGCTCTGAGACAGCACCTTCAGGCACAGACAATTCATTTGTCTTGTTCTTAACAAAGCCAAGTCAAATCAAAATAAAGTAACAAAATTAAGCCCTGGCAACTAAACAGCTGCAATACAAAATATCTTCAGCTGTTTCAGCTCAGCAGCACTTCAGCAATATGGGGGATGGACAACAAACATCCTTGGTACTGCTTTAACGATTAGATCCATCAAGATAGTGCTTCTGTATTTATCAATACACAGGAGAACTCCCTGGGGAGTCTGCTAAAGGGGTTGGAGCTATTTCTGCCAAAATTCTGACATTTTCCCCAGACATTTTCACTCCACGTCACGTGGACTTCCATAAGCAGTCCCCAGCACCCAGCACTGCACAACCCACTGAGAATCTGGGGGGAAATCTGGTGGGGCCCCACTAATATTTCCTATCAGTGAAGTCAGAGAGCATAATAATAATAATAATAATAACAAAAGTATTTTGAAGGCTGATGAGTGAATTCTGAACAGACCTGCAGTCCAGGGAAGAGGTACAGTAGTTCTGGAGGGATGTTTGGAAACAGGATCTCTGCCAGGAGCAATAACTTCATACAGATATTGACATTTTAATGTCCCCTTAGTCCAAACCTGGAAGAGGCTCAGCTATGATGGAGGGTGAAATGATTCATCTGTGCTCAGACACAATGTCATGGTAAAACTGAAGACAATTTACAACTATAGTTATAATATATAACTACATTAAAATTAAAGACGGATTATAAACCTCCCACTTGCAAAATGCTGGAGGTACAGGTAACAGGAGGATCACATCAGTGGCCTGATAATCTGGACTGATGGGTTTCGGTGGCTGCATTTCCAGGAACAATTCCAGAAGGTTGTACAGCACCTTCTGTGACCTCTCTGGGGCTGATCCCAGCTCGTGTGGAAATTCCCTGCCTGCTCAGCCATCCTTTCTCCAGGTGCTGCTGGAAATGAGTTCCTTTAACCACACAGCTCACTTTTCCTCTAAGGCTGTTCTGGAGAATAATGTCAGTGCACTGCTGAGCAAACCAGTCACACCAGCTTGGGGTGGTGGGGAGTGCTGGGAAGATGGGAAAGGAAAGGGAAAATTCCAGCAGCCTCTGTCATAGGGAAAGGAAATACTTGGTCCCTAAAAATCATACACAGAGATAAATCACACACGACTACTCCAGTTTCAATCACAGAAGATCCAGGAGCAAAGATGCCCCTCCAGCAGCCCTGATATTTGCCAAAGTTCCCCTGGGGGCTAACAGAGTTGGCCATCTTACAGTAAAACACATTTATTTCAGTGTCACAACCACAAAAAAAACCTCAGCAGAGGTCCCACAGGACAGGGAGTGTTTTGCCAAGCAGGGTGTGATTTTTCTCCTGGGTTATAAGTGATTGTTTTGTCATCATTGCTCCTGCTTCTTCTGCGGAATAAACAATCCCAGCTGATTTCCCTGCTCCAGATGATCTGTCCAAGTAAATAATCTTTTTTTTAAATTTCTTTTCCCCTTGCCTAGGAGGAAGTCTTTCCTTTCCATTAGAAGATGGTTTCCTGGGTATATTGGTCAATAGTGTATGAAATGAGAGAAAGAGTGAGAGAAAAGCTCTTTGGTGGTAATTTAGGTACAGATTTATCTGTAGTCTTTCTCTGGTTTATGCCCTCTGTGACTGTCACTTCACTAAACACAGAGGGAAAAATGTCATTCTCACTGGAGTGTGTCTGGGAACTGCTTCTTTCTGCTGCAGAGAATCAAAACTCTTCATCTGTGTGTCACGAATCCTGTAGTGACACAACCTAATGGAAATGGATCCCCTGTCTATCGGGAAGGGATCCCCATTTTATGAAGAAGGAGACTATTTTGGCATTTTAAGGCTCTGACCAACCTCACGGGCATCCTGCTGACACCTGTGAAGTGCCCAGAAAGGTACAAATCTGGTTCAATATGAGCTGGTGCTTTGAGGAGGAAAAGAGAACCCTGTGGGTAACATCCCCAAAACATGCTGAGACATATTCCATCTTGGTTCCAAAAAGGAGCTGGGCTGGCACAACTAAGGTGTGGAGCAGATAAGGCAGCTGGGCACGAGGGAAGGGGAGCTGGGTAAGAGCAGAGCCACACTGTGTGCCAATGAACTCAGGCTTCACTCAGATATCCAGCCTGCCTTGGCTTTTCCAGAGCAAGGACAGGGAAACCTCTGGAAGATGATCTAAGACCCCAAGTCATGCTTTTACTGTGAGAAGCCCTTTGCCCCCTCAGAACAGCTGATATTTCTCTCAGTTAAGCACTCAGGGTAAGATAAACCTAAAAATGAAACTCTCTCCCCAGATTTCATAGCCTATGTAACACTCATACAGCACTGATGGGTCCCGGTTCCTTTTCCTTCTGTGGTAGGGAATAATTACTATATATTAGGCAGAACTTAAAAAATATGAGTAATAATCTATTCTGAGCTCAGCTGAGTCCCAGATGATTAGCAAATACTCCTTGTTTCATAGGGAACAGGCATTCCAAGGTGTTGAGCTATTTGAGGCATCATCTCTTCCCACAACAAAGGGATCTGGGCGTCAGAAAGAGCAAAACAGCTACCTGCTGCAAAACAAGGTCTCTTTAAAACACCTCTACCTAGCAACCCAGAGATACATCCAAAGTCACTGCTGCAAGACAATGCAGCTCATGCAGAGATCTCCCCCCTGATGGCAATGCTGATGGGATTTCTACCTTCCCTGTATCCTGGTGATGAATTTATAAGCAGATACAGGCAACTCGATAGCCCTTATCTTTTTATCCTCCCTATTCTTGTTCATATAATTGTCTAATCCTCATTTGAAACTCCCTAAGTTGTTTGTCTCAATAATTTCAGTTTTACTCCTACTCTGGGGTTTGAAGAAACACAGCACAGTGTCTCCTGCAAGAAGCATCCAAATGAGGTTTCTTTGTGGCTGGAATTCAATCTATTCTAAGTGGGGCCTCTGCTCCCTGGTGCTTTGCTTGCCAGAGGTGAGCTGAAAACAGAAGATATTCTGGCATTTACATGCAGGAATGGAAATCTGGGAAAGCTCCAGAGTTCATCTAAAATGCTGATGGAATTAGAGAGCTCCCAGTTTACGGAGCTGAAGGATACACTGTGCTCACTGCTTCTTCCCAGGAATGTGGCTGTAGGTCTCTCTCATTTCCCACAGGTCAGCAGGGAGTGGACTTCACTTTTCACTGTTGTTATATGAAGAAAATGTGAATTTTATTGAGGGTGAGGCTGTTGCTTACACTCTTGATCTCTAGAGGTGTTAATTCCAGATGTGGGGTGGTCATTAGTGCTTTTTAAACATTCATCATTCTGCTCAGGTGGAGTCTAATCTAACAGTCAGGGCATCCTCCCAGACATCAACAGGAGAGAGACAAAAACCACCTAGCTCTCAGCCATGTGAACAGAGAGGAAAATGGGAGAAATCTCCCACAGCTTCCATGGAGGAAGGACACGGCCCAGCAGTGGCAAGCTCTGCTATGAGAGGAATGATGTGCTGAGCAGGGACAGCTCTGGGAGAGAAGGCATCTTTCCTCTTCTTCATGTTCCAGTCAAGCTGTAGCTCGTGCACTTCTGCTGGAGAGACAGGATGGGAAATTACTTCATCACCTGGAGTGAGTGAGTTGTTTGCTGGCAAGGAAAAATGCACCCTTTCCAAAGCTCAAACCTTTTCAGGAGCTGAAAGGAGCTGGATGGAGGTTTTAAGTTTGTAAATTGTTATTAAGCCTAATTTTCTAGACTCCAGATCTACCACTGTCATTGTGACCTGTCTTAGAATGATGTTGAGAGATCTTTGCCCAAAGTGAGACCTCACTGCGAGCTGAACATACTCACAGCAAGAGAGACACCCCCAGTTCTTGGTGGCCTGTGATAATGACAGATAGGACAAATACAAGAAAAATCATCCCAGTTTTACAGGTATGGAAATATTTGATAGACATTTTACTTGCTTTGGGTGATGACACTTCATCTCCCCTCATGATGGTTTTTATTCACTAACCCAATCAAATTTATTTTTCCCAAAAAAGTACTAAGTCTTTCTAAAATGATTGGATCATTGAATTCTGCTTCTGTCTGTTCTGTCTAAATGACTCTGGGCAAGGTGGTTTTTTCTGTACCTACTCCCCATTCAAGCAAATGGCCACATCACCATCCAAGAAGTTGAACTAATTAACATTTTAAAGTAAAATCATTTAAAATCCCTTGGTAAGAGCTCCTGAAATTCTTTCATGGTGAAACACTACGCATTTCTTAGCTCTCTCCACCACAGAACATGAACTTGTTTAGACACCATAAGAATGACTGGTAGTAAATCACTTGCAGTGGAATGACAAGGCCAAGAGATTCAGAACCTGATCTTGCCACCTCTATACAACAGAAACCCTGTTCCAATCATTATGTCATGGAACAGGGTGGAAAGGAGGAAGGGAAAGGAGGACAAAAATGAGGAAGCTGGTCTGGAAAAATTTAATCCCAAAGATCAGATTATTCCTGAACACTTTACTGGTGAGCAGGGCCTGGAAAGGTTACACACATCCCCACTCACCTCTGCATAAATCACAGAATTACAGAATCATGGAATGGTTTGGGTTCGAAGGACCTTAAAGCCCATCCAGTCCCACTCCCTGCCATGGGCAGGGACACCTTCCACTAGCCCAGGTTGCTCCAAGCCCTGTCCAACTGGGGCTCATCACTTCTCCTGGGCCAGCAAAATGCTGTTGGAGCACCTGAGCTCCTGTAGAGAAGGATCATGCCAGGCAAGTTAAGAGCTTGTTTACTGAATAACAGTCTGAGGTGAATTTTAGATCTCTCAGGAGGCTCCAGCCACATAATTGCAAACAGTTATCTGAACCTCATAACTCTAACTTGCAGTGATTAAACTGAAATTCCCATCCCAGGCCTGCTGGAAGACAAGTCCTAATAACAACTGCTAAATCTCAATATCACATTCAGCCACCTCAGTAATCTGTTTAAAAAAGCAAACATCTGCAATCACATTATCAACTAGCCCAGAGGCTGAAATCTCCCAAGTGGGTATGTTGAGTTAGAGAGAAATTTTGCTTAAAAAGGAAGCTTAAATCATCAGGATGACAAATCCCAGGCAAAGAAAGCAACAATTGCTGTAAAACCACTGTGATGAACAGCAACTTTTTTGTCTCTCTTCAGTGCCTGAGCAATTAAAAAGCTTATAATGGATTCTCCCTCTCCTAATTGCAGGTCCAGTCTGTTATTTAAAACAATTGCTTCAGGTTTATCACAATGAGCATGGAATTCTTTCTCTGTGACAAGCACAGCTAATAGTAATAATTCTTACTGGTAAATAAATAAAAATAATCCCTAACACCAACACAACCTCCCATATTTCACTGTGATAACAATGCTCTGGAGCATCTTCTCCCTGCACAATCATCATCCCAACAGCACCAGCCATCTGAGTGAGCCAGGGCAGGTTTTCTTCTTCAATGGATCAAGAGAGAGAAACCAAATGTTGAAGCTGATCTTGCTGAATGTTTTCAGGTGGTTGAACTGAACCCTTCCAGCCTTATGATCCACCCATAAAAAAAAAAGCAGAGGCAGGCTCATTTTCACATGGCTCACAGCACTGCTCGGCCTTCAGTTTCTTTGGAAGTTTCTTTGGAAGAATGACAGCTTGGAGAGGTTTCTGTGCCAGGGACAACTTCAGTCAGAAGGAGGGAACTCAGTGGTTTAGGGAGAAGCTGATTCAGAGTAGGTGTCAAACACAAAGACCTCTGCCATATGGGAGGAAAGGGAAGGGGCAGAAGGCACAGGGATTCTGCATTTCCCACTTCATGTGACCACACAGTGTCACTGCCCAGTGTGGCTGTTCCAGGCAGGAAATGGATCTCAATGTGATGCTCCACAGGATACTGCAGTTTGTCTGGGTTGGGCCTCAACACTCACAGAGTCACAGAATGTGCTGAGCTGGAAGGGACCCACAAAGAGCATCCAGTCCAACCGTCAGCCCTGCACAGGCCCATCCCCAAGAGTCACACCCTGTGCCCCAGAGGATCATCCAAACCCTCCTGGAGCTCTGGCAGCCTTGGGGCTGTGCCCACTGCCCTGGAGAGCCTGGTCAGGGCCCAATCACCCTCTGGGGGAAGAATCTTTTCCTGAGATCCAACCTGACCCTGCCCTGGCACAGCTCCAGCCATTCCCTGGGTGCTGTCCCTGGTCCCCCCAGAGCAGAGCTCAGTCCCTGCCTCTCCTCTGCCCCTGCCCAGGCAGTTGGAACTGCACTGAGGTCTCCCCTCAGTCTCCTCTGCTCCAGCTGAACACACCAAGTGTCCTCATGCTCCTCACACAACTTCCCCTCAAGGCCCTTCACCATCTTCATTGTCCTCCTTTGAATGCTCTCTAATAACTTAATATCTTTCTTATATACTCAGCTTCTTTTGAACGAGGTCTCAACATCTGTGGTGAGAGGTTCAGTCCAAATTCCAGCAGGGTCAGCAACACACTACGTTACAGGAGTTTAGCAAGTTCCCCATCCCTGGAAGTGTCCAAGGCCAGGTTGGATGGGGTTTGGAGCAACCTGGGATAGTAGAAGGTGTCCAGGGTTCGAAGAAGATGATCTTTAAGGTCCCTTCCAACTCAAACCACTTTGTGGTTCCGTGATTCTAAGTTGCCACCTTTCAGCTGCACTAGAGGCACTGTCTGTGCCCCCCCAAAGGTGGGATGATGTGGCTTCAACCAAACCTAAATGATTTAATGTAACTTGGATGACTTCGCTGCAGGCACCTGATATTTAACCTTCATCCCACCCACTTTTGTGGTGTTGTTGGCTGGTGAAGGTACAGCATACGCAGGTCAGGGCTAGCTCCAGGCCTAATGCTTCATTATCTTTTTGATAAGTTACACTCATTAACTCTGCTGTGTTCCTGCAAATTTAAAGCATTACAAAGATGTGGAAAATCTGGGCCTAAAAAGCACATTTTCAAGGACTACATTTGACATCTGCAGTTCCCTGTTGCTTTTCAGTGACTGTGAGATGCAGGATGAGGAGGCTCTACCTAAGAGAAGCAACTGAAGCCTTAAATGCACAGTTGACTGAGTAAATTATCCACCTCCTTCTCATCTAGAGACAGGCAGAGATGAAGCACGAAGAGAAGCATGGCCATAGATCTTTATGTTACCAAATTTAACACTTTGGTTGGGAAACAAGATGATTAAGGCTCCAAAAGCACTCTGATGGCCCTGGTTTCCTTCCTATCACAAATGCAGTGGCAGGAGAAGGGATGCTTACAATTAAAACATTACTAATATGTTGTAGTTTATAAATACACATGGATTGAAGACTCAGCATTAAAATTTGGCTATGACAAAATACGGGGATGTTTAGACCTGGGGTTTTTTACTTTAGGAGGCTGTAAAAGACAGATCAGAACTGATTATGGCTTTCAAACATGGAATTTCTCATGTACACAGGGAGTAATTATAAATGATGGAGAGGTGTCCTGTGAGCAGAGGACAGGATGAGGAGCAGAGCGGGCAGCACTGTAAATCATATTCTGTTACCGACTTTTCCCTATCTGGGAAAATTCCCTTCATCTCCCTTGCACAATGCACAATCCCAGGTCACTTTGGATGTGACTATTCCCGACCTTTCACTAGGACACTAATCTCCTTATGCTTCCACTGGTTCTAAGACTTAAGGCAGTTGCTTTTTTTGCCCTAAGCCTGGCCCAGGTAGTCTGGAATAGCCTGACATGACCGTCTTTCTTTCTACACCTCTTCTGCATCAGTATCCCAGGCACCCCAAAATTCCTGAGCCTCATTACAAACCAGAATAATGAGCACAACAGAAAAGCCAAGAGAAAGAGTAGGTAATTTTTAAATGAATTTTTTTTTTTTCTTTGCCGTTAGGACAGTGTATTATATCCCAGAAGGTGAACACAGATGGCTCCCATGACACTGGTAATATTTTCTCTTTAAAAAAACAGAATAACAAACATGCAAACTGAATAATGAAGAGGCACCTGAAGCCATTGGAAGCCCTGTTCACAAGTAACACTTAGTTTGGTACTTGCTGTGACTCTATGGGCGCATTTTTTATACATAAAAGATCTTAAAATGTGGGTTTTTGTAGTAGTAACACTGACTCCATTACTGCAACAGTGATATGGGGTCTGACAGGATCACTTAGGTCAGGAAGGAATTACAAGGTGTTTTTGGGATGGCTGCAAAGATCACAAATGCCAGCTGTGCCTGTGGAAATATCTCCCCAACTCTGACAACCCACAGGAAAAACCAGGAAAACACAGTCTATCTCACATGTTCTCCAGAACAGTGGCTGTAACTGCAACAGGAAGAAAGGTGCCCCACTGTCCAACTTGCCATATCATTTTGGGAAAAATCCCAGTACTGAAAACGAGTGAAAATCTGAAATTCTTGAACTATTTCCATCTGTACACCAAGTAGAAAGTGTTCACAGTGACTTGGCAAAAATACTTGTCTGAAAACAGAAAGGGAAGGTTGAGTTAGGGCTGGAAGTTGTTGGCACAGCTGAAGGGAGGCAGGATATTTTGCATTTGTTATCAAACCCAATCTGGAGTGGGCAGCAGCTGTGCCAGCCCAAAGTCAGGAGCTTTGGAAACCAGGATTTCTGTAAAAGAGTCTTGGAGCAAAGTAGGAGATGACTGAAATTTTACTGGACTGCATGACCTCTTGAAGGACTGATGAATGTCTCTTCCCACGGCAGGGGTTGTGTGGATGGGACACACTCCTGAGCACCACAAAGAGATACAAAACTGGGAGGGGCTGATGAATCCTTGGAAGGCAGGGAGGCCCTGCAGGGAGACTTGGACAGATCCCAGGGCTGGGAATCACCAACCACGGGAAGTTCAACCAGAGGAAGTACTGGATTCTGCCCCTGGGATGGAGCAACCCTGGATGGACAGACAGACTGGGAATGAGAGGCTGGAAAGCAGTACTGGGAAAGGGCCCTGGGGATGCTGGTGGGTGGGCAGTTGGCCATGAGTCAGCAGTGCCCTGGCAGGCAAGAGGGCCAACCCTGTCCTGGGCATCAGGGAGGGGATTGTCCCGCTCTGCTCTGCCCTGGGGCGGCCTCACCTCAAGATCTGGGGGCAGTTTGGGCACCACAATATAAGAAAGATATTGAGCCATTAGAGAGTGTCCAAAGGAGGCCACGAGGATGGGGAAGGGTCTGGAGGGGAAGTTGTGTGAGGAGCATGAGGACACTTGGTGTGTTCAGCTGGAGCAGAGGAGACTGAGGGGAGACCTCAGTGCAGTTCCAACTGCCTGGGCAGGGGCAGAGGAGGGGCAGGGACTGAGCTCTGCTCTGGGGGGACCAGGGACAGCAGCCAGGGAATGGCTGGAGCTGTGTCAGGTTGGATCTCAGGCAAAGGTTCTTCCCCCAGAGGCTGGTTGGGCACTGC
>NW_016690182.1:15499389-15543136 GCF_001604755.1 Lepidothrix coronata
GCGCAGGCTCGAAGGGTTAATGACCTTTCCCAAATCTTCGTTCGCGAAGACTGGCCATTATTATTATTATTTATTATTTATTCATAACAGAGAGGACTATAAATGTACTTTGCTTTTCAAAATTCAGGAACAATGGAGTAGAGTCTTCTGAGTTATCACAGGAGTCAGCAGGTGTTCTGTGAATGGAGAATTTGAAAGCTCAAGGCCTCAGAGCTGTAAGTGTTCCTTGCTTTGTAAAATGTATAAAGGTAAATAGATGCAAGAAATAATAATGGAAAATTCCCTTTAATACAGCACAAAGCAGGGCAGACGTAGATATATATACTCTTAATGAAGGGAATAAAGCTTGACAAGGAGCTGACAACCAGCCCAAACCTTCAGTGCTTCTGGGTAGGCAGCTTTCCCTACCTGAATTCAGCCTTGGATTGTGACAATCACCAGGGGTATAAAAGTGGAGATACCAAGTCCAATTGTAATCTACCTGTGGGAAGCTAAATTTATAGGAGTTAAATAGGAAAATAACTCAGCTTACAAGTTTTTATAGCTCTCTAGCTGAAGTTTTTGGAAGCATATTTGGTTCAGGTAACCCAAACTGAAGGATACTTTAATGACACTTCACCCATTAGGATATTAAGAAGATCAGTCCATTTGTTACAGTTGTTTTTAATTCTCTTCTGTGGAGTCATTCTGGTTTTATACTGGTGTAAACACATCACATTCTATGCTGTTTAATTTCCTAAAAGATTTGGTTGGCCTGTTCCTAATTTTGTGAAGACTTTCACTTCCAGGTGTTTAAATCAGCAATGAAAGAAAAAAAAATATCATCTTAGAATGCAATGGGATCAATTCAAACTATATTTTAACTTTATGACTGTTCATTTTCTTATACTGGCAATTCCCAGTCACCAGTCTGAGGCAAGAGAACCTGACATTTTTAACCATCTAAATACCATAGTTTTGAAATAAATATGGGCTCCTGCTTGTTATTGCTTAAGATTCAGCAGAGGATGCACCGTAAATGGGCCTTTAAGGAAACCAAGTCTATTATTCCTGCTAGCTGGGGCAATGACAACCATCAGGAAAGTAAAATTACTGCCATTAAATCAAGAAACTAATTAGAATCAGATCATCAAGTTCACTTTCTGCTGGAGACTTGGTCTAGTGGCATGGGATAGAATGATTTACTGCAGAGGACGTGCCAGGGCTGAGCTAAGCCGGTGGTTTTAGTGCATTTTTGATCCTCCAGCTGCCTGAAAGCAGCTCAGGAAGGTTCAGCGGCACTTGTGGAGCTGGTTGGGAAAACACAGATCTGGAAATCTGGCTCATGCCTATGGATGGAGTCAAAAGGAATCAGTCTCTGATCTTACTCCACAGCCCCAGGCAGAGCTGCAGCCTTCAAGTGAATGTATCAAACCCAAAAAGCCTGGGTTTGATTCCCCCTTCCTTTTTCATTATCCAGAGCCCTCCATCTCCAAGCTCTGACAGCAAAGATCAACCTGATATCAAATGGAAAGGATTATGAGCATGGCTATGCCCAAGCACCTACAATAGAGAGGGAATAAATCTCTGTAGTTCACAGAACGAGACATTAACTCCATTTGACAGGATTTGTGAGGTCCTCTGAATGCTGAAAACCCTCTTTCATATACAGACACTGGAAATCCCCTGGGCATGGCATCACTTAACTTGTCTGCCAAACTCAGTGTCAGCTTCCTGCTGTCAATCTTTTCCCTCTGTGGGTGGCTGAGCAACTCAAACAGGGCATAATTATTTCATAAAGATCTATCAGTAAGCTTATTAAATTTAGGGGGGATAAAAAAAAGAATAGGACTTTTAAAGCTCTGAGCTTGTGCTTGAGGATGCTGTGAAATGGTGATTCACTGCAAATGAGAACAGAAGCAATTAGGAAATGTTTTCCCTATCAAAGGTTAATAATGAAAAAGATAATGAAGAACAAGATGCATCTTGTCACAGCAAGGATTGAATCCAGGAATCCTGGTTGTCACTCTGTGTGACCTTAAAGGAGTCATTTGCTCTTTATGCCTCTGATTCCCCACCTATGGTGTGGCAGCACTAATCCTTATTTCACCTGTCTTTGCAGAGTAATCAATGTTTTTAATATTCTTCAAAATATTGCAGTGCAAAATGTGTTCCCATACACACATTTAATTGGTTTTTAAGAATATTTTATGCACATGCATACTTGTATGTCTAATAGGAACTTTTCAAAGCCGGAAATAATTGGAGAACAACAAAAAGCCCACCAAAATTTACACGAGGGCCATTATATTAGTGCTACTTCAGAGTTAACAGTTTTACAATGGTGGTTTCTCTATAATCAACATACAGAGGTAATGATAAATTTACTCAATAGCTGCAGCATTATTCAGCTCAGAGTCGTGAGGAATGTTCCAGAATGCACAGAGAGGTTTTTTTGGTTGCCTTCAGCTACCCAATGGCTGGAGACACCAGCCACGTTTCAAGATAGTTGTTGTTAAGATAATGACAACTTGACCAATACAGTGAAAATCACTAGTTCAGATTATAGACGACATTATTTATTGAGATCTGTCTCAGATAGGACAAGGAAGTCCTCAACACCTACACACAGAAGCAAGTGGTACAAACTATATTAGTGTCTATTTTCTGACTTCTCAAACAGTCCCAGAAAATGAAGAAAGAAGTTTTTCTTCCAAAAATACAGTCACCCAAAACAACTCCCCTCCTTACCAGTGAGGAAATGCTCAGAACAACAATGATGTTCCTTCTTCTGGGACCATGAGATTGCTCAGAAACAAGAGGTGCTCTGAACAAACTACAAAATCACTCCACCTTCTCCAGCAGAAATAATATTCCCCCAATAAAGAATTAGAAGGAAAACAGAAAAAGCCTTGCTAATATGACCTCCAGCATGTGTAGGGCACTTCAATCCTGTAATGACTAGGATTCCAAAAGCTCTCTGAGGAACAAATAAACCCTGTGTTTTTACAACATGATGGGTTAAACACAGTGTCAATATGAAAAATTGCAATTTCAAAATTAAAACATTTTCTGAACTGTCAAAATAACTCATCAGTTTGAAGTAAATTCTGAAAGACTCCCAAAAGAGTCAACTTATTACCAAAGAAATCTGATTAATAAGTCTAGTATTGATCTGGCAAAAGCCTTTGCCATTCCCTTTGAAAGCTCTCCCCACAGCAACACACCGGGAATTCAGCAGGATGGCCCCCAGGGAAATCATTAAAGCAAAAATAATAAAAGGAGAGAAGAAAATGAAAGAAATATCAAGCATTGACTCTGCGGCTTTCTGAGTTCTCCTCTTTCACGTGAATTAATGTGATGTTCAGCAAAAAAAAAAACACCAAGCTGTCCATCTAAGGAAATGCATTATTCCTTGTAAGCACAGGGATAAACCACTGGTCTTCAATATCCAACTATTTAAAGCACCTACAATCACATGGGATGAGGAAAAATTCAAATGAACTGATGCAAATACATCCACAAGGATCCAAAATTAAAAACCCAAAACCTTTCTGTGTCCCTCAGAGGAAGATCTGGGAATTTTCCTGTGCTCAGATTACTGTTAAAAGCAGCACTGGATTTATTCAGACCCAAAAGATCAAGACTGTTGGGAAAGATGTGATTTAGAGATTCAGGCCCAGCCTACATGTCTCTGGTGAGGAGTTCAGATGCTTCCATATAAATGGAAATGATCCACGTGAATAGATATTTGATAGCACTGCCTAACGGAACTTCATTGCATTTTCAGATGTTTCCCCACCAGGTTATTGAAATTCTTGCTACTGGAAGGAGAGAGGACTCACCAGGAAACCTGCAGCTTGTTCTGAAAGGCATCAATGTGGGAAGATTAAGATTTGCTCTTTCCCACCCCATTAGGAATCAAGTGAGGAGAGAGATTTATCCAGCTGAAAGCACAAGGCAAAATTAGGAAGGCAGAGTGTAGTCGAGCTAATTGTGGTTTCCTACACCAACCAAAGCATAATTAACAACAGCTGCCTATAAATATACATTTTTTTCCCCCCTGTCTGAAGTTCCATGGACACTTTTCCCATTCATCTGCAGAGCTCTGCTCTGCCATGGACACCTGCCAGTCTCCAGCAACTTCAGGCAAAGATCAATCCATTTTCTAATTAGAGGCGTGAATTAAGGGAAGGTAAAATATCCATTGTAAATACAGAAGGCCCCAAACAATGACTTCTTGACATAATCTAATGTCAACTGTTTCCAAAAAAAAAAAAAATGGAGAATGCTAAATAATCAAGAAGCAAGCTGCCAGGGAGGTGTGTAGAGGGAACTGTGAGGAGCTGTGTTATTCTCTGTGTATGTTGATTAGAATTTTAAAGAAAATGTAATGTCTCTCCCAACCCTATTTTTCCATTTATAACTCAGAGCATGAAATCTGCCAGGCTGTATCTTAGATCCTCCCAGATGCTGATCTCACTCAGCTTGGGTGCTTGAGAGATAGTCTGCAATGTTACTTTCCTGAGAAGGAAAAGGAACTATATCAGTGTGAGATGAATCCCTGGGTTGGAGAGGTTTAATACACAATGCAGGTTTGGCTGCGCTAAACTTATCCTTCCTTGCAGCTTCCTTCCTTCCTTGCAGCTGACTCCCACTTCCTGTAGAACAGATAATTGCCCCTTCTACTCCCATCCCTCTCTGATCACTACTATGGATGGAAAATGTAAAAGGAATGTTTATCACAAGTGAATTATTTTAATTTCTTGTAGCAAACCAGAAGAAAAGCACCAGCCTCAAGCAGCCCACCCTGCAGAAAGCAGCCAACGACTGGATCTTAAAACAACTGTGTAGGCAGAGCTGTTTATTCCACTTTGCTTTCCACTCCATTGTATCAATGCATTTATTTACTCTCTTGCAGCACTGTGGATCTATTTCATTATGATGGCCAATCTTTCTTTATGTTATAAGTAAACTGAGGAAATTTGCTGCTCAGAATGAGAGAGAGTTAATGAAGTTACTGTGTTGTATGGATTACTCTGTTAGAATCATAATTTGACAGGTTGCATAATGCCTAACCACAAGTTCCTTAAAGTTATAAGCTGATTAACACAACGCAGGGATGATTTGACATATTTTAAAGATGTTTGTCCTAAGTGTGACAATAGGAACCCGTATGGAGGGGTGGATCACGAGGAGTCCAGATGATCAGTAACCGTCCTCATGGAAATTTCTAGGAGCATGGACACATAGAACTCAATGACTTTGATATCATTGGTGGACACCCCTCAGCAACAACAATTGCCCGGGAAAGGAGAAACCAACCCCAAGCCAGCCCGCGAAGAGGGAACCAAGCAGGATGCAGCCCGCGAAACTTCCTCCAATGGACTAGTGACATGACTATGGGGGGAGGTGACAACAGAGGGTATAACTGGTGCTGTTTCTGTTCCCTTTTCGTGGACCGCGGTTGGAATTGAGGTTTCCCCCTGTCGCCCGGCTAGCCGTTTTTGCTTGTTGGAATTAATAAATTTTTCTATTACCTTGCAAATCAAAATTCTAGCCTCGTTTCATCGATCACATTTATATTATATTGTGGTAGTTTGGTCTAGGCCTTCCTTGGTGACCAGTTTGTAACCAAGGAAGTGCCCAGATTCACCCAGTATTCCCTACAATTTTTATGTAAGCCGGGCTACAAGAAGAAAGGAGGAGAGGCCTTCATTCTCTTTCCTTCTGGCGTCTTGGAGGTGAGGGTTTCCTGCTGTTGAGCCTGTCGTGTTGGGGAGCGAGGCCTGGTAAGGCCTTGTCGACCTTGGGAGACGGAGGTTGCCGGCGGTTGTTCCAGCGCAACTTTCTGTTGTCCCAAGGAGAGTCGTAAGATATTCTTTTGCTAATTCTTTTAGTTGCTAGATCTTGGGCTATTGATCGTGTATATTTTATTTTGGTTTTGTTCCTTTTTTCCTTTCTCCTCCCCTTTCCCTTTTCCCTTTGAAATTGTACATATATTTCAATTGTATATAACTGTAATATAAGTGCAAATATATATATATATATTGATTTAGCTCTCTCTCTCTTGTTTCAGTTCTCTTGGTGTTTTTTCCTCTTCGCCCTTGGTTTGGGGGGGGGAGTCTTGTGGTGAGGTTTGGGGACTTGGCAGGGAGCCAAGTCACATCATATATAGATGCAGCACAGAGTTGTCTCTTTCAAGAGACACGAGATTACTGCTGAAATCATGGGCTGCACTTAATCAAATGTGAGAGAAGACTAGATCTATCCTAAAGATTTCTGCCAAGCTGAGATCTTGGCCAGTCAGTCCAAATACAGCATGAGGTACTTATGAGGCTAAAACACCTCAGTGATTTCAAGTGCCAGACAACACACCGTGCATCTCCCAGAACTGGAGAATCAGCTTCTCTTGCCAAAAAGAACCTCACCGAAAGAAAAAAACGTTGTATTGCTAACCTGAAATAGCAATATTAAAGCAAGATCCCAAGGTACAGAAGAGCTGTTTTTATCATGATGGAAATTGTACCTGAAAATACAGGTAGACTTCATGGCCTGAAATACAAACCTTTTGTCCTTTATTTCCATGAGGTGTTGCATCTGAGAGTGCAGCCACAGTACAGCCAGCACCCCAAGCCAAGGGCACACCCAGCCTCAGCCAGCACCTCCAGCCTAACAACAGCTGTATCTCAGGGTTACCAAGGTTGGAAGAGACCTTTAAGGTCATCTAGTCCAACCATCAACCAAGCACCACCACCGTAACCCCTAAACACCTAAACCACATCACCCAGCCCCAGATCCAGATGCCTTTTGAATGCCTCCAGGGATGGTGAATCCATGACCTCCCTGGGTGGCAGAATCTCTCCCTATTCCAATGCCTGACTACTTGAACAGTGAAAATTTGGGTTCTAATATCTAATCTGGATTTCCCCTGTCTCAATTAAAGGCCATTCCCTCTTTCCTCTCACTGCAGGCGCAGCAAACAGACCAGACCCCACCTCACCACAACCTCCTGTTCTGGGGGGGTGGCGGGGGGGGAAGTTGTACAGAGTGATTCTGTTGCTTTGAAGAGAAAGAATTACAGGTGTCTTGAGAGCCATTTGTGTTCATCTTCTGGGATATGATACACTGTCCTAAAGGTAAAAGAGTAATTTAAAAATAACGGTAAAAAAGTAAATTTAAAATTACCTACTGTTTCTCTTGGCTTTTCTGTTCTAATGGCAAAACAGAGCTGCGGCTGACCTGGAGCATAGGATGCTTTTAGCAGAAGTCGTAACACTCCATGCCCAGCCCTTTAACCCGTGTTTTCGCAATGATTTCTGATGTTTAATATGTGTAACAGGCATGGCTTGGTGTGGAAGGCCTGGTGAAAGGATTGGGAAACCTCGTGGTGTTCCCATTTAGAGCCTGTTTTGCTCTCCCCCATGCCCAGCCCAGGACAGAGCTGATGGCCATGGGACGTGGGGCTGTCCTGAGCTGGCTGTTGGGCACCAACGCTGTCAGTAAAGTGCTCTTTATCCTGGTTTGTAAGGAGGGTCAGGAATTTTGGAGGTGCCTGGTATCGTTGTTATGACGAGTCTCCTCTTTTCGAGACTAAACCCCCCCAGCTCCCTCAGCCGCTCCTCACCAGCCGAGTGTTTTAGACCCTCCACAAGCCTTATTCCCCTTCTCCGGATACGCTCCAGCGCCTAAATGTCTTTTTTAGAGTGCAGGGTCCAGAGCTGCGCGAGGTGCAACTTCCCACCTCCATCAAAGCGCGAATGTTTTAAGGCAGGACCGGCTGCCTCGGGGGCGGGACGGCCCAGACTGCCCGCCCCGTGCCCACCCCGTGCCCGCCCCGTGCCCGCCCCGCTGGCTGCCGGGTCCGCCGCTTCCTGGCCGGGAGAGCCGGGCTGGGTAAGGAGGCGTCCTGGAGGGTGTGAGGAGGGTAGAGCAGCTCCCAGAGCCCGTGAGGGCTCTGGGAGGAATGAGGAGGAGCGGGGGGAACACAGATGAGGAGTTATCGGACACGGAGCTGCTGGAGCAAATCCAGAGGAGGCCACGGAGCTGCTCCGAGGGCCGGAGCCGCTTTGCTCTGGAGCCAGGCTGGGAGAGCTGGGAGAGCTGGGAGTGTTCACCGGGAGAAAAGGGCTCTCCAGGGAGACCTGAGAGCCCCTTCCAGGGCCTAAATGGGCTCTAGGAGAGCTGGAGAGGGACCTGGGACAAGGGATGGGGGGACAGGACACAGGGAATGGCTTCCCACTGCCAGAGGGCGGGGTTAGATGGGATATTGGGAAGGAATTCCTGGCTGTGACGGTGGGGAGACTCTGGCACAGGTTGCCCAGAGAAGCTGTGGCTGCCCCATCCCTGGAAGTGTCCAAGGCCAGGCTGGACAGGGCTTGGAGCAACCTGGGATAGTGGGAGGTGTCTCTTCCCATGGCAGGGATGGGACTGGATGAGCTTTAAGGTCCCTTCCAACACCCCTGCCATGGGCAGGGGCACCTTCCCATAGACCAGGTTACACAGTGATTACAGCAGATCGAACTTTACAATTGTAAAACTGTTTAAAATTTTCTAAAACCAGTTTTATGTGCTATTTATAAGTATACTTACAGTTTATTACAGTTATCTGCTGCTATTTTGACAAACAGCTGCTTTCACTGTGGAAATGAGCGAATATCAGTTGCATCACATATTATGAAACATTTCTCACTCAGCCAGTCTTATGACTTGCAAAATTAATTTTCTTGTTCCTTAACCCTCCCCATGCTGCTTGTGCAGCTGCCACCTGGGTCAGCTGGGGGCTGGAGAACTAATTCACTGTGTTTGCAATTCCTATTGTTTTCTTCAGCACACCAGACCTTAATAACCACTGACTCAGTGGTAGTGTGAGGAACAAAAGAACTGCTTAGTGTTCATTAATATTTCCAGTTCAAAACAGAACAATTCTTTTCGTTTTTGGCACCACGAACAAAAAGGAAACCTCTGGACTTATAGATTTGGGACTACAGCTGAGTTTTGGACATCTAGCCTTGGGAAGGAAGGGCTGAATTTGTTTTAGGGGCACAAAGTCTTTATAGAGTGTGCAGAAAGATTTTGGCAGTAATGGGGCGGGCGAAACAGGCAGCAGAACGTGTTCAGTAGGGAAATGGCCAAAGTCAGCACCTTTAAACCAAAGCTGCCTAAACCCCGAGTACAGGACAGAACGTGCCTTTTTCTACCTACTATTATCACACTGGGTTCCCATCTCTCTGGTGGAGGAGCTGTGACTGCTGCCAGCATCTTTCCAGAGGGATGTTGCCCACATTTAATCTCCTTACTTAATGGGAGTAGGGAAAAAATTGGAGCAAAATTATTTGGGACAAAGCTATTTAGGTCCTTAAGTTCACAGGAAGAAGGGGTATTATTCTGATTTTAAAAAAGGATAAAATAAGTAAGAACAAAGCTTTAAAATAAATCTGTTGCGTGATAGGTTTCTGTCTGAGGCCTGTTTTGTGACTGGAGCTTGTATCTGGAGAACTTTATCTCCTTTTTGCTTTAGGAGCTTGACTCTTCATTTGAGAGCACCAGCTGGCTCATGCTGGTTGTGTTTTCTTTTTTATTTTCTAGAAGAAATCTAGGCAGAAAAAGGAGGTTTTGTATTTTGGAGTGGTGAGAGGCCACAAAATCTGAAAGCAAAAATTTACCATTTAATTTTTTTTTTCAAGAGGACTGATTTTGTCCAAGTGTTCCTGTAATTCACTGCAGGTTTGAAAGGAATGCTGCTCAGGATTCATGGTTAATGCTCAGTGCTGATTGTTACTGTGCACTTACCCTGTGGATCTGAACTTGTGCTTTGAAGGTGTTGCCTTGATCCAGTGGCTGAGTTGTGATTTTATCCCCCTGTTGTGGGAGCTAAACGAGGTGTGAGCTGAGCTGTGACAGCCCTCCATACGTCCCCTGTGCTGTAAGTAATCTTGTCCCTCTCCCTGTGAAATTCAACTTGTTTGCTGTTGTTTTTTTCTTGCAGTGTTTCCCCATGGGGACTGTCCCTTCAGACAGCTCTGGGAGCCACAAAAGGGGGTGGGTGGAGTTGAGCCAGAGTTACAACAGCTCTGCTTTGGACTGTTCAGAAGATACCTTTGAGTCCTTCAGTGAGGAGGAGGAGATCAAACCATCTGGCTCCTGCTGTCCCACAGAGGATCTGGAGGGCTCAGATGTGTTGGAAAGCACATCATGGTTGTCAGGCCAAAGTCATGCAGGTATGCAGAGCTTTCCCTCCCAGACACCTCCTTTCTCAGCTTCCGATCAGTGCTCTGGGGACTTGAATCAGCAAAAATAAACATGCGAAGATTGCGCACAGTGTTCCTCCTGTGCAGAGGAACAGACCCTCAGTGTGCTGACCAGATCTGTGCTCCCAGGATTCGCCAACAGCTCCATGTGGAACGATTTGGCCATGGAAGCCCTTCCTTTGTAATCTTGTGATGCTGAAATTCTGTTGGCATCTTAAAAAAAAAATATTCCGCAAGTTGTCTTGACTGAGTTACCACATCTGAAAAGTAGCTGGGCCATAAAATAAGTTTTCCAAGGGAAAGTTCCAGGATTTGAAATACTGAGGAAGGCTGGATTCCCTATCCAACCTGGCCTTGAGCACTTCCAGGGATGGGGCAGCCTCAGCTTCTCTGGGCAATGAAGAAGCTGCATTAAATGAGGGATAAATCAGCTCTGTTAGGTTTTCTTTTCTCTCTGCAGGGTTCTCTGTCATTCTCTTGTGTTCTCCTTTTCTCCAAGTTTGGAGTGGTAAATATTGTGGATACTTAAAGAGATGAATAATCTTTTAATTTAGTTTGGGAGCTTGCAGCATATATAAAACTTTATAGCTTCAAAGATTAGCTACAACACTTTTAATGTATTTTTAAAGGTAGTGTAAACAAGATTTATTTTAATGTCTGTTGGCTGTTAGTTTTGTGATCTGATTCTATTCAGTTCAGCTTGGTCAGCTGACATATACCAATATATAATGTGAATTATATATTATAATTATATATATTTTATATATTGTAATTATATATTATATAATAGATAATGTTAAATATAGTTACTATGGTTTCATATTGGGAAGCTGTTTCTTTTCCTACTATAGACAGGTCCAGTAGAGATGTTCTTCCTATCCTTCATCCATCCAACATTTTACTTGAGGTTTTTTTCACTCTACAGTAAGAACCACCATTATCTTTAGGAATCCTTTAAAAATACTGTTTAAGCCTGAAATGCCACCCATGGAGGCCAAACTTTGCTGTCAAATACATACTCCTGTTTATTGTAGCACAGAATTCAGCATTGGAGATCAGTGCTTCAAAAATCTGAATAAAGAGGTGATCATTGTCTTGGTATCAATTCATGATACATCCCTAAAATTGAACAGTGTCTGATTTGTGTTTTTTGCTTAAAAATTTTTGTAGTTTTACAAATGATATGTTTTAATCCCTATTTTTTTTCCTGGAAATATAACAAGATTCTTTAAATTATTCCATGTCTAACGATTGAAATCCTTATTTCTGACATCAAGGAACACATGCTAGGAGCAATCCTTACTGTGTGCATAGAGGTTTCTTTAGTAAGTGTTACCACTTTTTATCTTTACAAGATTAATATTTCATAAAATAACAGAGTCTTCTGAATGCTCTCAGTTAAATGAGAAACTGGAGAATAATTCACAGAGAATTTTTTGGGGGGAATTGATTGCTTTCTGTGGTATATATTTTCCTGAGAGCAGCATATATAAATAATAAAACCCACAGAAAGCCTGTCATGCTGCTGCTCCCATAGGGACACATTATTTCCTTGTCTAAGCCCATGGAATTTGCTGTCAGAACCCTGAAAACAGAACAGAGAAAGGAGATGCTCCCTGTTTTGAATTGGGGCCATGCCATGTGCACCTTGCTGTCACTGGTAGGGACTTCTCAGACCTTCCAAGTGTTTTGTCCTTTCCCAGCTCTTTGCTTTCACATCTTTGTAGTTTCCTTAGTTCCTGCAGAACTGGAGTTCCCAGAATCACAGAATATTCTGGGTTGGAAGAGACCCACAAGGATCATCGAGTCCAACTGGAACAAGCTGGAGAACAGGGAGCTGATACAGAATTTTTATTTCCCTTGTGCCACCTTATTTTCCACTTGGATCAATACCCTGAGACAGTTCAGCTGAGCTCCTAAGAGTGTGTGGCCACAAAAGAAAGAGCTGGAAATAACTGATGGGGCTGAAGGAGGGAGATGAGATTAGTGTGACATTACAGATCAAATTGAACGTGTGAACAGGCTCCCATTTTCTCAGTGAATCCTGGTTCAGTGGGGTGATTAGGAATGAGCAGTGGAAGGTATTTTATGGGACAGAAGCTTGTTTAGCTGAAATCTCTGGTCTCATCTGTGTATTCCTGTGGCTTGGGGTTTCTTTTCCCTCACCAGGGCAAACTGGCACGTTCAAGTGGAGCATTGTTTGCTTTTCTGCAGTCCTGCTTTCCTCACAAGGTGTGTTCAAAGTTGCCTTTTTTCATTACAGAGGAGCAATCTGAAGGAGTGGATTCTGCAGCTCTGGAAAGAGTTGCCATAGGAAAATGGATTGATGCCACGGGAAGATGGAGAGATCTAAAAAATAAAGAAGCTGAGGTTAAACAGGACAACTCTGTCAGGAAAACTCATGGTGGTGAGTTCAGTTACTTCAGTAGAGGTTGTAATAATTTCTTTTGAGAGGGGATATAAACTTTTAACTAGACTTAAATTTTATATGCAGGCTGTTAAGCTGGATAATTAGCCAGGTAATTAAATACAAAGTTTCTCTTTTAGGCTTTCTTGCCAAGCAGTTTTTCTCCCATACATACATGGCTTTGATGCTCCTGATATAGTGACATTATCCTAGTGATGCATTATCACAGAATCTGGATAAACACATTAAAAAAATGTATCCACATTTTAAGTTTAACTGTAAGCCTCAATTTTTACTGGATTGTTAAGTTTTTTTTTTTCTCTCCAGCTTTCTCTTTCAGCTCCAGTACCAGTACAGGTATTAGAAGTGTGGAGTTTTTCCCTCCAAAATAAACGTGACTTTGGAATTTATTGTGTGAGATGTTTTTCCCCTGTGTGCTGGTTTAAAAGTAAACTGGCAGGAGAAATGAACCCAGCTCAAGTGAGATTATAAGTCAGTTACAATTTAAAAAAAATAATACAATAAATACAATTATACAGACAAACAATTGGTTTTAACCCACAAAACCCAGATGTATAACCCAGCACCCTGGGGCACGAACAGAGTGGTGTTTGTTGGCCCCTGTGCTGAGCCCCACCTGGTCCAAAGGAAAAGGAAAGGAGAACCTGTTGGTGAGAGTGGTGATCGCAGTCTGCTCGAAGTTCTGATCCTCCTCTGGATCTGATGAGTGGTACCAGAAGTCCCAAGACCCCAAGATTATTTACACTCAGGTTCCAGTGGGAGTGCCCAGTACCTCCCCCAGGCGGGGAGTTCCACAGTGGGTGACCGTGAGTGGTGAGATATTTTTGGAATCCTTGGTAGCCCATTAGCAGACATGACCCCTCAGGCTGGGTGTGGATGTGCTAAAGACTCCCCAGAGGGGAGTTATCACACCTGAGTCATTGGTGTGAGGACAGGAACGTCCTCCTATCTCACAGGCTTCCTGACACTCAGCTTATAGCCTGAGGGGTCAGGTGTGCTCTGGGCAGCTGCTGCAAATGGTCTATTGTTAACGGTTCCTGGGAAATGACATGGAGGGTGTAGAATACACAGTTTGGGTTACACCCACACAGTGATGAACTAGTTCCAGCTGCTCTAACTAGGACACCCTGTTAATCAACTTTATGGATTATTGAATTACCTGTTTGCCCTATTTTAATTCCTTTCCCAAGCTGAGGGAGGCAGCAGGGCACCAATTTTGGCAAGAACAATGGAGCAGCTTTAACCACCACAATGATGGAGAATGTGGAGGAGGAGGAGGAGAGGGGAAGGAAGGAAGGAAGAGGATGCGTTTCTGTGTACTGGTTACACAAGCAACTGTGAGAGCAGATGGTGGGATGCAAGTCCTGCTAAAGTCTCTCTCAAAAGTGTGTCAGAGATGCTATTTTTAATTAAAAAAAAAAAAAGAGCAAGAAAGCTGGAATTGAGCAAAAAATTAGTGGAAGCAGACAGAGAGTCTTCCTCAGTCTGTGTGTTCATGGGAAGTGAACAAGATCAGGAGTTTTGTAGGTCACTTGTAAGACTGATTAACCAGGAGATCCTCCTGCCTAGGCACTTTGTGGCACAAACATCCTCAAACCATCCTAGAAAAACAGGAGCTAAGGTCATTTCTAGGCTGTTCTTAATTGTTGAGCAGTGGTGAGTCAAAGCTGTGAGTTCCTGACTCATCTTCTGCATTTATCCTTGTGTTCCTGTTTTCTCAAGGCTACCAAGCAGGCTTTTAGTAGAGCAGCTCATCTGTAGTAGAGAGGCTTCTCCTGGCCAGCTCCTCAGAGATGATATTCCTAAAATATCTCAGAATCCTGTGGCTGATTCACGGAGAAATTAAAAGGGACCCGAGGAGTTCCAGAGTCACTGAGTGAAAAACCACAGTTTGAGGTTGAGGATGTTTTCCATCTCTACTTTCCCTTGAAAGTTGCACTTGGAAGATTTTACTCATAGGATCACTTCCAGACTTTTGTAGTTCTGCACAAGAGAATGTTCTGCCTTTGGTGTATGGATGTTGATGGGTAAGGAGAGGACTTGAGCAGTTCTGTTCCATTCTCTAGTGCTGATTTATGAAGGCATGTGTTGTCTTCTGCCTGTGCTGTCCCTTGTCATTGTTACACCAGTGCTCCCAACCACCATCAATATGAAGAGCACAAAATATGCTTCATGCTTATCCATGTTACCCCCAAATTCATCAGTAGCAACGATACTTTAGCCATGGACTACATTTATTGCAGAATATTAACATACAAATAAAGTAAAGCACAGCAGCTTTTGCACACTGACATCTAGAACTGCCTACTTCTCTTTGACTTAATCATTCAGTGTGCAGGAGCTCCCAAGCCTTATACTATTTTAACAACTTGGAGATTTTTAAACAAAAATATAATAGAAGATGAGCTCACTAGAACTAGATTTGCTCCACAGTGAGTCCCCTCAGTACACTCAGCAAAGTGAATTATGTGTGCAGTGAGCATGCAGGGTACTTCTGAATTTGTCTTCTTTGTAATAAACCCTTTTTTTCTTATCTTCCTAATAGGGAGGGGAAAAAAAAGTTCTAGTGTACCTATGGAAATGTCCTGGAATGTGATTCTTATTTTTTCCTAGTTTTCTCTGTGGGCTGAAAGAAGGAAAAGCTGAATGCTGGCCTTAGGAGAAGGGAGAAATTTTTGTCATAATTCTCTTTCTATCCTCTTCTCTGTCCCTCTTCCACCAGAGTTATTAGGCAAAATGCATCACAACATGACTCTAAATCCCCAATTCCATATAGATTATTTCAACGATCACTACTCATCTTTAAAATTTACTCAGCAAACTGCAATTCTTCAACTTGGATCTATCTGAAAATTCAAGGGGGGCTTTTTAACCCTGTGAGTCGTGCTGTGCTCACAAGTTTGATCTCACCTTTGTAACATGCCTACATTAAATGCTTTGCTTGTTACTTTCCACTGCACTATTGCTGTCAAAAGTGAAAGCTTGAGCTGGTAATGTGTGTTATTTGGAGGCAAAGAAATGTTTGTGGCTCAGATACAGTTCAGTCACTCAGTCGTTATTGTTACTTTGATAGTGGTGTCAAGCTAAAAGTAAAAAACGCCCTGAGATTCCAGACTTGTCTTCTGATTCTGTAGTTAAGTAGAATTAACGTAGGCTGGATGTGGAAATTCCAACCAGCAACACCTAAATGGAAACCCTGCTCTGGAGCCAGGCTGTGAGAGCTGGGGGTGTTCACCGGGAGAAGAGAAGGCTCCAGGGAGACCTGGGCCTAAAGGGACTCCAGGAGAGCTGGAGAGGGACTGGGGACAAGGGATGGAGGGACAGGACAAGGGGGAATGGCTTCCCACTGCCAGAGGGCAGGGTTAGATGGGATATTGGGAAGGAATTCCTGGCTGGGAGGGTGAGGAGGCCCTGGCACAGGCTGCCCAGAGAAGCTGTGGCTGCCCCTGGATCCCTGCAAGTGTCCAAGGCCAGGTTGGAGGAACCTGGGCTAGTGGAAGGTGTCCCTGTTCATGGCAGGGGGTGGGACTGGATGATCCTTGATGTCCCTCCTAACCCAAACCGTTCCATGATACTACAATGATTCACTGTGCTGGAGGAGTTTAATTTGCTTTAAATTCATATTCATGATAAATAACCTGATAGTTCAGCCTGGTAGGTCAGTTCTATGTTGCCTGCAGGGATCTTTCACAAACTGTTTGCTGTCAGCATGTTACCCTGACCTGCTGCACTCAGTTGTACAAATCACTTTAGGTAATCATGAAGATCTTGAGATGCAGAGGGAAAATCTTTCTCGAGAGTAGTTACCAGTTGCTGCCTTTCACAATTATCTCTTTTTCCTTTTTTTCTTCTTAAAACAGAGTATCAGCAGAGCATAATAATAACAAAATGCCTGCCAATTTTCCTATTAAAGTTAGTTTCAAAGGGAAAGGAAACTGAGGAAAGACTTTTCCTCTTTTACTCCCACCCCTCACAGATTTAAAATGTCACAGAAAGCAAAATTTATGTAGGTCACTTAGTTACAAAGCTCCCAGCAGGGTTTGGGATCTAGACATATGGATTAATTTATCTCTAGTGGTACACACCAAGGCTTTTTGTCATCAGAGCAGCTTCTTGGGCCACTATGGGGCTTTACTTCCTAAATATTCCATGTTTCGTGACCTTTCCTGCTGCGTGAGATGTGGCTCTGACTAGATGCCTGTCCTGGTGGCACTTCTGCTGCTCCTGTCACCTCTTCTGCATCATCCCTCCTTCAGTCACTATCACTCATTTAATCATTATTGTTACTGCGATTGTTGTGTCAAGTTAAAAATAAAAAAGGCCTTGAGATTCCAGACCTGTCTTCTGATTCTGTAGGTAAGAATTAACGTGGTCTGGATGTGGAAATTCCAGCCAGAAATGGAAACCCTGCTTGTAAAACGTTCATTAATGCCTTGATGGAACTGGGAAAGAAGGAGTTTCTTCCAAAAGCCATGGATTCTGCGGGGATCTTCCCATTGTCTTCTCACTGCTGTTGCTGCAAAGTGAAGAAGGTGTGAGGAGCACTGGATTTGGGGCAGCCAAGCAGTAGGAAAGTGTTCTTGTGGAGCAGTAATTGGCACTGCAGGGATTCTCTGTGGGCACAGGGCAGGGACATTTAAATCTGCCGCCCCAAATGGAGAAGGATCTGGGATGGAAAGGAGGGAATATGTGAGAGATACCAGAAATAAAACGAACCAGTGCAGAGCTGAAGGACAAGTAAATCTTCTCCACCTGGGAAAAAATTGGAAACTGGAGTCAGTGTGCAGAGAAAAGACAAAACTTTCCCCAATTTAACTGTGTGCTGACTTTTCTCATAGCTTTTTTTGTTCTTGTTTCAGAAAAATTATAGTCCTTGATAATTTTTATTCTCTCTGAGATTACTTTTAAATGGGAATCAATATTAAAAAGTAACTTCAGGAACGAGTCGTGCAGGGAGGTTTAAAACTTGCTGTTCTCTTTGCTGGTGTTTTTTCTGATGTCTGTAGGTGCAGATGAGCAAAGGGGTGGGTGTGTGGCAGCACAGACTTCATGCATTATTAGAAACCAATTCTTAATAAAAAATGCACTTCTGTATGTCAGGAGAACCTTAAGTGAATTAGTTAGGCTGGTATTAAATTGTCACAGCCTCCAGGGGTTTTACTTATGGCTTTGAGTACTTAAATGCTTTTGTTCTGGGTTTTCCCCCCCCATAATGGTAACTTTTAATTTTTTTTAATTAATTCTCTGCACAGCATAAATGAATATGCCCCTGTTTTTCAGTGTAATTAAACCCAGAATTGGCACATGATTTGCACTGTCCGCATTGCAATAGTAAGGAAAGTCACCTGCTGACTGAAATGGTGGTTTCCACTCAAATGTTTATGATCCTACAAAGCAAATTTGTTTTCATTAAATTGCATTTTAAGGTATTGCTTATTCTGATTCATCTGTCTATAAATCGTCACCATGTCTTTGTCTACAGTCAGTTAGATACATCATCTTCTAAGGAGGAGTAAACTGCTCTGTGGTGTCTGATTCTGAACTGGTAGTTGTACTTAAATGACATATTTTCCATGTTGTCCATGAAACAAAACTCCTGCTTTGCTTCCTTTTAACTATGGATCCCCTTATCCTTTATAAACATCAGCTGCATTTCTGAAGAGATGCCGAGTTCCCTTGCAGAATTCCACAGCTCTGTCTTGTCTCCTCAAGACTAAATTCGTGCCAGTGCATTTAGGGGAAGTTTTCCATTCCTGCTTTTTTTAAGAGTGTGTGTTGTGGTTATGCCAAGGTGTCCCATGGCATTGGAATATCCCATGCCAATGGTTGTCAGATAAGCACCAGGAAACCTGGAGCGCCTGACTAGGAGAAATAAAACCAAATTTAAACCTGACAAGGAGTAAAACAATGTGGAGGGATTGTTTAAATTCCGTAATCAGGCCATGTACAGCTGCACAGCATCATTCCATGCCGATGCCCATGAAATACTGTATTGATTGTGGTTTAAGCCTGTGGAAAATCCCCCACAAAGCACTGAATAAAGTTGTAAATCCATCCCAACCCACCCACCTGAAGGATAATCTCAATTTTATTTATTTTTACATGCCACTGGGAAGGATAAGAGAAGATGAGAGAGGGGAAGATGTTTTTTAAACAAGATCTTATGAAGAACAATTGTTGAAGCTTTAGGAGAAAGTATTTTCTCATGGAATTGCCCTTCTCCAAAAAAAGAAGTGCCTGCCTGAGGTTGTAGAATCTATTTGAGGTGTTTCCAGAGTGACTTCCACAGCTACTGCCTCTAATTTTTGTTATGAATTGCTCCTTAGAGGAACCCTCTTGAAGTGTTAATTCATTTTGGTTTAGCAACCTGCAGTTTCAGGTAGGAAGAAGCTAAATCTGTATGAGGCAGTTATTGAAAGACAGGTTACTTAATGTCATAGTATTTAACTACTGATATTTTATCTGTATCATTAGTAGCCTCATTCTTTCAGGTTCTTTTCTGCTCCCCTATTTGGAGTTTATTCATAGAGACATTTATTGTGCAAGTTCCTGCAGTTCTTATCCAGATTTTATATTTATTTTTATTTTATATGTATATATAATTTAGAAAAATATACTATATAACATACACAAATATAATATATAAAACATATTATATAATATCTAAAATATATTATATAATATATATAATATATAAATATACATTTATGTATAAAAAATCTCCTTATACCACCTAAGGAGTCTTTCTGCTGTGCCTTTTGCAGCCAGACGTGCCTATCTCGTACTGGCCTTATTAGCCTTTTTAGTGCACTTGTAACAAACGTGGGTAGAGCCCTCCCCAAATCTTCGTTCGCGAAGCCCAACCATGATGATGATAAAAAAATCCATCTTAACCCACCCATCTGAAGTATAATCTCGATTTTATTTATTTTTGCATGCCACAGGGAAGGATAAGACAAGATGAAAGAGGAAAAGATTTTTTTTTTTTAAACATTATATGTATATAAATAGAAATATATATTAATATAAAATAATATATAAATATACATTAAATAAAGATATAAAAATATAAATAATATATAAGCTAATCTATATTGGTTTTATACTATATAATAAATATTTTATTATTCATATCTATTATATAGCTAATGTTTATATATCTAATATTTTTATATGTATTTATTTTATATCTATAAAGGAATATATAGAGATATAGATAGATAGATATAGATAGATAGATATAGGAAGGAATATCTATCTATATATAGATATATAGATAGATAGATAGATAGATAGATAGATAGATAGATAGATATAGGAAGGAATTCTTCACTTTCCTTGATACAGTAATTGATGGGTTTGTTTTATTGACTTATGCCTGACAGAAATTCCTCAATTATTTGATGGAGAACTGGATGCTCTCAGGTCTTTTTGCACCAGGAAGATAAATGGGATGAACCAGCAGCTGAGCCCTGAGCAGGGAAACACGGGCAAGGCAAAGAAGCTGCAGGATGGAGTCCCAGCAGTGAAAACTGGGACAAGAGATGGGAACTGCATTGTTCCTGGTCAGCTGATGAACAGAATCCTCCTGGAAAACATCAGAGAGACTGTTAAGCAGGTGAAAGCCAGGGAGATTTTGGCTAAAGCACTGGATAATAAAGCCATACCATGAGGATCAAATCAAACAGAGCTTAGTGATGCCTCACTCAGGCCTCTGAAAGAGCTTCTGGGTTGATACCCCAGCATTGATCTGTCTCCTTTCTTAGACACTCCTGCTAGTAAAGAATCAAATCATCATCAAAAACTGGCTGCTGATAAAGTAATACTTTGTGTGACTGAGCCAGGCTGGGATCATCAGTTATTGCACACCCAGTAACCCCTGGATCAGCAGAAGAAAAAACCTTGTTTGCTGGTTATGTTGGTACCAGTTATTTATCAAATTATTCTGCATATTATTTGCTGTGATGTCTTTGTGATTCCAGGATTAGAAGTATTCCAAAGGCAACCCCTCTGCTCCCAGCTTTCTTAGGTATTAGGCAATATTGAAGAATTAAAGCAAGTCCAATAAAATCTTGGTGACCTTAGTCCCTTGATTAAGAAACATCTGTATCACCTTTACCCAATTCCAAGTGCTTTTCTTTTTCACCAGCCCAGTGGGTTTTCCCACCACAGGATGGGCTTTTTGTCACAGCTCCTCCCCTCCCTCTGTAAAAGTAATTAAAGTAATACTTTATGAGGTATTTAAAGTAATACTTTAAATTCAGTTTTGGTGTGAAAAGTATTTCTGTTTAAATCTGTCTGTTTAAATTATTTTGAGATTTCAACCATCTGCATTTTTTCACTGTATTAACGTTAACTCACCTTCCAAATTTTGTAGAATTTTTACTTCCTCTTTATTTGTCTTACATTAAAAAATATATTTTCTAAATATATTTGGTTTATATTAGAAAATATGTATTTTCTAAGAAAAGTAACTGCTCTGTTTGCTTCTGTCTTTACCTCCACACACATTTTTATGCAGAGAAGTCAAGGAAGAAGAGGATAGAGAGGCTTGAGATGTGACTTACCAGGATTATTCCGCTGCTTTTGGAGCAACTTATTGTGTTTATGTAGCCAGATGGAATCAGTATCAATGAAATCAGATAAAACTATTGATATTTCACAAAAGCACAAACACTGGGGTTCACGTAATGCCGTTAAATACTCTTCAGTTTTCATGGTGGATGAACTAACACAGGAGTTACTGAGTAGAACTGGTTATCTTCCAAAGAGAACTGTAGGATTTTGTTTGTATTCTGCCTCAGAGCTGCATATTTGAACTAATTGCTTCAGAGTTTATTTGCCTCTTAGAATTTGTGAAGAGAATCACAACCTCTGTGGTTGGCGTTGGAGCCCTTGTGAACACTGCCAGCATAGGGACAAGCACGTTGAGATGGTGGAGTTATTGCTGACTATGAAAGAATTTGCCTTAAAAGCCAGTTTTTGTCTTTAGACAGTCCCTCTATCTGTATTTTTATTGATTATTCTTAAGGAGAGGCCATCTCACTGGGACAGACATTGCTCATTGCACCAAAGTCTTCTCTTCCAGGTGACAGAAGCTCGAATCCACGAGGCTTCATCATGCCCTGACTGCCAGAAGAAGGAGGCAGAGCTGGCCAGGATTGCCTTTGTCAGGCAAAAAAAGGCTCTGATGGAAGGTGCTTTAATCCAAGCGAAACTGGAAGAACAGATTTACTCCAGAGTAAGCAAATATTGTAAAAAAATTTTGTTAAATAATGTTTTTTTAGCATTCTGTAGGTACTGCAACTAAAGGATCTGTAAGGCAGATTTCCCCCTGATTGATGGCAGTGAGATCAGAGTGACCTGAATGCAGTGCAAGTCAAAATAGAATTTGGCAATTAAAATGCTTTTGGACCAACATAGTGATCAAATCATCTGAGCCTGCCTGATTTATGGAAGCTGACGGTCATTCCCAGGATGTCCTATGTTGGTTCTGGGTCTCTCTTGTTTTTGCTTTTTGATGGGCCTTGCAAGACAAAAGGGTAAATAAATTGATGTGACAGTAGGTAACTGTGCCCATTCTGGTCTTCCTTGCTCATCCTTTGGTGTAGGAGTCTTGGAATAGGACCCTGAAAGATGATGTGGGGGCTGAGACCTTCCGGATACCCTGAGATTTCTTCTTGGAAAAACTGTTTTCTGTCTGTGCCAGTGTCACAAGGTTGAAGCTTTATGGGTAGGAAGTGCCTCTGGAGCAGATGGGAGGCAATGGAGCTGAAAGGTAGAGAATTCCTTGGATCTCTCTGAAGGAAGAGCTCTTCTCTTTCCTTTCTTGAAAGGGAGTCAAATTGTTCCTGAGCAGTGAATGAGTAGTGCCTTCCTGAAGCTCTGGGATCTCTTCCCGTGTTTATGAGCAAGGTGGGAGTTTGTGCTGTACCACACATTCCCTTTTTCCCCTAATAGTTCCACTCTCCTGATTTTTGACTCTCACTCACTCCATACCTAAGATTTAAGAACTTCAGTGTCAAGTGAAGTTTCACTTTTTTCCACTTTGTTTTCCTCTGTGCTTCCCTCAAAGGCCATCTGCTTTTCCTTTTCCCTCCTTAGGGAAGAAACCTGCTTTAGGGAGCAGATCACTGGCCATGAATTTTTAAACAGGACACTTTAAAACAGGACCCTTTAAAACCCCCGCAACTTGTACTGCTGAAGTGCTGCCCACCCAGCTGCTTTTGAGGGGCTGGATGGAGCTGCCAGTGGCAGGTTTGGGATAAAGGACATGAGAAATGCCGGGAATACAAATCCATGTTTTCTTTCTGTTTCAGAACATGCTCACACTTCTAGGAGAAGCCCTCAGAAGCTTTCCCAAACCTTCAGAGGATCCCAGGTCCTTGTGGCAAAGGCTGAAAGGTCAGAAAATGTAAGGCCTGAAAGTGTTAAAATGACTCAAGGACATAAAGAAGTGGGAGAGTTGCACATGGAATACCAACTAATATGGATATAACCTGCTCTGGCAGTGGTGAATTGGGTAGTGGTTTAATATTCCTGCAGGTGGAACCAGATATGTCCAGCATGTTGTGTCTGGGTTCTGAGTCAACTCTTTATTCTTCCTAAATGCAAATGTTATAATACATTTTAATCCATCTCTATATGTTTTTCAAATTACAGAAGCCAAGAGTTTCTATTATTAATCTGGCAAGTAATAATTTTTGTAGGATTGCTATGGGATTTCAGAGCAGCTCACAGCTGCTTCCATCTGTAAGAAAAATAAACGATTCCGTTTTTCAGGGCAGGGAGGTGTAATTACTGCATTTCAGCTCAATCTTTCCCCACTGTCTCATGTTAAATTGAAAGTGAGGGCCCCAGGTGGAGGAGAAAAAAAAGCAGGTTGGTTGCAAAGTAACTATAGAAAGCAGTAAAATGAAATGGGGTATTTATAGAAGTAAAATAATGAGACTATAACAGAATTAAATCAGCAAGACTGCGGATGGCAACGAGATGAGAAATTATAATAAGTTAATCATGGAATCTGTATAGGAGAGGTGTCCAGGAGAGAAAAAACAACATGGAATTATATTTTTATATAATTTACAAAATTTTTATATTTTTATATAATTCAACAACGTTGAATTATATTTTTGCCTGGTTTTTTTTTTGAATATACTTCAGAATTTGTTGTAATTTTTCAAGATGACAAAGTCACTGTCTTTGAAAGAATATATCTGGGGTTCAGGATACATGCAAATAAAATGGCTTTGTGCTGGGAATCTCAGTGGGTTGGACAATGAAATCATCCTCCTAGCAGCCTCAAAAGCCTTAAGCTGATGTGTGGGCACAACTGCAGCCCACCTTTGTGATCAGTGCTGGCAGCAAGAGCTCGTCCCATTGCTCCTGCTGGGACCTGGTGGCCTTGTGTGACTCACAAAGTTACTGCCTCTCATCAGTCTCCAGCTTCCTGACTTTCTGTGCATTCAGGCCTCTGGAAATCTTGAAGGGATATCCTTGCCTATGAACTCTCCCTGAATTTTTGCTACAAAGCAAAGAGGATTAAACCTTCCCGTTGCATTTGATTTTTTCCCATTTTGGGACAAGGAAAATGCATTGTTGAAGTTGGGTTTGTATTTTCTCCCCGTGTAGTTGTTCCCTTCTGTGTGCTCTGTGTTTCTAAGAGTGCTTGAGGGCTATTTAGCCTCTTGCTTTCCCTTCCCACAAATCAATGGAAAACCTGAAGAGAAGTGCTGGATATGGAGGTAGGTGTTGGCAGATTACATGGTTACCTGGGTATTGAATAAACTCTCCTGGTTTCTTCCTTTTCCTCTGTAATCATCAGAAATGTTCCTGCCTTCCAATCTCCCAAACCTTTCCTTTTTAGATGTTCCATCTCTGTTCCTTATTTGCTTTGCTCTGCACTCCCTGTTTCTCCTGAACCTTTTGAATTCTTCAGCCATCTGCAAACATGAGGCAAAGGGCACCCACCCAGTGTTCCAAGTGGAGTCTCATAAGGGCTGGCAGGTGAAAGAACCGAATCTTCTGAAAATGTAATTTTGTTGGTTTTGCCGATGAACACAGGTTTCATCCCTTAACCCACAAAAAGGGAGCTCCAGGACTCTTCTTAAAAATATAATCCATATGTTTTGGTATTTCTCCTTTGATAGAAACTTTGTAAAGATACTGAAATATTTCTTTGCAGCTCCCATGGAGCCTTCCTGTAAATACATTGAACTGTGAGTTATTTGGGTTAGGAGTCTGACAGTGTTTGTCTGTAGAATAGTTGTCATGTTCACACACAGTGACTGCACAGCTCTTGTTTGTTTGCATAAATGTTACAAACACAGCTCAGGTATCTCCTCTGAAAAATCAAAGTAGATTTTGCTGCTGCCTCTTGGATGCATTTCCTGCTGCTCCCTACACTTGTTTCATTTTTTTATCAAGGATGACTCCAAGATCTGAATGTTTGCCTTCTGTTTTCTTGTAGCAGCTCTTAGGGATGTACTATGGAATGAATGATCCAGGCCTCTAAATAATTTATTTTATAATCCTACAGCCTTTGAGGGTTGAGAGATCCAAAAACTCTGTCAGGGAGGTTGTGGGAAAGAGAGTAGATCACGTCTTTTCCTTTTTTCCCCCTCACAGGAGCTCCCCCCACCAGCAGCAGATTTTTCTTTTGATCCAAAGAAACACTCTAAAACTCTGATCAAGGAATATTGATTCATCTGCTGCCTTGTTTGTGCTTTCTGGGGTATAAAAGGACTGTGATGGCTCAAGGGGTATTCGTATGGAAAGCAGCTGTGGCTCAGCAACAAATCAATCTGCCTGGAAAAAATGCTTTGGAGCTTTGTCTTTCTGGCCTTCATGATACACACAGTTGCATTATTTAATCTTCTGAATGATTGGTGATGTGAGTTTATTGCTCTGAACTTTGTGCAAATAGAAGTTTATCATATTTATATTATGTGTATGCTGATAAGCACTTTTGTGATGTTATGCTTTATAACTGGCCCTTTGGATAAAGTTGTATTCTTCAAATTAAAATCAGTTTTCCTGTGGACTGCAGCAAGGGAATTTTCACTTCCATTTGCCCTTGCTTCTGCTATGAAAAAAATTAACCTGGCTGCCAGGCACAGTCATTCCTTAGTCTCATTTCTAGCCATCTCTTGGGCCATCTCTTTGTATCTCCTCTAGGATAAAGTTCCATCTCCATCCCAACAGGCTGCTAGCACAGGTTTGATGGGAATGAAGTTCTAGTGTAATTAACGTGCCTGGATCTGAGCTGGGAACAAAGGTAAATATAATATATTCAAAGATGAACTGGTCTAGTGGGAGGTGTCCCTGCCCATGGCAGGGGTTGGAACTGGCTGAGCTTTAAGATCCCTCCCAACCCAAACCAGTCTGGGATTCTGGGATATTTAAATAATGATTTGCAGCTACTGGGGGAATATGTTGTAGTCCCACTGGTCCAGTTTAGGATCATAGAATAGTTTGAGTTGGAAGGAACCTTCTAAAGCTCATCCAGTCCCGCCCATCTAAAGTTCATCCAGTCCCACCCCCTGCCATGGGCAGGGACACCTTCCAGTAGCCCAGGTTGCTCCAGCTTGGCCTTGGACACTTCCAGGGATGTGGCAGCCACAGCTTCTCAGGGCAACCTGTGCCAAGGCCTCACGACCCTCATTGTAAAAACCTTCTTTCCTATATCTAATCTAAATCAACCCTCCTTCAGTTTAAAACCGTTATCCCTTGTCCTGAGGCACCAGGTCTTGCTGGGAACTTTGTCCCCATCTTGTAGGCCCCCTTCAAGTGCTGAAAGGCCACAGGGATGTTTCCCTGGAACCTTCTCCAGGCTGAACAATCCCAGGTCTCTCAGCGTTTCCTCATGGGAGAGGTTCTCCGGCCCTCCAACCATCTTCATGACCCCCTTACATTAATCTTGAACCTTTTCCCCGAAGTTTTACTAAAAACTGAAACATGCAGGCTGCCCCGGGGTCACTCCCTGACCTTCCATAAACCCATCTCCACTCCTGGCATTGGGCTGTGGGGAGAGCCAGGTGTTTTTGAATTCTGTTTTTTCCCATAGCCACTTTGATCAGCTTCCAAGAAGAGGAGCTGAACCCTTTTACTCATATTGGGAGCTTGACAAAGAACTTTAAGCTGGTGGCACCAGGGACAAGGTTTTGCTGCTGGAAGGGTTCATGTTCCCAGTTCTTTGGTAAAACCCCAGACTGCAGCTTTCAGGGCAGTTATCCCAAATCATCCATAGATCCTCCAGCAAGAGCTGGAGTGCTTCCAGCCATGTATTTTTAAATCATTTTCACATATACTTGCATTCTTCAAAGTGTAATTTTATTACCACTCAGATTTTCAGAGAATGAGTTTTTATTTTATTTTTATTTATTCACTCCCCTCAGTGAGACACTGTGTGTGTGCAGATCACTCCCTGCACCAGGGCTGGTGTTCTGAATGCCACTGGCTTAAAAAATGGGCTGGAATCTGGGCAAAACAGAGATTAATCTTAAAAATACTACGTTTGCATTGTTTTCATGTCCCTTTTTCCTCCACAACTGATTCTGCAGAATTTTGGCTGCACTGACAGGATCTGGATGGGGGAGGCTGGGACATGTGTTGGGGTGGATCCCTTATGTCAATAAGGTACAAAGTTCTCCATCTTTCAAATGACCTATAGAATTGATCATGGGATTTAAAAAAAACCAAACATTTTCCAGCTTCTGAGCATGGATATTCACTGCTTGTTTATTCATGTATTTATTTTGTAATAAAATAATACTGTTCTCACAGACTGATGTGTATGACCCATAAATACCTTTGTAAAATATATCTGTAGCATGGAACAGAATCTTTAGAATATTCTGTGAAAATTCATATTTTTAGTTGGTAGCACTTCCAGAACATTTACATCTTTCATCTTGACATTTTTAAATAGAACATTTTTTTTTGCCTACAGAAATAAGTTTACAGCATCATCACAGTATTATAGCTTGTTTAAAAATACATACAGCATTACTGGTAATTGCAAGCAAGCTATATCCTTGCGCTGGGGGCTTGGTGGTAACTTTACATGGTTTCTACTTTGTAAAACAGTTACATCTATTAATATTACATCCATCGCTTTGTTAGAAAATATGACTTAGAGATGCTACACAATAAATCTGTAATTTCTCTGTGACATGATATTACAGGCTCTGCAAATAGAAACACACTGGTGTATGGTTGGTTTAAAAAGAATTAGAAGCCTAGTTAAAAAAAGGGTGGTGGGCTTGCCCTGCCCTTGGGAAATTGTGTTCCACTAGTGTTGGATGTCCTTGATCCACTTGTGGCTGGAATGCCACGAGCACCTCTCAGGAAATCCTGACTTAAATTTCAGGTTTGGTCCTGCTTGGAGTGTCACTGAAGACACGAGCAGTTCTTCAGGACCAGGCTGTTGCTCTGAGCATCTGGGAATCGGATTTACTCAAGACTCTAGTTGGATTTCAACCTCTTCAGCCCATGGTTACATCAGTGCAAGACAACATAACTCCACTGGTTTGGATCAGTTGGTTTGCACTGACCAAAATCTGACTTTTTACCTTCCAGTGGATTTTTAAAAGAGTCTGAGCAGCAGATTTGAATTTACTGGTTTAGTAATACAGAGAACAATGGTTAGAGTTGGGCAGGACCTTAAAGCTCATCCATTGCCACCCCCTGCCTTGGGCAGGGACACCTTCCACTAGACCAGGTTGCTCCAACCTGGCCTTGGACACTTCCAGGGATGGGGCAGCCACAGCTTCTCTGGGCAACCTGTGCCAGGGCCTCCCCACCCTCACAGCCAAGAATCACTGCCACAGGTTGCCCAGAGAGGTTGTGGAGAGATTAAAATGACAAAAGAGATTAGAAATAAATGATTGTGTATGTTTTACTTTGCACAAATGAGGTTAAATATATAAATATATATATATATGTATAATAAAGCTGTAGGAAATCTCCAAACTGCTAACAACTCTTAGAAATTAGATAAAACAAGGATGTATTTGCTTGGAAATCTCATAGTTGCAGTTCTTTCATTATTTTCATTTCCAGGTAATTCAAGAGTTCTTCGTGGTGGATCCTTTTTTTCCGTTTTTTTTTTTTATGAAACAAGTCCAGATGTGCTTTGGCAAATGCTCTTTTCATGGTCTTTCTGATACTCCTCTTGTGCTTTCTGCAGTCTTTTCCCTCTAAGTTTCCACTTGTGGAAGCAGTAGGTTATTAGGGATGTCATTACCAAGGAGAAAATGATGGTCAGCACGACGATCAGCGCAATGGTGGACGACAGGGACCCCTCCAGCTGCTCACTTTCAGTGTCCCTTGTTGTATTTAATTTAGCAAAGTTTTCATAGTCTGGTGAGGCCAAAAGTGCAGGTCCAGGGACCTCTGTGAATTTGGGCCTCATTTGGATTCAGGAGGTGTTCTCAAAATTCCCAATGAAGCAAGAACTACGATTCCCTTGGCACCTGTGTCATCCAGGAGATGGTTTTCTCCTCAGGTTCTCCAGGCATAGGTGAGATCAGAAGTGTTCTTTGTTTTGGAAGGCAGGGATGGCAGGAGTAACAGCCTGTGGCACAAAGTTTATAGCACAGCTCCTCTATATCCCAAGTCAGGAGGTCAGGAATGTGTTGTCTTCTTCACCGAGGGTCAGGAGAAAGCTCAGCCTAGTGCCAGTTTGGGATTCTTTGTGTTCTAGAGGAGAGAACTGGAGAAAATCAAATCAATATTCCAGTAACATTGTGGTGGCAGAGCTTATCCTTGGGCTTAAGTCACTGCAACAAAGTGGAGTTTATATCTTAGGAATTGTTGCACTGAGAGGTGTTTCTTTTCTTCTCCCAGATATTCCCAAAAGAGGGTGAAATCAAAGACAGGTTTTGTGACTTGTGTTTGCTCACACCACGCGCATGAACAAAATCAGCTGCAAACAGGAGCTCTCACGAAGAGGTTTTATTTCCCCTCCTCTCTGATATCTGTTCTCAGACAGAGATTGTCTGGAGAGGGTTTGGATTGGGGGTTTTTGTCCTCGTTATCCTGAACTTGGGGAGGTCCCCTCACTGCAAATCTGGAGCCTGGAAAAAGGCCCTGGGTGAAAAATGACACAGGATTATTGAAGAGCTCCCCTACAGGCACTGAGCTTTAATTTAGAATTTAAAACCCCTCCTCTTTCCTAATTCTGCTGGAATTTCAACCGCATTTAAGTCATTTGGCTTTGATACGTGCTGTGTGTGATAAATCCAAAATATTTCCTCATCTGAGCAGTTCTCAAGGGCTGCTCTGCCCTCCCCCTTCCCTCCCCACATCCAAATCCCATTTCAGACTTAAATCTGAGGAGGAACAAGGCTGGGCTGGTCTTCATTCTTGCTTCCACTCAGTCTTTGGCCCCAGGATATTTTACTTTGAGGAGCTTTAAGCACGTTCAGGCCTATTTATTTCAAAGAACAGCTTGCTCTGAACCCCCTCTACCTTCCTCCCAAATGCTTGGAGGCCAGAATTAGGTTTCAGATATCTTGGGAGTGGAAATGTTTGTTCAGAGATACTCTGTTTGATGGGGTACAGTTGTAATTCCTCCTCTTTATAGAAATGTGAGATTCATCCTACCTAGGCTAGCAGAGAGCTGAGGGTCCCTCTTACTAATTAACAGCCCATTCTTGTTAGCAATAATGACTGTTTATGTAGATTAGCACTCTGTTGATGTTAAAGGATGTAAATAGCGGTTCTTGCCAGTTTGGAACAATATGTTCCCAGAGACAGAAATAATTGTGGATTTTACAGAAAGTTTGAAAATCACACTTTACTGTAAATTGAGGTGTTTGTGAAGCTGATTGAAAGTTCATTTCACATAAGGGACCAAGTGCAACGTGGCACATCTTTGATGAATATCTACGTGTTGCACTGCTGGCTAGTCATAGATCAGGAGGGGGTGACAGCAGAATATTTTAGTGTTCCTGGGCTACATATTCAACATCTTTTTCAAGTAGCCTAAAGAAAGAAACTGCAATAAAAGAACTTGAGAAACTGAGAAATGCCCCCTCTGATTTATGGAGCAGCCAAGTGTCCACCACCCACATGGAAGTGCAGGAGGGTGGAATGTCTCAGTGCTAAGAGAAATCAGATCTTGTCATACTTGCCTGAGCCTGTATCTCATTTCATCTGTATCCACAGCTATCAGATTCCTGAGGGGAAAATAAAATATGAAGGATTTAAAGTCATTAGGCAGCTGGTGCTGGACTGGACTGCTCAGGAAGGTACAGGGACGTCATCTGTAACTCCATTTCTCCGTCAGTTCAGATATGTGGCTTTTCAAAATCAAAACAGGAATGCTTTTAAAATCTTAAATCTGCAAAGTTCTGCTTGTGGTCCAGCTGCATTTTGGGGTAGAAGCTGCTTTTATGGAGAAATCCCTTCAAAACAGTGTGTGAGGACTCTGTTGGTGGCTCTGCTGCAGCTGTGACAAACCGTGGGGTGCCACCACCACCTTCCACTCTGCCTTTGCTTCCTGAGGGCACAGAATGCTCCCTCCTGCTGCTTGGACACAGATCAGGGACCCAGGATGGCAAGAAGGGTGAGAGAAACCTCAAAAACTGCAAACTAGGGCTGCAAGGACCCACCTCCCGTGTCTGCAAGTGCCAAGAAGGAAGTTTTATGGGAGAACTCTTGCTTTTTCCTGGAAGTCAACATGCCTGGGTGTCAGTTGGAAGGGGAAGGGCTGTTTGGGTGAACAAGGAAATCCTGACACAACTCCAACATGGAAAGGGATCATGCAGGGACAGTACTGGCTGATAATCCAGGTCATTGTGATTCCAGAGCTGGAGAGGTGGACACAGAGGAACTTCGGGAAGTTCAAACAGAGGATGTGCAAAGAAAAGGAAACTTTCCCTTAACCCCCCCCCCAAACATTCTTCCTTGTCCATGCTCTGATTTAATGCAAGCAGCAGAGAATAAATAATTCTTCCCTTGTTTTGTTGGTTTTGTGTGAGTCATAATTCTTCAGTGTATTTGGCCTGAGCATTGCAAACATGCAAACCAGGATTTCAGGCCTGTGCACATTTAATTCCCATTAACGTTTAATAAAATATGTTAGAAAGATTCAGGTATTGAAAAAAATAATGGGAGTGATTTTTATTATTTGTTTTTTGGTCTGGAAATACCGATTTGTTAGAATAAACTTGTTGTGAAAGCACATTAGAAAATCTGTAAGTTATATTTTTAAACCTTCTAATGAAATAGTGATGTTTTAGTTTGATACTTATATAAACTCAGACTCTTGATGTAGAACATGTCCTTGCCTAGGGATGGACTTCCTACCCTGGCTCCTGTTTCCATGTCTTTTTTTTTAGTACAACTCAGTATAAGGTGGGGAGGACAAAACCTGCTCCTTGTTTTCTAATATCCTTAGGACAGGCATTGTCTTTCCTTTTATTCTCCAGGCTTGAACTCTGTGCCTCTGAATACTCCAACAAAGGAGAGAGAAACAGATTTTTAAGGGTTTTTTTGTAGTTTTTGAGGATGGAAAAGTAAGAGTGGGTTGGATGCAATTTATGTGAGAGGAACAAAGCAAATTACAGTCACAAAAATCAGTGTCTCAAGATTAATTCAGGTTATTGGCAACTGTCAAAAACCTGAATTACTGAAAAGGGATAACAATGTTCATCAACAGCTTTTTAATTTCACTGATATTCCTCCCTTTTCATAAGGGCAGCCCTTGCCTCTGTTTGCCAGAGCCTTGGCAGTAATGATGTTATCAGTGTTGTATTAAAGAGACTACTGATGATTTGCATTGGATCCCTAAAAAAAATTAAGTCAAAATAACATGTGGGAGATCAGACTTGTAGGAAGTTTTAATTGGACGTGGTTTGAGGGTTTATGTTGTTGAGAAAACTCTGCTTTCTGATTCTGTGTTTCAAAGGAAGGAGCAAGTTTGGTGATGTCTAGAATCTTCAGCTTCATCAGAAGGATGAAGGCCAGGAATCACATGAGCTCCTGCACCTTCCACCTTGTCAGTGGGAAGCTGATTTCTCATCCCTGACCTTTGAGGAACTCAGTCTTCCTTTGTCTTCCTGATGCTGGAGATTAAAGATGGTTGATAAGGACCATAGAGGTTGATAAACCAGCAGCAAGTGAGAAAAAGGTACAGTACTCTTTCTCAGAGCAACACAAAAACATTTTCCCAAAGTTAAGGTGACTGATCTGAAACTATAAACCTGCTCCTTGTGAGTTAATATAAGAAATCTGATATCAGTAGCAGGAGAGTCTTGTTTTCTGTCTCTGTGTGTCTCTCTCGTGTTCTCATCCCCACATTCTCTGTGCCAATGCTGAATTACTTCTACTATTTATATAACCCTAAATACACATTGATTTTTTAATACAGTTTCAGCCTTGCTTTCCTTTTGCCTTCAGCTTTCTTGTAAATCTCCCTGCTGCCTTTCAAATTATCTCTTCCATTTTAATTGCATTAGAGAAGAATGTGGCTCCTTTTCTCTGAATTTGCATCTTTTTGATGTGAAAAACCTTTGGATGAAGGGTCTCCATCATGCTGGAAACCTGGAATGTAAATGGCTCTTCCTCCTCCTCCAGAACTGTGGAGCAGCAGACAAAAGGCAGAGTGGGAGTGGGAACAAATGGGTGTGGGGACAAGGAGGAGGGAAGGAGAGGAGGAAGGAATGGAAGAAGGAGAAAAGGCTTTGAAAAACATGTAATGAGATTTTTAGCCTTGCTGCATCTTCTATAAACCCCCATGTAAGAACAAAGGGTTTAGGAGTGTTTTAAATGTGTACCTATTTACACAGAAATATTTATTTTTGGCTGCTTAAAGTGTTTTTTGAAATCTTAAGGTGGAAATCTTTCAGCCAGGCTTCCTCCTTCCTTGTAGAATCTCTATCCTTTGGAGTATGGCTTGTTCCAGAAAGACACTTCAGGGATATTTGCAGTGTCACCAGGTTTGTAGGTGTTAAACACCATAGATTTATCTGGAAAGTCCTCAAATCAAAAAACCTCTTTATGCCTTTTTCTTCTCTATTGTTAATCCCAAAATAAAAGAGGAAAAATTACCTGTATTAGATTTTCACATGTGGTCATACTTGGAAATGGAATTTGCATAAGCCCCTTGTGATTACATCCAGTGCTATAACTGGCATCTTAGATAAAGGATTAAGCAAGTCAATTAATCTTTTAATGAAGTGTACAAAGTTTTAGCCCCGGTCTCTCACTTTAGACTAGTTTTATCCTGGTGAACAAGAGGACTCTGCTCTTAGCAGTTGTTCAGCCTGTTCTGTCTTCATTACACTTGAGGTTTCCTTCTGCAAGAAGAGAAAAAAGGCTGCCAGTTTTGGAAGCGTTTGTGAGAACTCATCCCAGCACTGGCCAGAGCCAGGAGCCAACAGAAAGTCCAGTTCCTATGAAAGGGGATCCTGATTTTCCTTGAAGCTGCTCTGGGCTCGGAGAACTCAGGGATTTCTTGATGTTTGAGAAAACCAAGTAATTGTAGAGCAGAACCTGATCCCATCTTCCCTCTGCCTGGAAAGATACTGAGCAAAACAGCTCCTAGGATTTAGAGGGAAGTTTCAGGATGTGCCACTGCTCAGGAATCTGCTTTTGGGTTCCAGCAGAGCTCCTGTGGGCCAGAAACAGAAGGGACTGTTTTCCTGGGCATTAACTTTACAGAGAACCCACATGGAGCTAATTCTGGTTTTAAGGTTTTAATTTTAATTCATTAATCTCTGAAGCATAAATTCATTGAAGCAGCAGTGTTGTGTTTAGATTTGGGCTCTCTCTGAAGCTGATATTCATCCCTCTGGTTTTATTGGTGACTTGTGGTAGTATGACATGTTAATTTAGTGTAACTGTGATTGATTAACAGAGCAGCTTTTTTGAGGTGTGATTACAGCCTGCCTGTAACTGCATATTTTGGCAGATCTTTGGGGTGTACAAAGCCCAAATCCTTATGGAAGTTGCTGCTGCCTTTTACCAGGAACAAATTGCACATCAGTCATAGACGGAACACCTGATGAATTCCCTCCCTAAACCAGTGTCACTAAAAGGCACCTGTGATCCATGTTTTAGCCTTCTTGTCTATATAGTTAAAGTATATTGTCCTGGAATTTTCTTATCCTGATCAGTGAAATCCTTGGATGATGTTTTTATGGTAGCTTTTGTTTAGTGCTCCCCATAGGTGCGTGGACTGAGGCTTAGCCATGCACAGAAACATGTGAGGAAGAGACACTGAGGCTTATTCCTTTCACAGGCTTACATTTAGGAAAGGGTTTGGATTTTTTTCCCTTTGAAACTTGGGAAACAGTGCTGGATCAAAGTGCTGCTCTCTAAGCAGTTGAGCAGACCTGTTCCTTCATGGTGTTCACTTGGAAATAGGCTTCACTGCCTTTTAAAAACTCGGGTGAGATTGTTTTTCTCAAAGCATTACCACCATTCCTCTTTTTGGAGGGAGGATTTTCGTGATAAGCCATTCCTGCTCAAGGAACAGGCTTAGATCATCAGCTAAAAAAAGTCCCCTGTGAAATGGGGATTCTTTCTTCTTTTGAAACTGGTCTTTTTTCTGATTTAGTTCATATTCTTTATTTTTTATGCTGTTCTTCCCATACACCTTCCAAAATCAGGGGCAGTTGCATCCTGTGATCACAGAGAGGCAACCTGGGAATTTTTCTCTTGGTCTGTATTTGAAATGTTATTCTGTGTAAATAAAAGCCCTGGAGTGAGCAGTTCCCAAGCCTACACTGAACTTAAACCTGCTCAGTGATTTTTCCCCATTTACCTGTTTTTAAGCTCAATTTGCCCCAATGCTCTGGTTAGTTTTTTGGAGCCACAACAAGGATTTACCAGTGCAGGTACAGGTGGATGTTTAATTGTTCCCTTGAGTTAGAGGGTAAATGAAAACTGAAAGCTGTTTAGAGCTGAATTCAAATGAACAAACCTAAAACCTAACCCCCCCCCCCAAAAGAGGATCAATGGCCTCTTTATTCTCATTTACTGTGCAGGTGAAGGAGGGTTCTAATTCTGGTCTGATTGTGATAAGGATGAACAAATTAGATCTGGTTTTGTGTCCCCCTCCCTATTTAATCTCTCCTCTCCCTATTTCTCCCTCCCTACCACAAGCAAGGAAAGCAGTTATAAATGGGAGGCTCTGCAGCCTTTCTCTTGGATCTAAAATCTGCCAAGATTGAAGCTCCTGCAGGAATAACATTTTTTTTTAATAGGCCAAAGAGCAAAAGATTGTTTGAACATTCAAGTTTTTCATCCAACTCATTTTAAAAGAAAACTCTTCACCTTGCAGCCACTGTGGCTGTTCCTGATGAACAGACACAGTCTAGAACTGCCATATATTCAGTATTCAGGGATTTTCACCATTCAAATTATGCAAGGAAAATAATAAGTGAAAGGGTGGGAGGGAGCAGGGGCTGGGAGGGGGAGTGATGAATGTCAGTTTAGAGGTAGCTACTTTGTGTCTGTACATTTCTGGAATCAAATCTTATTTCTTTTCTCACAGCACGATCTGAGAATAGTCTCCTTGTGATTTGAGAGGTGTAGGAGAGCAAGGAAGCACCCTCCCTCCTCCTCACTGCACTCCTGTCCCAGTCTGAAGCCAGTACTGGGCTCTGTGCGGCTGAACTGTTGTGCAGTGAACTGATCCCAGCACAGAGGCTCAAGGATAGGTAAGGGGGGGAGAAGGGAATGAAGACTTTAAGCAGTCAGTGCTTGCTGCAGAGACTTTCCTTTTAGCTCCAAATCACATTCCAAATGGGAAAAGTTCAGTGAAATGCCTTTGGGATCAGTTAATGTGTGAGAGATCCCAGGGCACTGCTGAACCCTGCCTGGGAGGGCATGGGATGGGGGCATCATCTCTTAGGAGAGTGAGGAGTTCAGGAAGCACAGGGAGCAGGACAAGGTGTGGGATGGATGGGAAGGAATGGGGGGTCCCTGGAGCCCCGGTGGGGATGGAGAGGAGGATGCACATCCCATGAGAGGAGGGGGAAGGTGGTTCCAGGGACACCTTTGTGCCAGGAGCAGGATGATGTGGGTCTGTAGGAAGGGGTTGTGGGAAGCTGCACCCAGGGGAGGGAGAGGGTCACACCCGGGACTAGAGCAGGACACCCGGGGGGGCCACGAGTGGCCCTGAGCCAGGCTGGAGGACAGCAGGATGGGCAGGTCAGCCCTGGAACCTGCTTGGGGATGGTGCCAGTCCGGCACACTGGTACCTCAATGTACAGTACCGTGTCGTGCCAGCCTCGCACATGGGTGTCACGGTGCTGTGCTGTGCCAGGTACTGTGCTGTGCAGTGCAGTGCCAGTCCTGCACACCGGTACAGCTCCGTGCCGTGCCATGCCAGCCCGTGCACTGGCACCGCGCTGTGCCAGCCTGGCCCGGGGCTATCGTTGTGCCGTGCCGTGCCAGCCCGTAGACTGGTACCGTGCCAGCCCGTAGACTGGTACCGTGCCAGCCCGTAGACTGGTACCGTGCTGTGACAGCCTGGCCCGGGGCTGTCGCTGTGCCGTGCTGTGCCAGCCCTGCACTCGGGTATCACGGTGCTATGCCGGTCCTGCACGCTGGTACCACACTGAGCAGTGCCAAGCCGTGCCGTGCCAAGCCCGTACGCTGGTACCGTGCAGTGCCGTGCCCTGCCAGCCCCAGCGCCGTGTGCTATGTACGCCCGAGTGCCCGCCCGTGGGGCTGCGGGGGCCAGAGCAGCACCGCAGGATGCAGCGGAGCATTCCCGATCTCCCCCGTGCCCGGCCCGGGTGGCCCCGCTGCCGCAGGCGCTGCCCGTACTGGGGAAAACGAGCTTTGCTGGGAATCGGCTCATCAGGCACATCCCTTGGGAAAGGGGCAACGGGGAAGGGAACAAACCTTCGGGCTTTGCCCATTAAAAAATTGCCCCCGCTGCCCCCTCCCTCCTCCAGTTCCCCGCGAGCCGCACAAAGGATCCATCGCAGCATACACGCACGCTCACCTGCTCCGGCCGCATCCTGCTCGGCTCGCTGGGCTCCTCCAGAGGGGGCAGCGGTGCTGGGAGCCCCGAGCCCCGCCGTGCTGGAGCCCCGAGCCCGGCCCGGCGCGGCCCCGGTGCGGCGGCGGTGCCGCAGCTGCGGAGAGGGGAAGAGCTCCGCACCCCCTCGGCAGCACTCTGAGCACAGCCAGATTTGTCAACTTTATTTAGGGGGAAGAACGGATCACATGGGGAGCTTCACCGAGCTGGGAGGAGCGTGTTAGTGCGGAATCAGGTCACTAACATAAAAACCCGGAGTTGGTCACAGATACCCACATAAATAGTGTCGGCATAAGCCGGGTTTAAAGAGCAGGCTGAGACAAAGGCAGGAGATGCTGATGGGAATGAAACGCTTCTGTTTTCTTCCCTTATCTGTGTCATTACAGGGTACTTTCGTGCTCCTTTTATCGGGCGAGTTTTCCTAATCGAGTAAGGAGTAGAATGTGAAGGAAATATTTTCAGCTTCCAAGTGCTTTGGAGCACATTCGCCCTGCCTGTCGAGCATTTCTACAGCCTTTTTAAAAATACATTTCTGAGATGCTTTATCTCTGTCCTGCCGTGTTGTATCGATTTATTCCCAGAGAAAGAGATGCTACAGACCAGTTCTCAAACATTCCCGTGCCCACAGAAATAGTCCAGGTTGAATAATTGCCTCTGACTCCAATCTTTAATTTGCATCTCCTGCTCAGACAAAGGCTGCTGGCTGATCCCTATTGTCCCACTGGCTGAGGAATCATTGTGGAATTTAGTTTTTACAGCACCTTTTTGTGTTCTCTGTCATTCATTAATAGATGGCAAAGCTGTTCCCGAGTGCCAAGGAGCTGGTTGGTGCCAGGACCGCAGCAGGATCCCTATGACTTTTAATCTCATTGTTTATTTAATCATCTACACATTCCAAAAGAGCTGTGATGGGTTTAGGTTATTTAGAGGCCAAAATTCAAATGCAGATTGCTAAATATGGATTCCTAAATACACACATCTCTTGTGAAGAAGTGGGCCTGACTTTTATAGGTGCTAAGCAACTGTTCTTCTGCATTTCCATCTGCTTTGAAGTCACATCCCACCCTCTGCCACCTTCCTCATGTCCACACTTGGAGAAAGAAATTAGCTTTGGAAAGTAGGCTACCTCATTCCTTTGCTTACAGAAGCATCCTGCCCAAAAGAAGCTCCATCCTGCCCAAAAGTAGCTCCATCCTGCCCAAAAGAAGCTCCATCCTAAAGATGGAAGGGATTTGGGAAGCAGAGGGATTGCCACAATGAAGTCAAGAGACCGGATGTGTCCAGTTAGTGTGAAAGTACAGGGGAGTGTGTCACTGCACACCCAAATATGACTCAAACAGTCCTGGAACAAGTGGCAGCTGCCTACAGAGTGACTCTCCTTCCCTCAGCTTGCAGAAAATGAACCAGCTTTGGCACTTAAAGGCTGAAACAGTCAAAATGTTGATCCTTGGCAACTTCTTAATGAAGCTCCTCTGGATCAGAGAGGATATAAATCAGGATATCACATCAGGAAAGCAACTTTCATGTTGGTGTGCATGAAAACACATCCCTGAATCCTTTGGTGTGCAGTGCAGTGCTCCCTGAAGAATAGCTTCACATCCCTTGCTTTCCTCTCCCCAACAAATGAGTGACCTGTGCCTGTTCCACCTCCTGCTTCCTGAGGATCCCAAAGGGATGAGGGCAGTGCAGCTGCTCACCCTGGAGGGAGGAATTGCAATTGCAGTTGATTCTTTTCTAGGGCAGATCAATGGGGTGGAGAAAAAGCACTTGGCATCTTTACTACAGTCCAGGCCCACTGGAAACACAGCTAGGACTTCCTTGTGCTTTACACCAAAAATGGGGCATTTCTCAGCTAGTCTGGAGGAAAACCTGGGCTTTGTTACCTGGCCACTGAGCTGGACGTGTAACTCCCTTTTCAAGGGAACAGAAGCCTGGTTTTCAGCAGTTATACCCTCTGTAAATATAACTTCAGATCTTTTCTTTGGGTTTATTTTTTGGCAATCTCTCGGTATTTCTGGATAGCAGTGGAAGGTAAAGAACAATCCCAACAAAGACTTTTACTGACATGGTTACCCCTTATTTATATTTCATCCCCAAGGTCTTTTTTCCTTACTGACTGAAGTTTTCTGTCTTCTGCATTTCATAAAACTTTCCTTTCATATTTTTATACACTGCTTCTTATGTCTTATATCAACTGGAAAGGCTATATATAATGTGTGTGCATACATGCATATTTATATATATGCACACATATAGATATGCAAAGGCCTGGGAATACAAATTTCCATTTGCATTGGTGCAAGGGGAGTTTTTCCTCCAGTTTTATTACATTTAACTGTCCCCAACACTTTGTCTCTGAACTCATAACTAAGCCAATAAGGAATGTCTGACAAGATTCTAATATATTTTGATGCTACATTTAATCTTTTCTTCAACTACTTGTTCTTAATCCAATGTGACTAATACACTCAAATTCCTCACACTGTCAAATTTGCCACTTCCTGAGTCTTCTCTATTTTAAAGCTTATGACAGGTCAGAAATTGTATCAGTCAGTTGGAAGTTTGTGGCTCTCAGGGGGCTGTGGACAGGAACAGGTTTATAAGGTACAGCTTTATCTACTCCAGGAAAACTTCCAATCGGGGATTCAGTAAAGATTCAGTAAGACTTTAGGGAAGGAATTCTTGGCTGTGAGGGTGGGGAGGCCCTGGCACAGGTCGCCCAGAGAAGCTTTGGCTGCCCCATCCCTGGAAGTGTCCAAGGCCAGGTTGCCACAACCTGGGATAGTGGGAGGTGTCCCTGCCCATGGCAGGGGGTGGGACGGGATGATTTTAAGGTCCTTCCAACCCAAACCACTCTGGAATTGTACAATCCTATGCATTAGACCAAAGTGCCTTTGTGCTCATGATCTCTGGACAGGGAATGCTGTTCCAAGTTCACTGATATGTTCTGACAGTAATTCAAGGCCTAGAAGGAAAATGAGTGTTTATAACTCCTTGAGAAGTTCTTCAAGCTCTGAAAAATAGCCCAAAGCTTCTCTCTCACCCTGCATTGAAACGTTCCTTCTTCATCAGTGTGGAAATCCCTGGTGTCCCAGTCAGACTGTTGATATTCCCATGGCTGCTTCTATTTTCAATGTTATAGTTGGGAATCTTTTCAGATTGTCCTTTCTCTTAGAAATTTAAACTGCAAACAGAGACGGATCAAAGCACCCCTGTGAGGTAGGTGTGTTGTACAAGGGGATCACTCCCAAAGGGATGTTTTCTTCTTCTCTCCCTTCCATGCCTACATTGTTGTCAAGGTGCTCTTCTCATATAGTGATTGAAACAGGATCCCCCTTCCACCTTGGTGGGAAGGAAGGAATATGGCTTTTCCTTACCCAGAGCAGAGCAGGAATGCAGTAAAAAAAAGGAGTTATTAAAAGCAAAGTTTCTCATCAAAGCCAGGGCATCAAATTCCTTTTCATTTGCTAATGTTATAAATATTGACTGCAGCATAAGAGGAAAATTTAGAGCCAAAGAGAACGAAATGAAATCACATTATGTGGAAAGTTTCAATGCTTGTGTGGAGTTGTTCTTCTCTCCCATCCTAACTGGAAGGTTCGGTTTTATTGGTAGAGATAAAATTTACTTAATAAAGAAATCAGTTACCAGCCTGTTCCTGGATGAGTACACGGTGTAAAAATGGCTTAGCCCAGCACTGCTGATCTATCAGTCTCTCTAATTTTAATTGCATGCTGCCCAATCATAAAACGTGGAATGAGGTTTGAGGTTTCTGAAGCATTGTTGGAATTATCAGGCTGTTCCACTATCTCTGAAATGGCTCCTGAAGAAGACTGACAGTTGCTGAGTTCTTTATTCCAGAAAGGAGGCAGGTGAGAGGGGCATGGTAGGAGTATATAAATACATAAAACTGAGGGAGGAAGGCAGAAATTCCTGATTAATCTGACAGTTTTTGAGAGCAAGGAAAAATTCAGTGGAATTGAAAGGCATTACAGATAATATTAATGGAAGGAAATGCTTCTGTACAGAGCACAGAATTCCCCTGTGGAATTCACTTGTGCAGGTGTGCACCGTGGTTGAGAGACTGGAAGGATTTCTGGGAAGGTGTCAGTGTCCATGTGGGAATAAGAGCATCCAGAGTTAGCAGCAGAATTTTTTATTGTGGCCTGGGGCTGTAAGACACACACACTCAGCACACGTAAAGAGGAAATTCCCTTGTGGGGCAGATTTCCTGTATTAATCTTTCCCTGGAAGTGTAACAATATTTCTAAAATCACCTGGGACTGACCAGTGTCAGAAGTCTGGGCTACATAAACAACGTGTTTGATGTTGTACAGTGACTTTTCTCACCATGAAACAGCTCTGGTTTCGTGTCTGCTGTGTGAGGAATGAATTCTGCTTCACAGCACTAGCAATATAAATCTAGATTTTTCCCCTGAGGTCAACTCTTTCTGTGCATATCTACATAAATTTTGAGTGCTAGCACTGGTGACTAGGGAGCTGATGTGTTTCTTTTACCAGATCAAAAACCTCCTGAAGAAAAAACTTGAAGCAAAGAATGGACATTCTGGAAATGTGGAATATAATGGAGGTAGGACAGTTTGTCTGGTTTCACAGCTTGTTTCACAGCAAAGGTCAGGACTGTTCAAGAAGCTGGTGTGTTCTTTGAAATGACCTCGAGGGATCCCAGAATAGATCCCTGCCAGCACCAACCTTATCTTTTCTGGGATTTCCTTTTGTCCCCTCACTTGCCTTTCGTAGGGAGATGGTTAAAGCCGAACACCAGTGGTGTCTCTGGCAGTCTCTCCAGTCCTGGAGTGGATGATGCTCTCACAAGTGGAACTTGCATGAGCTGTGAACACCCTGCTGTGTTTTCTGCCCAAGGTCCTTTCTTCCCACCTCTATTTTTCTTTTAAAATGGAAATGCAGCAGCTTTAGGAGCACAAGGCCCTGTTCAGCAGCTGTCAGACCTGAGGGCAATGGTTTCTCATTTTGTGGATCAAGCTGTGGCTGCCCCATCCCTGGAAGTGTCCAAGGCCAGTTTGGATGGGGGTTGGAGCAACCTGGGATAGTGGAAGGTGTCCCTGCCCATGGCAGGGGGTGGGACTGGATGGTCATTAAGTTCCCTTCCAGCCCAAACCATTTCATGGTTCTATTATTCTGTGACATCTGGACACAGAAATCCCATGTTTTCTGCTTTCCTGTGCATCCATCTCTGCTTTCTCATCTCAGGCTAAAATATCCCCTCCTCTTCTCTGAGTTGCAGTTGCTTTGTGGACAGTTTGCCAGACATGTAAGGCTCTCTAAGACCTGCATGTCTTGGGGTCTTTAGTCTTTCCCTCTGAGGTCTTCCTGCTTCTAGTCCTGAAACGTGGAACTAAAAGCTGAGAGTGATGGAATTTGTCACCACTAGTAGGTTTTTCCACCTCTTTATTAAAATTTACCCAAGTTTGGACAAGTTATCAGTGCAGTATATTCTGTGAGTTGCTCAGAAAAGTGAAGGTTCCCCTGTGAGAATAAACAGCTACAAGTCATGGCAGATAGAGTCTCCTTCAGAGGAGAATCCCAATGTAGGGATTGAGGAATCTCACCTCTGGACAATAGCAGGAGTCTCAGGAAGGCAGGTTTCCTGGGGCAGACTTTTGGACAGTGTATCCTGAAACCTGAGGACCTGCAGATTCCATCTCCACAGCCCATGCAGTGCCTGGATGTCTATTTGGATTGGAAATCTGGAATTTGGCAGGCTGAGTCGTCCGTGGAGGGGAGGGGAGGTGCTGGTAACCCAGGGTTGATCAGCAGAGACTGGGAGTGGGAGGGAGGAAATGCTCTGTTTCCTTAAGGACCTTGTAAAAGGTGGGAAGTCAGGACCATATGGAGAGAGGGGAAAGGATGTGCTTTACATGGGGGAATGGTGTTTAGGGAATGGTTAGGAAGTGGTTGGGAAGGATCTAGGAGGGAAACAGCTGGCTCCAGGAGCTTTGTTGGAGTGACTGTAGGGGCTAGAACAGGAATGTGGACACTGAAGAGTACCTGGTGAAGAAAATGGGAAAGAAAATAGGATAAAGAACCAGAAGTGAAGCAGAACTG
>NW_016690182.1:15543146-15556239 GCF_001604755.1 Lepidothrix coronata
CAGAGACAGTTTGGCAGCGATGGAAAGGGACTTGAAGGAAATAGGAAATGGGGTCTAAACAGCTGCCCCTCCAGAGCCTGGTGTGGAACCAGGGACCCCTCACCATCCCCTCCCAGCTGAAACAACTGACACAGGATCCCTCCCATCCCTTCCTGAACTGGTCCACACAAAGCTCACCAGTTTAGGGATAAACTGGAAGCCTGGCAGGCTTTATTGTCAAAAAGTCTCTGATTCTCCTACAGAGATGCAGCAGTTTGGGAATAGAGCCCAAGCAATGAGTTATAGTGCAGGATAAATGGTCTCACAGGGCAGCTGAGCTGCAGAAGTGTGTCTGACCCTAGGGAGTGGTGAGTCCCTTTATGCTGGTGATTTAGGGACTTCTCCCTCTCTTTCCCCTATTTTTGTGGTGTAGCCCTTGAGCCTTTGGGGTCGTGGCTCTGGGTGCATTTGCCCAGCTCAGGGTGTCTATAACCCAGCCCTGGGTTTTGTGGTTCCACAGCTCAATGCAGCCTCGAATCTTGATTTAATTTCTGCCTTCACCACTGAGATTCTAAGGCTCAGTTGCTGCAAATGAAACCTTTTTCAAAGTGTTCATTAACTGGATGCTCCTCATTTTCTGGCTGCTCAATTTGAGGCAATATCTGCTCTGTGTTCTTGGAGCTGCAGCTGGACCTGAGTTCACAGCATTTAAAGCCCCATATAACACTAAGCACTCTGTAAAAAGCATGATCTCATTTTCTAAATTGGATATCCCAAATTTATGAACACTTTTACAACACAGAGACTTTCTAATAATTTTTTCACCACTCGGTCAAAATAAAATGGAAAGATATATAAATAAAATGGGACAATAAGTTAATCAAAAACGTATTCATAATGTAAGCTTTGGAAAAGCCAGGAATAAATTAATCACATGTGCTCAGAGTAGAACCTGAGTTTGGTGAAGTGGGTTAAACTAAGCACAGGCAAAATTATCTTGTTCTGTAATTAAACATTGAATCAGGGGGTTGTTCAGTTGTTTCTGAGTAACCCCTGAGGAGGGGAACCATCAGAAATGGGCTGCACACTGAACAAGAAGAGAAAACAAATATTAAATAGCTGCTCATTAATTTAGAATCATCCACCCTCTCCTCTGAGGGGGGCGAGGGCCCTGCAGAAAAATTAGTACATGATTGTGTGATTGGAGGTGGCAGCAATGCTGCATCACACAAGAGGCTCCAATTAAGATTGCCCAGGACATTTGATCCTGGAATTTCTTAACTTTGGAATATTTGCCTTAGCTTTTTCAGTAATGTTCTTTTAACTTGGAATATTGTATGTAATATATATATAAATGTTGTTTTTCACTAAAGCTGATTTGTCTCCAAGTGGTGTCATTCTCACTCTCCCGCTGTAACCAGCTCTGAGGGAGAAGCAGCTGGTGTGCTAAAACAAGTGATGGACTTTGAAATCCTGCAAGGTTAGGAACTGAAGGATTGGAGGCAGGTATTTACACAAATGTCAGCTTTTTTGGCCTGCTACATTTTCCTCCCACTCTTTTCCCCACTCTATTTTATGGAGCAAAGTGTAAACATTTGCTTCAAAGTGTTTTGTGGCTTTAATTGGTGAGTGATCCCACAGTAACTCCATGGTGGTTGTGGTTTCTCAGTGGCTTCTCTATCTCAGGGTCTTCCTAAATAGAAAGTTGGGGTTCTTCATAATTTCCAGCTGCAGCTCAATGTGGGGAGTCAAACTGAGCTCTCCTGGCTCAGCACCATCAGGAACCATTCTGGGAGCAGAATTGGGTTAACTGAGCTCTGTTCCTCATGTTTGGGTCAGGACAGAGCCCAACTCCCACTCTGAGGGCTCTGTGGACTCTGCCCTGCTGAATAAAGGCAAAACACCAATACTGGGTGATCACCATTAATGTGAGCAGGTGCATGTTTGACTGCAGGGAACAGGTCTAGGAAATAGGAACTTGGGGGTTTTAAGGCATGAAAATCAATGACTAACACTTTGCGGGGTTTAATTAATCTCCCATTTAATAATGCAGGATCAGTGGTCAAATAGCTCTTCCAGGGTGCTCCTGGCAGTGAATACAAGTTGGTCAGGGGCTGGAAGAGCCAGAAGGAATGTTTTACCCAGTACACAGCACTATCTGGCTAAATCTGTGGGGTTGAAGGGTTATCTTCCTATACTAGGGTTTTGTCACCTGTGATGAAACTTTCCAGTGACTAAAGGGGCTGCAAGAGAGCTGAAGAGGGACTTTGGACAAGGGATGGAGGGACAGGACAAGGGGAAACGACTTCAAACTGCCAGAGGGCAGGGTTAGATATCGGGAAGGAATTCTTGGCTGGGAGGGTGGGAAGGCCCTGGTACAGGTTGTCCAGAGCAGCTGTGGCTGCCCCTGGATCCCTGCAAGTGTCCAAGGCCAGGTTGGAGCAACCTGAGCTAGTGGAAGATGTCCCTGCCCATGGCAGGGGGTGGAATGAGATGAGCTTTAAGGTCCCTTCCAACCCAAACCATTCTGAGATTCTATGACAAGATATCCTGGAAGCATAACCAGCTTTAGACCTTCACATCATGATAGTGGTGACATGATTAAAACAATCTTGGTCAGAATGGGATGAGAACTGAGTGATCATTAAGCATCTTGCTCTGTCAGCTGAAACAAATACTCCACAAATACCCTTTCTAGGGTGTTTTATGAGCAGTGGGGGATGTTTGCTGGGTGTTTGCTGAAGTGAATCTTTTGCCTTTGGAATTGGGATTCTGGGAGTGGATCCTGATTGCTGCAGCAGCCTCAGTGCTGTCACATACCCTGAGACAGGAATTGTAGCTGGAGGGAAGAAAAAATACAGCCAGAGAGATGAGGTTTGGAACCTCACAAATTGCCTCTGCTACCTTGTGATGATATACGGGCACAGAAGTCACAAAGAAAGAGCTGTTCTTGGGAAGAGCTGGTTCCCTGTGCCATGTCCCATTCCAGGGGCTGTTTACAGAGAACTGCCACAGGGATTTGTAAGGGATCTCGGCAGGCAGGCTCTGCGGTTCTGCCAGCAGCATTTCATCCCGGGAGTTCTTAACAATGCTTTGCCTCATTTCTAGGCACAAGTGGAATTAATGTGGGGTTTCACCACTGTAGAAGAGGCTGCTAATGGGATATTAGAATAGATTTCAAGACCACACTGAGCTCACCCTCCTGTTCCATCAGGATTTGATCTTAAGGTCATTCAAGCCACAACACAATCTTACCCCACGTTCCTGTGGGTAGCTTTTTTAAGACAAAGGATGCCCTTTCATCCCCCATTCGAGTGAGTCACTGGGGGATTGTGAATGAGCTGACACCCAATTCCTGTCTCTTAGTCACAAGAGGTTGCTTAAGGAGACTGTTCCTGGTCCTTTTTCTACTCAGTCTCTCTTTTTTTCACGAAACACGATTTTCTCTGTGTTTTTCTGAAATTCGGTTTGAATTGGCCAATGGTTCAGAAGTTACAGAATCCCAGAGTGGTTTAGGTTGGAAGGGACCTTAAAGACCATCTCATTCCACCCCCTGCCATGGGCAGGGACATGTTCCATTAGCCCAGGTTGCTCCAACCTGGCCTTGGACACTTCCAGGGATGTGGCAGCCACAGCTTCTCTGGGCATTCGACCACCTGAGGAAACAGAACTGGAAATACAAAGTGGACCAAGCCTGGGTGTTCCTGAATGATGGGAGGACATCTGAGTCCTGCATTCCAGAGTGATCCCCACTTGGATCTACCTGCCCTTTCTGCTGTAGGATCAGTGAACACAGTCACAGTAAAATTCCTGGCCAATTGTGCTCAGTTCTGCTAAAATGTGTTGCTGCAGTAAATGTCCAGTTTTCCTTCCACAGCAGCACCTGTGACCCTGGGAAATGTGGCAACTGTGAGAAGTTTTTGATTAATTTCTGCTTTGGTTTTGTTTTTCCCAACAGTTTTATTAAAATTTCTGCCTTGCTGTTTAGATTTGAAGCTTTACTATTTTTGTTTTTTTTTTTTTTTTCAATTCCTAAGCGGTCACTGTTTGTACCTTGCACTTCCAGGAGCCTTGGAGTTCCTGTGCCTGCACATGTCTCAGTCTGTGGATTCACAATTCTGAGGGAAAAACCCCCAGTACCTTCACACCTGTGCCAGTGGTGTCACTTGTGAGAAGTTCATTAGCTCATTTGTGTATCTCTCAGTTATTCCCTTTCACAGACCCCCCCCCAGCATTTCTCCCCTTTCAGTTTTATTCTGAAGAGCTTTGTTCCTGCTGATCCACACACCAGCTGCCACCGTATTTTCTGGATGCTTGAACTCTCCACTCAAAACCTGTTCTGTAGCTGTTCTGTGGAGCTGATTGAACATGGGATTTGTGTGCCAGGGAATCAAGAGATTGTTAAGGTTGGAAAAGACCTTTAAGATCAAGTCCAACCATCAACAAGCACCACCATGTTCACCAATAAGCCTGTTCCGAACTGCCACATCTCAAGTATTTTTTGAACACTTCCAAGGATGGGGACTCCACCGCTTCCATTCCAACGCTTTGCAACCCTTTCTATGAAGAAATTTTCCTCAATATCCAACCTGACCCTCCCTTGGCACAGCTTGAGGCCATTTCCTCTTGTCCTGTGCCTTGTTGATGTGCCCAATGCCCACCTTGTGCCCCGGCCCAGAGCACTGAGTGCCATAGCCAGTCCTTCCTTGGACACCTCCACTATCTCCCTGGGCAGCCTCTTCCAATGCCTGACCACCCTTTCCAGCAAGAAATTCCTCCTGATGTCCAACCTGACCCTCCCCTGGCACAGCTTGAGGCCGTTCCCTCTTCTCCTGTCCCTTGTTCCCTGGGAGCAGAGCCCGACCCCCCCCGGTTCCCCCCTCCTGTCAGGGAGTTGCAGAGCCAGAAGGTCCCCCCTGAACCTCCTTTTCTCCAGGCTGAGCCCCCCCAGCTCCCTCAGCTGCTCCTGCTGCTCCAGCCCCTTCCCAGCTCCGTTCCCTTCCCTGGACACGCTCCAGCCCCTCAGTGTCTGTCTTGGAATGAGGGGCCCAGGACTGCCCCCAGGGCTGGAGGTGCCCCAGCAGTGCCAGCACAGGGATGGGCACTGCCCTGGTCCTGTGGACATGCTGGGACTGACACAAGCCAGGTGCTCTCAGCTTTCCCCCACTGGGCTTGTGTTCCCCCCCTGCCACCAGCACCCCCAGGGCCTTTCCCACTGGGCACTTTCCAGCTGCTCTTCCCCTTTATTGTTGGGGGTTGTGGTGCCCCAACTGCAGGACGTTGGCCCCGTGCCCCTTCAGGGGGTGATTTCTTTTTATTCTTTTCATTTTGGCAGTAGAAACTCGTCTACAATTTCATTTGTGCTGCAAAAAAAAAAAAAGAAGACTGTTTTCACTGGTGTAGTTAATGAGGGGTGCCCAGGAGATTCCTGAGAACTGTGTTAGTCCAGAACAGGAAAAGATGTGCTATTCCAAAGCCCATGTGTCAGCAAATCTAATTTTTTTGTGGTGTGTGCTTTCCCCCAGCACGTAGTTTGATTATATTTGTACAAAGTAGAGCTTTCCTGGTGCAGTTTCATTCTCCTTGGAGCTCTGTGCCAGCAAGGGACGCTGGAATCCTTCTTCAGCAAATGGTGCTGGGGTAGGGCTGACCTCAGGAACATTCTCTGGTGGAAAACCTGGAAAATGAATCTGTACTTGAGAGTTTTGCTGACTTTAATATCTCCAAGCTGCACAGTTCTCCTAAAGGGAGACTTAGTGCCTGCAAAAGGAGCCTTTGGACAGCTGGGAAATTGGATTGGGATTACCACAAAAAGACTGGTGGTAGTGTCACCTTCATGAAAGGGTGTGGGCTAATTCTGACAGCTGTTAATATGAAGATATTACATTATTATTAATTATTACTTCTACTGATATAATTAAAATATGTTAATATAATAAGACTGGGATAAATCCCAAAGGTTTCATCTCTTAAAGTCCAGAATGTAGCTAGAGGAGACAAATCCACTTTTTCAGAATATTTTTAAAATAAGAAGCAACACTGAGAAATTTTCTCTAAACCTGCAGCGTGTTGGGATGCAGATCCAGCACTTTGCAAGGCAAAGGTCCAGCAATCAAAACTTAATGGTTTAAAAAAAAAGTCCTGTCAAAATGCTGCTTCTCAAAAGGTTATTTTGCCAACCTTCTGTTGGAGTGGTTTTAAGATTTATTAGAGGCTGAGGCTTGGCTTCCTCATGACAGAGCAGCTTAAGCTGGTATTTCACATGCACGGTTCATGTCTCAGCATCTGCTGAGCACCCAAAATAAATGAGCTCCAAGGTCACCTCTTGGAACTTAAATCACAGGCTTTCTGAGCAGATCTGCTGCTCTCCCTAGTTCTCAGTGGCAAGGGGGACAAGCCTTTAAGCGGTTTAAACTCCTCCTTCCCCCTGCCCCACTCCAAATTAAATCATCTGACACTAATTGGCACGTTCCCAGTGCCTGGAGCCCTCGGAGTTCCAATGATCTCCAAACAAATTAACTATGAAACAAGTCAGGAAGCAGCTCAGGGACAGCTGCCTGGTGGAACCAGAGGATCAAAGCACAAAGCTGGAGAATGAACTCCTGAAGTGCTAATAACTCCTTATACCTTTGAATGGGAGAGAATTAAGCTGGGGAGGGAGCAGCTCTGTCATATTCTGGTTATTTAAAGGGAGGTGAGGCTGCTTGGATTTTCGCTGAGGAGACCAGTGAGAAAGCCTGGAACTGGCTGGGGTGGTTTAGGGAAGTTCCAGTCCAAACCTGAGGGAGAACCAGGTAGGATGGGTGGGTTTTCTGGGTCTGAGTTGTGTTTGCCTTGCTCACTAAGCTAAAATACCTTCCTGTTTTCTCCCTTTCCCAGAAGTAAAGGCCCAGCCAGCACCAGGGCAGCAAGCTGGAATCCAACTTGTCCAGGAGACCAGCTGAGCTTGAGCGAGTCATGCCCAAAAAGTGCTTACCTGGCAGAACCCAAATCCTTAATCACACGTGGAAAAGGAGAATCCAGCTGGTGTCTTCTGTCCTACACATTCCTGTCACATTCATCCTTCTGTTTGCTCACTAAATTTGACACAATGCTCGAGGTACCAGAACCACAACCCCTTTCCCTTCCCCTCCTCCTCAAAGCCACCTCAGAAGCTGAAATGGCTTTTCCTCTCCTATCTTCGCTCCTCTTCATCCTCTCCCTTGTCTCTGCTCCCTCTAGTGTTCCCATGCAGGTGCTGGTTTTCTCTCCTGCTCTAGGCAGGGACAACGAGGATTAAATTTGGGATTTATTATCCCTGCATTTTGCATAACGTGGGAATTACATCAGCCTGCCTTGGAAGAGAAAATAATTCAGAGTCTCTGCAACCTTCACTTCACCTCCTTGTGCCATCACAGCCTCCACCTGCCACTGACCTGGAGGCCAACTCCAAATTCAGTTGGTTTTCCAACCCACACTTTTATCATTTTGACTTCATTCTCAGTTCATGGCTTGGGGATTTCTTCACAATCTTAAAATTTCTTTTTAATTCAGGAAGCTGGAAATTTAGTAGGATATAACACCTGGGGTTAGAGCCTGGGGTTTTGGTAACACTACAACAACATCCACTGCAACTAAATATTGTGCTCTAGTTCACTTTTGACTCTTTGATTCAGTCTAGATTTGTTTAATTTGTTTAAGTCTACCAAAGCTTTTGTAGCCATGAGATGTGCTGTCCTGCCCATTGGCTGAAAATCAGAAAATATGGAAGGGGACTGGAGATCTGTGTCTTGGAATCACTGGATCACTGCAGGGAGAATGTGCAATAAAAATGGGAACTCATGAGGTCTTTCCAGAGTTGTTACTGAAACTTAACTGTTTAAGGTGCTCTAAACCTGTGTGTTGTACAATATTTATATTCCATGTGCATGGGATTATCCAGAAAAGATCTTTAGGATTATCAAGTCCAACCACCAATCAGCACCAGCACCATGGTCACCACTAAGCCATGTCCTCAAGTGCCACATCCATGTGTTTTCTGAACATTTCCAGGGATGGTGAGTCCACCACTGCCCTGGGCAGCTGTGCCAGGGCTGGACAACCCTTTCTATGAAGAAATTTTCCCTAATATCTAATCTAAACCTAACATTCCTAATTTCCACAGAATCATCAAGGTTGGAAGAGATCTTCATCTAGTCCAGCTCTCAAGCCACCGCCACCATAATCACCCCTAAACCATGTCCCCGAGTGGCACACCCAGACACTTCCTGAACACTTCCAGAGAGTGGTGGTGACCCCACCACATCCCCGGGCCACAGTTGTCCCACTAGTTCTAAATTTAGTAAAAAAATAAAGACTGGAACAATTGGAAAACCAGTCCAGCAGAAAGTGGTCAGATGACATGACATTAAACCTCTGTGGAGCACTCAGCACGCCGATGTCGGAATCTACCCTGCTCTTTGGTTGGGATTCAGAGTTATAACCATGAGAGGACACGGAATCACAGAATGTTAAGGGGTTGGAATGGACCTTAAAGCTCATCTTGTTCCACCCCCTGCCATGGACAGGGACATCTCCCACTAGCCCAAGTTGCTCCAAGCCCCGTCCAACCTGGCCTTGGACACTTCCAGGGATCCAGAAGCAGCCACAGCTTCTCTGGGCAACCTGTGCCAGGGCCTCCCCACCCTCACAGGGAGGAATTACTTCCTAATATTAACCTAAATTTCCCCTCTTTCCATTTGTACCGTTACTCCTTGACCCGTCACTTCATTCCTGATGAATGCCTGAGATCCACTGGGCAGATCTGGAGTTGGTCATCCAGGGACAAGGATTCCTCTGCTTTCATGGAAGAGTTTCCCTCCCAGATGCCCATTTGCGCATGATGAGGAGGGGATGCTCACTCCAGGAGACAGGAATGTTTTCCACAAGTTCCCTGGACTGGAGGAGTGACAGCTGAAGGCTGAGCCCGTGGTGAGCAACAGATCTAATTACCACCTTCCTCCACTGATCTAATTACCACCTCCCTCTGCTCAGCCTTCCACCCATCCACTTCCTGAAATCTCTTTTTAGGGATCTGGGATTTTTGTCACTGTGCATTGGGCCGCAGCACAGCACAGCTTGTCACTGTGTCCTACATGTGCTCGTGGTGTCTGGGATTGGACCCAACCTGCTGGAAAATGATGTGGTTACAGTGGGATTTAACTCTCCAGCACGTCTCTCCCTCTGTGCCTGGTGCACAGCTGGGTGCCTGTTGCTCCAGGGAAATGGAGCAAGTGATTAATACCCCATCTAAACCCAAAAATCTCTTCTCCAGGAATACTTGGACCTGTTGCTTGCAGCTCAATGGAGCAACATTCCTTGGTGGCAGACACTTCCTCACACATGAAAAACGTGGAAACCCAAAGCTTCCTAAAAGCCCAAAATATTACCCTCCAGCATATGGCACCCAGGAGGTGAGTAAACTAGTACCTTCCTCTGCTGCTGGGCTTCCTGTGGTAGGTTGAAGGTGTTGCTTTGGGATTTTTAGTGCTGGGATCCCTGCAGGGCAAGGAAAGTGTTTTCTGCCCTGTCATCTGTGAAGGAGAAAGCAGATACTCTGTCAACTCCTTGGAGACAGTGCTGCAGGAGTATCCTGAGAGTATGAGGGCTGGAAATGGTGATCCATAGGGTGACTTGGTTCCAAATCACTTGTGTTGGGTGGTGCAGCCCGCTCCTGGTGGCCCCGGTGTGAGAGGGTGTCTCCAGGGGAAGCCGAACACTGAACATGTTGCTGGAGAGCAGGAGGAGCCAGAAACCTTCTCCCATCACAGCCTCCTAAAGCACCTCTGCTGGTCCACAGCCCTTCCCACAGCCAGGCCTGGGCAGCTGGTGGAAGTGCCAGGAATTTCTTCCATGTCAGCAAATGTGGAGAGAAAAATTCCTGGACTTCAAGGGTTTGGAGTGACAGGACAAGGGGGAATGGCTTCCCACTGCCAGAGGGCAGGGTTAGATGGGATACTAGGGAGAAATCCTTCCCTGTGAGGGTGGGGAGGCTCTGGCACGGGTTGATCAGAGAAGCTGTGGCTGCTTCTGGATCCCTGGAAGTGTCCAAGGCCAGACTGGACGGGGCTTGGAGCAACCTGGCTAGTGGGAGGTGTCCCTGTCCATGGCAGAGGATGGGACTGGATGAGCTTTGAGGTTCCTCCCAACCTAAAATATTCTGAGATTCTATGATTTATTCTCCTGTCTCAAGGTTTTTACAACTGTGCATATCCAACAGAATACCTCCTAATTTCCACAGATAAAATGAGAGGAAAACAAGCTTTTCCTGCTGTTTGGTGAAATTACCTATTTCTTTTGATGTGGAACTATCCCAGTAGTTAGAGCTCATTATTGCCCTGAGCTCGGCATTGCTGAAGGTACCATTTCCCTTTTCAGTGCAACCCTTTTCCCAGTAACACGGGGATGTATAGAAGATATTTTGGGCATTTGGGAGCCTGTTCTGGAAAGCAAACAGTCCAGATTGCACTGAGGACAATATCTGTTCCAGGCCTGGCTCTGTAGGTTTGGACTTGGAGTGAAACAACCAGCAATTTGCTAATAATCCATGACCTCTCTGCTTCCCAACAGCTGCCAGAAAGGAGCACATGGGGAAACGGCACCTGAACTGGCATGGATAGCATCTGAATGGCACCTGGAGCATGGAATGACAGTCCTAACCCAGGCATGTCCCATTATCTGCTCAGTAGTAATATGTATTTTCCCCTCTGTAGCAGTGAATCTGATGAGAAACTTGTTTAAACATGTCTTAAAATGGCTCTTTGTGGTCTCTTTGCAAATACGTGTTTCTTCCCCCCCACGACAACTGTTATCTCCCATGCAGGAATGTCCTGGGAAAGGTGTCCTGAGGTGTTTCATTGGACCTTGTTAACCCCTTCCTGTGATTGGGTGTTCCTGTAAGCCCCTTGAGACTTCTAATTGGTTACTCTGTGAATCCTCCTAAACCCTATAAATGTAACCCCCCCAGCAATAAACTCTCTCTTGCCTCCTCTCCACGCCGGTGTGCTGTCTCTGTGCCTGCCATGGGACCACGTGCATGGGGGGAGAGGAGGGCACCTCTCCCCTCCAGGCTCGGGGCCTGAAAAATCCTGTCGCTGGAGTTCCCTCTTCCCATCCCTCAAGACGTCGGAATGGTTCTTCAGATGGAGATGGAACTAGAACTGGGCTCCCCCACGTTGTGGGTGGGGAAAGGGATCCAGACCCCTCATCACTTTGCCCTCCAACAACACCCTCAGCACAAGGTGCTTGAGGAGTTCTGGGGGGTTATTTCCAACCCTGCTGATGTTCCAGCAGATCCCATTGTTGAGCCACGACTACCGAGTCCTGGCATTGGGAATGGAAGGCAGCAGAAGTGCTGCTCCTTTTGTTCCACCCAGATGATACCAATCAGTGGCCTCATTAATGACACCTTCATTAAACCGTGCCAACAACAAACCACTGCCTTTTTTTGGCTCTTCATTCCCAGATCCCTTTTTCCAATGTCACCATGGAGGGTTGACACAAATTACTGTGCCGCCAGCACAGCTGCCCTGCATAATTTGTTGTTGCATAAAGTTAGAATTAATGATTTTAACAAGTATCAAGGTTGTGATATTTATTAGGAATGTGCCTCTCTAATGAGCCCCATCTGTTACAACCCTGATTGCGCAGAGAGGATCCTGGGAGGGTGTGGAAGGATAAACCCCACCCAGTGTAACTGGAACTCTTAACTGGAAGTTGTGAGTAAATCTGTGATAGCACCAGTACATCCTATCCAGAAAAGTGGTGTCCCTTTTTTTTACTGATTCCTTGGGAAGTATTTTCATCGCTCACTGAGAATATTCTGGAGCTCTGGGAAGGTTTAGGATCACATCCAGAATAAGCAGGTCATGTTTGCTGATGCACAGCTTGCACTCTGGAAGACCTAGAGGAGGTTGCAGCATAGCAGCTAAACCAATATTTACATTTTCCACTCCTGATTAATGAAAATATCGTGGAAGAAATAGGATGGGAAGCCACAGGAGGATGGATTTTTTTGTTCACTTGTTGCTTCCACATATCCCAAGTCCTGCCCTATACTGCGAAAGAGAAATCAGATGTTTTAAAATTGTGGTTTTAAATTCTTTAAACAGAAGGAAATAACAATTCAACGAGTTTGGCTTTGTTTTACTACATCTGGACTTTACTAGACCACAGAGAAATAGTAGAAGCAGCTTTATTGATTTGGAGTTTAGGCCAAAGCTCAAGGAGTCATGACTCAGAAGGCCTAAGGGAAGTGGAAAAGCCAAAGGATGTAGTGGAATAGGTGAATCATAGTCAAGGTCCAGTCATGGAACTTGCAGAACCTGTGTCTTCCACCTCCAAGAAACGTGAGCACAGTATTCTCATTTTGTAAAGAGTTTTGTTGTTGCTGTTGCTCATTAATCCTGATCTTAGGAGGTGCTGAGCTCTGCTTGGGGTAGTTGGAAGAAATTCTGAGCATGGACAGTTCACAGGATTCATCCCTTTGCACTCCGGGGCCTGTAAGTCTGATCCCACATGAAAAGCCTTTTTCTTTAGTCATGCATGAGCAAGTTATTGCTCAGAAAGGAGAGGAAGTGGAAGTGAAGGTGCTCCAATGGTCCTAAGAAAAGTAAATAATTCCGGTGACTCTTGTTGCAAAGCGACAGCAGGATCCAGCTCTGTATCCACAGAGCAAAATCAGGGGCACTGAAAGCAGCTGTTCCAGAGGAAGGAGAATCACTGAATCACTCCCTGAACTGCTTTGGATGTCTGAGACAAACCCTGCAGACATACAGCGGAGGGAGGTAAGAGCCTTTTTGTTCATCTTCAAGCACTTGTTATAGGGTAAACTAGAGTGGTCCCAAAACAGGCCCTTATACAGAACCAACCCCTCTTCCTTCCTCTCTTTCTTTCTTCCTCTCTTCCTTCCTCTCTCTCCTTACCTTCCCAAACTTCTCTTTTCTCTCTTTTCTCTCTTTTCTCTCTTTTCTCTCTTTTCTCTCTTTTCTCTCTTTTCTCTCTTTTCTCTCTCTTTTCTCTCTCTTTTCTCTCTTTTCTCTCTTTTCTCTCTTTTCTCTCTTTTCTCTCTTTTCTCTCTTTTCTCTCTTTTCTCTCT
>NW_016690182.1:15556964-15560308 GCF_001604755.1 Lepidothrix coronata
TTTTTTCCTCTTTTTTTCCTCTTTTTTTCCTCTTTTTTTCCTCTTTTTTTCCTCATTTTTTCCTCATTTTTTCCTCTTTTTTCCCCTCTTTTTTTCTTCTCTTCTTTTTTTCTTTTCTCTTTTTTATTTTTTTGAGCACAAACCAGCCCCAGCTTGGGAGAAACAGATGTGCAGCACATTGTCCTCTGCGACCTGGTCCCTTCTATCTGAGGCAGCGAAGTGGGGTTTTGGGTTCTCCCAGTCTCTACAGAGCAGTTCTGCACTCCTTTTTTTTTGGAGAGGGGGGTCCCCGAGCTCTGCTTGTCCCCTGGTGCCACACTCTGGATCCTCACAATCAACATGGAAAGGCAGAAAGCACATTCAAGGAAGGCAGGTAAAAGCTGATGTGGAAAGATCTCCCACCTCTCCTTTTTCCCAGTCTGAAGGCCCCTGGTTCTCTTTAGTGCAGGTGCCACTTGAATCTGCAGTTGGGTGGTTTGATTTCAGCTCCATGGACATCAGAAAGAGCCATTTCCAGGAGATCTGTTCCTCAGTGGGATAGGAAGGGATTCTTTGGGCTCTTTGGGACACAAGAGAGGGAAAATACAAGTGCCCAAGGCCACAGGTGGCTTCCTGTGCAGCTGCAAGAACAGAAGAGCCCTTGGCCTTATGAAAATCCTATGGGAAACTTTGCCACCCCTGAAGCCCCCAGTGGGAGTTCTTGTGCTGGTTGCGTTTCTTTGGTGGCCTGAGGACCCTTCTCAACCTCACAAGCAGCAACCTCTGCCCTTGCAGAAGGAATGTGTGATGGGAGCAGGTGCTGGAGGGTCCAGTGGGATCGTTGTCACTGTCACTGCTCCTTCCACACTCAGAGACACTCAGGAGCACCAGGTTGGGAAATGCTGCTCCTCCACATCACCTGCTTTCCCCTGCCTCTGAGCTTTGGTATCTCCTGCTTCGTGGGAAAGGCTCCTGGTCCAGCACCACTGTCCTGCTTGATCACAGATGGCTGTGGAGAGGAGGCACCTGGCACTTTCCATGGCCCAGATAATATGAATTCCAGTTCAGAGGGAAACAGGGCCAACATGGGCCTCGATGCTGGTTGCGTGTGGATGGTACAGAACACAATTCTTTCGCCACAGATGTGCAGTTTTACTCTGCTGAGAGGAATTCAGTGCCTCTTCCCACGTTTGTGGGTACTCCGTAAGTATTCCTGAGGTTGGAAAAGGGGTCCTGGTGCTGATTACAGCACTGGGTGAGTGTCAGAGCCTGGCACTGCCAGCTGCTGCTTTGTTCCTGGCTCACAGACTCATGGAAAGGGTTGGGATGGAAGAGACCTTAAAGGTCATCTTACTCTAACCCCCAGGACACCTTCCACTAGACCAGGTTGCTCCAAGCCCCATCCAACCTGGCCTTGGACACTTCCAGGGGTGGGGCAGCCACAACCTCTATGGAATTACCATGTGTTGATGTGTAAATAAAAACTGGTGGGAGATCTGGATGAAAGGCAGCCAAAATCGTATTTTATTCAGAGCTGGTTTTTTTTTTTCTTCATGAGCTTTATCCACAGCTAAATATTTTCCCAGGTCCTTCTCCTGTCCTCTTCTTATCAAACCTGTACTGTTGCAGCCAAGACTTCCACAGTGGTGATCACAGGGCAGGGAAGTGTGGAAATTCAGGAGATTCAGCAAAGGGAATGAGCACAGTTCTGTAAAAGCCTGAGTTTGTAACATGTGCCTAAACACTTCTTCCCCTTCCCCACACCATTGCTTTGGCTTTATCCACATGTTTTATCACATAATTCCTTGTAGTTCTCTGCCTTTAACATCTCCCAGGCACTCTGTGTTTATTGTCCAAGGGAGGTTCTTTTCTTCTGTTGGAAGGGTTTAATTTACCTGCAGCAGGTGCATTTCTATTGTTGTGCTTGTGTGACTGTCTTTGTCCTCACTCCCCTGGAACCAGCCACCTTTCTCTTCCCAGCAGTGACTTCACAGCACCCAGGGTCTTATTCCTGAGTTCAAATCAAGTGCTTAACCCAGAGCAAGATCAAAATTTGTTTTGCCTTTCTCCTTCCTGCACAGTCATATTGTTTCTCAGGCAGAAAGAAAATACAGTGTGACTCACTGATGTGCAAGACACAGCCAGAGCCTTCCAAATCACAATTGTGGGCTTGAGGGAAAGCTCCTCACTCCAGAACTGTATTAATAGACTTGAAATGATCTGGGAATATGTTGCCTGCTCAGGTTCCCTGAATGCTGCTGGGCATCAGGTCTCCAGGCCAGTGGTATCCTTTAGGAAGTCAGTCACTGATGTCAGTTCAGTGCCCAGGGGATGTGTGGGTTCATCACAGCTGTTCTCTTTCCATCCAAAAAGGGCTGTAATCTTACAGAAATGTGTCTTCCTGTCACGGGTGACAGCGGGTCTGTCAGCACCTTGGCACATACTGACGAAGCAATAGATGTTGACCAGATCAAAGTATACCCCTGAGATGGACTGAAAAGGGAGGACTGAAAATGGAGGCCCTGATCCTGACAACGTACTGATGCATCCTGAAGAAGCTGTCCCGTGGGAACAGAGAACACTGTCTCATGAAAACAGGAGCACTGTCTCATGAGAACAAGGACCTGTTTTGAACGAGAGTAGTTGGGAAGAACATCAACATGAGAGAAAAATAAGAGCAGGTGCTCGGGACTGTTGTGGGAAAGAACTGGGCTGTTTTGAGAAAGAGCAAAGTTGTTGTGAGAAAGTAGAGTTTAGAAAATGCACCTATTAGCTGTAAGAATTCTGGTGTGAAAGTTTGAACTGTCCTATCCATGTGCATTACGTGTGTTCAAAAACTGTACTTAAGGGGCTGCGCAGCAGCCCCGCTGTCCCTGCTTTTTTCTTGGAATAAACTTTGCTGGAACCTTTTTTTGTGTCGCTTTGGCCGTTCCGACATTATCAGCGACATCTTCCTGCTCATTTTTCAATTCCTGAAAGGTTATAGATGTCACTTCATATACCCAGTTAAAGGGATTGACATGTCCCCAGCACTTTGGACTCTGAGGACAAAGGAGGTCATTTGAAAGGTGGAAGGGAGGAAATGTGCTTTACATTCATCTGGGGAGGTGGCAGCAGTCAGAGAAATCCCTAGCTGGCTTTAGAAGTCAGAAACAGAGTTTGAAGAAAGATTAGATCCAAATATCCTGTGTGGAACCCTTTGATTTAGGCATTCTGGGACTCCCTGAGTTTTGGGACAGATTCTTCTTAGCAGGGGAGCAGCTGTGTCCCCAAATGTGGCATCTGCTTGGCATTTTAGCTCTCCTTTGAAAGAAGAACCAGTGAATTTTGCTCCTGTGACAGCAGAACCAGTGAATCCTGCTCCT
>NW_016690182.1:15560624-15580102 GCF_001604755.1 Lepidothrix coronata
AGAACCAGTGAATTCTGTTCCTCTGACAGCAGAACCAGTGAATTCTGTTCCTCTGACAGCAGAACCAGTGAATTCTGTTCCTCTGACAGCAGAACCAGTGAATCCTGTGACAGCCGAACCAGTGAATTCTGCTCCTCTGGGAGTAGAACCACTGAACTTCTGTTCCTCTGAGATGTCCAAGGGGTCAGAGAAACGCCAACACCCTGTTTTGCACCTGTCCTCCTTTCAGAGTGGCCAGTCATCCCAATCCTGTTCCCAGAGGGTTTTGGAGGGCTCTGTGCTCTCCTGGACCTGTCCTCATGGTCTCACAGCTCCCACACCAGCTCCTGGCTGCTCATCTGCTGAGGGATTGCTTTGGGTTTGATTCTTCTTCAAATACTGTGAAAAAGCACAGCTGTCCTGGTTCCTCTGGCCTCCCTCAAGGGCTGCTGCCTTGGAATCATCTTTTTTCCTTCATTTTTCCCTCTTTTTCTCACACCATCCCACGCCCAGCACTTTGATTCTACCCTGTATTCTTCCTTGGTGGGTTGGGTTTGGTTGAGGGATTTCTCCTAAAGATGCTTTCCATTAGAAACTCTTTAGCCACATCAAAGCACTTCACAGGAACAGCTCCTTTCCCAAAACTTTCCACAAAAACCACGGAGACATCCAACGCTGCCTTGTGCCTTGGGTGTTTCACAGCAGCAATGTCATGCTGTGCTTTCATTTCTGTCACAATTGTTTCCAGGAGAATAAACAGGATAAAAATTTTTCCACCAAGGAAAGTGAGGCAGTTCAGTGAGACTGTTCCCACATCACCCTTTCTGTGTGGATTTATTGCAGGAGGAATTTCAAATTTTTGGTTTTCTGTTCCAATTTGGGGCAGAAGAAAATTTGGGCAGCAAAAAATCTGAAGTTCAGTCAGATCTTTATCTTAGGTTTAAAATGTGTCACATTAAAATGAGCCAAAAAAAAAAAAAGGGCAGAAAAGAATATCTAATTTTCCTCCTGATCTTTTCCTGTTGTATCCCTGTCCTCCCATACAGTCTTACCCATCATCTTCCCTTGCTCTGCTCTAATTATAAATTCCTTCAGGCAGAGACCTGCCAGTGTTTCTGTCAGTGAAGTGCCAAGCCCATCCATGATGCCTTACAAATAATCATGGAGAATGCTTATTTTGGGAAATATTTAAGCTTTTCCTGTTTCAAAAAAATTAATTCTCCCTGCCACAGCAGACATGATTAAATTTCAGAGTGCCAGCCTTCCTAAATTCACATCCTTTCCTCTGTCATTCTTGCTTTGGCTCATGGGAGGCCAAAGGATCCCACTCCCCTCTTCTTCCCACATGGAAGAATTTGATTTCAACCTCAAATTCCAGCTTATACAAAAGAATTGGACTGTCTAAGGCATATAAGGGACAATCATCTCAAATCTTCTTTAGCTGCCCATGGGGTCTTTATTCAACTTTAACCTTCATTACCTAAAAAGTCTTAAAATACCTGGAGTCTGAGGCACATGATGGAGGTGACAGAATTCTACCTGACTTCTCTAGACCTCCCCAGGACCTGAGCACATCATGTTTATGGAATATGGCACAGGGAATTTCTTCAACCCTTTTAAATATATTTATGGAATATGACACAGGAAATATACCCTCTTAAATATCTTAAAACTTCTTGCAGGGGGAGAACTGCCTCTGACAGATCATCTTGGTGGCTGGTGGGAGCCTGGTTTCCATATCCAAGGCATCCCTGGGGTGCTGCAGAGGAGCTCCTGCAGAATGAAGCTGCTCAACTGGCTCTTTCTTCCTGAAGGAATTATTCCTACTTGGAAGCAAACAGGCAGGCAACCCTGAGGGGACATAGGGCTCTCCCCACCATACTGGCATTGTAGATGAGCCTGCAGGGCTCTCTCTCTCTGGGCACAGACCCTTCCTCACACTCACCTGGAACATGAGCCTGCCGTGGCCAGGTGAGCCTCTCTGAACTTACGGTGGAGTTGGACAGGCATTCTTTGCACCTTAATACAGAAGAAAATCAGAGAATCATGAAGTCATTACGGTTGGAGAATCCTTCCGGGATCAGTGAGTCCTCCCTGTGCCCAATGCCCCCCTTGTCCCCCAGCCCAGAGCACTGAGTGCCACAGCCAGGCCTTCCTTGGACATCTCCAGGGATGGGGACTCCACCATCTCCCTGGGCAGCATCTGCCAAAGCCTGACCACCCTTTCCAGCAAGAAATTCCTCCTGATGTCCAACCTGACCCTCCCCTGGCACAGCTTGAGGCCGTTCCCTCTCATCTTGTCCCTTGTTCCCTGGGAGCAGAGCCTGACCCCCCCCCCCGGCTCCCCCTCCTGTCAGGGAGTTGCAGAGCCAGAAGGTCCCCCCTGAGCCTCCTCCAGGCTGAGCCCCCCCAGCTCCCTCAGCTGCTCCTGCTGCTCCAGCCCCTTCCCAGCTCCATTCCCTTCCCTGGGCACGCTCCAGTCCCTCAGTGTCTGTCTTGGAATGAGGGGCCCAGGACTGCCCCCAGGGCTGGAGGTGCCCCAGCAGCGTCAGCATACGGATGGGCACTGCCCTCGTCCTGTCTGAGGTCCCAAAGGAGACAACCCCCAAGACTGACCATCTGAAAGAGCTGACAAAGCCTTTCTTCAGTGTCTGTGTGAAATTATGACTTGTGCTTGTAGAGGTCCCAGTGCTTTTGCCTGCTCCTTTCCCGACTTTATTCTGTCTATCAAAATCCCTGTGAGAACATGTGCTCCCACTGCTGGGACTGAGCCTGACTGTGTTTTAGGCTGGTCTGTGCCTGGTGTGTTCCCAAACACACTCCACCAGCCTCAACAGCTGAGACTTCAGTTGCCTCCTGTCCCTGTTCACCGCAGTCAGGGCAGATGTGGCTGTTTGCCATGGTGAGCTTTGCCTTTCTCCCTGCTCTCTTCCCTCTCCTGCCTCTTCTGGTTTCACAAATGACACGTTTCCACAGTGAAATGACAATTCTTAGGGAAGCAAAGGGAATGAAATCAGCTGAAGTGAGGAGCCCACCAGTGCTGGAGCTTCCCATGGCACCAGAGCTTACGTGTGTGAGTGTGGGGGTGTGTGAGGAAGGAAAAAGCCTCAGTGTTCAGGTCTCAGATCCTTTGCAGTAAGGTGATTTCATGCTGAAAGCAGCATTCCACTGATCTTTTCATAGAATTCTTGGTCAGAAAAGATCTATTCCAAGAGATCAGAGTGAGCCAATAACAGCACTGACCCTATGTCACCTTAGACCTCACGTAACTCTGAAAGGACACAGTTCTTTTTCAGAAAGCACAACGTTGTTTTCCAGTTACAAATCTAAATATAGCTGCTCCAAATGTTCTCCATCAATAAGGAAGAGCCATTATTGGCTTTTTCAGTTTTTTTTTCTGAAGTCTGCTTTGCATGGATTTGCCTTTCTTCATCTGTCAGGAGTCCTTCATAGAATCACAGAATGGTTGGGTTGAGAGAGACCTTAAAGATCATCTTCTTCCAACCCCCTGCCGTAGTCTCTTGAAATCAGATGGTTTGTTCCTCTCTCTGCAGTAAAGATTTGGGAACAAGTAGTTTTTCTTTAAGATCCTTAGGGATTCAATAATTTTGTATTAATATCACTGTATTGCAAATTAAATTATACACAAGCATGGCAGAAGGACCTTTAAACAGACAGTGATTCCCTTTGTGTCACCACAAATGTTTCTGTGGATATTTCCAGATCTGTAAAACTTGACTTTCTAGCTCAGAGTGATTCAAGATAGTGACATTAGGATATCAAAGTAAGAAAGAATAATTTATTAGTTCCATGAGCCCTTGCCTCACTAACTGTGAGGGTACAGAGCTCCTCTAGTGAATCATTTCCTATGACTCCTTCTTCCGGTACAAACTTGCTTTTCCCAAGATAAAGATGACATTTTCCAGGTAAAAAAGAGTTTTGACCCATGGAATCCAAGTCTCTGAAAGATTATTGGGATTTCATGAGCTCCAAAAGTGACCAAACCCCAGGCTGGAACGGGGCTCGGAGCAGCCTGGTCTAGTGGAAGGTGTCCATGTCCATGGAACTGGATGGGTTTTAAGGTCCCTTCCCAACCAAACCATTCTGGGATTCTGTGATTCTATGAAAGGAAGGAGAAAATGGTTGGATAAAGCATCTCTAAAAGCCTGTTATCTGTACTGATAACATTTTAACCTCCAGTCTCCTTGGAAAACTGGATCCTGTTGGGCTGCACCATGGGCCAAGCTGTCATGGGAGGCTGGTAGAACTGTTGAATACTATTATTAGAGTTGTGCTTTTTGTGTTTTATATCATGACAGTCCTCAAAATCCTGCTGTGAGGCCCTGTAAACCAGAAGGAATCCACTAATGGAAGGGTGCCATGGAATTGTTAACTTGGAGAAGTTTCACCCCAGGAAGGTTCTGCCACCACAGTTGGGGGGAGATTAACAATATCCAGGGGGTGATGCCCCTGGAAGAGGAGAGAAAGGATTGAGCAGGTTCTCCTGTGGGGAGTGTAGTGGAGGAGGTGTCCAGATGCACCAGCTTTAAGATCTCACTCCAAGCTTTAGTACTCCAGGAGTGTTTTCAGTCTGTGACTGTGCCTTGAGCTTGGCCAACACGGATCTTGAGGATTTGAGATGACAGCTGGGAAAGAATTCTGATGCTCAAACTCCATTTGAGGTTATTTTCCTCTTCCTGGACTCTTTCTCACTTAATTAAGGGCCCAACCTTCTCTTGAGCTGGAATTGAATTATTTGCTTTCACCTGTAATCTGCTTGAGGTTGAGTGAATTCAACTGGAGCTGCAAACACAACCAGATTGCATCTCCTGAGGAGAAAGGAACGTAATTGTATTTCTCCTGACCTCTTCACCCTCTTTTTGACCAGAAAGTCAGGATTTGCCCCCTCTGCCTGATCCCCCTTGATCCTTTCTCCACCTCCAGCTGAGTTTTTTTTGGGGGAGCAGAAGGTTCAGAGCTGTGCCCCCAAAGCAGCTCTGTCTGTGTGAACACAGCAAGTTTCTGCAAGTTAAATCTGTTTCTAATTCTGGATTTGAAAATGAGCTTAAATGCCAGTGGTGATGTAATGTTCATTTACATTTAGATTCTGTTTCTATTTATTTTTGCTCCCATTAACTGCATCTTGATTCTAACAGTTTGGGGTGGTTTTTTTTTTTTTTTATCCATCCATCCAGGCTCTCTTTGATATGAGCAGCTCATTTTTTACTTAAAGCCTGCTAGATTTCAGGCCTTATTGATTCAATAAATGAAGAAGAATGACAGGTAGAAAGGGAAATGGATGTTTCCCCACCCAAGGGAAGGCTTATAAATTTGATATGAACTGTTTCTCTGGGAAATGTTCCCTCTGATTAACACTGAAATGGCTCTGGGAGGAAGTCAGAGGGGATCATTCACCTCAGGTTTGTACTGGATGTGAAAAGCTGGGGAGATGCTTTGGGTTTAGATGTTTCCTGAGCCATATTCCGTAAACATGAAGTGCCTGTGTGTGAGGGATGGCTTAAAAATAACTGCACAGCTTTGCTCTGTAGCCTGGCCCTGTGTGGTTGCTGCTCCCAGTGCTCCCACAATCCCAAGGACCATCCTGGAGCTTGGAGCTACCAGAACACTCTGGAATTAGTTGAGTCCTTGTGAGCCACAGGCACTTCAAACGGAGGTCAAGTAGTTTCTCAACCCCTTTGTGTCCCCAGATCAGGAGGCAAAACCAGAAGAATCCTGGAATCACAAACTCATTGAGGCTGGAAAGGATCTTGGCAATGAGCAAGTCCAACCACCAACTAGCAGCATCACCATGTTCAACATTAAACCACATCCTCAAGTGCTGCATCCATGTTTTTGGAGCACTTTAGGGGGTGTGACTCCACCACTGTCCCGGGCAGCCTGTTCCAATGCTTGACAACCCTCTCCATGTTGGATCAGGGCATAGACCTGCAGGAGACATCTCGAAATGCAGACTCAGGAGAGCAAGGCAGGAGGTTTCAGGCAGGGACCAAAGCACTTCTGAGCACTGGGTTCCTTAATTCTCCCAGAAAAACGGAAGGAGATTTATCTCTAGAGGAAACAAAAGGAATAACACAAGGGTCATCAGCAGGATTTCTTACCTACTCCCATAAATATCCTCTGGGGTGACAGAGTTCCCTAATGGGATGGTGTTGAAAGAGCTGCCAGAATAATTAGCTAATTATTAGGAAACACAGGACATTTGGCATCTCTCAAAACTGCTATTTCAGGCTCCTCCACAGACACAAACACACTGGATTTGCCTGCTCACACTTCTCCTCAGAACAGGGAGGTTTCCAAGAGTTCTGTTTTTTAATTGAAGATCCTGAGATAATGACAGGACTCCTTGTGACTCCATCCAGGCAGGGAAGTGAGAGCAGGGACAAACCACAGCTAATAAGAAAGCTCTTTATTGTGCATAAAAACTTACATTAAACTAATAATATAAAGGAATCGAATATAATGGAAGAAGGCATCAACCAGAAAATAGCAGGATGGAGGTTGATGTTATGAATTTAATTACCTGTTTACATTATAATATCCCCCCTAATTACACAAGCACATCATTTTCCAGAGGGAGGGTGCCTTGAGGTTGGATATTGTTGCCAGTTTTGTGTAGCATTCGTTTAGTTTTTTATAAAGCACAAAATCTGAGTGTGGCAACTGCTTTCCACTCATTTTTCCTATTACAAGGAACTGCTGCTAGGAATATCAGGGAGCACAGCACAGAGGATGCCACCTTTCCTTCAGAATTCCACTAGTCCAGCAGAACAGGTAAGACTTTCTCTTATTTACTGGCTCATGAAGGTGAGCTCTGAGATATTGGTCTCCTCAGTTAACGAGCTTTGAAGGACATTTTCTGTGCAATTACTTTGGGCTCTTTCTGATCGGACAGACATTGAGGGGCTGGAGCGTGTCCAGGGAAGGGAACGGAGCTGGGAAGGGGCTGGAGCAGCAGGAGCAGCTGAGGGAGCTGGGGGGGCTCAGCCTGGAGAAAAGGAGGCTCAGGGGGGACCTTCTGGCTCTGCAACTCCCTGACAGGAGGGAGGAACTGGTGGGGAGGTCGGGCTCTGCTCCCAGGGAACAAGGGACAAGATGAGAAGGAACGGCCTCAAGTTGCACCAAGGTGGGCTTAGATTGGATATTGGGGAAAAATTTCTTCATGGGCTGTCCAGCGCTGGCACAGCTGCCCAGGGCAGGGGTGGATTCCCCATCCCTGGAAGTGCACAGAAGACGTGTGGATGTGGCACTTGAGATCATGTTTTAGTGGTGATCATCGTAGAGGTGTTGGTTGATGGTTGGGTCTGGGGATCTCAGAGATCTTTTGCAACCTTAACAGTTCCACAATTCTATTCACTGTAGCTGCAGTTCCCCCCTTGGTCTCTGCTGGATCATCAGCCCAGAGGTTTGGGCACCATGGTAGGACAGAAATCCCAGGAATGCCAGGCTGGTGGTGCTGTGCTGGGGACAAAGGTGTCCTCCAGAAGACCCAGATCTGCTGCCTTTGTGTCAGCAAGCACCTGCTCCCGTGGAACAAGGGACAGGACAAGGGGAAACGACCTCAAGCTGTGCCAGGGGATGTTCAGGTTGGACACTGGGAAAATTTCTTCATAGAAAGGGTTGTCCAGCCCTGGCACAGCTGCCCAGGGCAGTGGTGGTGTCCCTATCCCTGGAAGTGCTCAGAAAACACATGGATGTGGCACTTGAGGATGTGGTTCGTGGTGACCATGGTGCTGGTTGATGGTTGGATTTGGTGATCTTAAAGGTCTTTTCCAACCTTGAAGATTCTGGGATTCTTCTTTTGGGCTGGGCATTTCCAACTTTCAGACACAAGGAGATGTATTTACCAATGGTGAAAGCTGGACTAGCTCTAACAAACCTTGGAAATCCACAGACCAGGACGAAATGGAATCCTTTAGATAGATTCAATCAGATTCACAGGTAGGGATTCATCAAGCCCCAAAAGGTAGAATTTCTTTTACATTTTGTAACAGCTTTTATTCCCTCACACTTCCCTGCTTGCAATTCTAGTGTTTCACAAGTTGCTGCCTCTTCGTTTTGCACTTCCCTCCTTTGCTCTCCTCCCCGTCAGGACTAACAGGTTTTAAGAATACCCTCTGGTATGAGACTGGGCACAGCCTTCCTTGTGCCACTGAGTAGGTCCAGAAAGTCCTTCAAAAAAGCTGGAATTCTGTGGCACTGCCTGGGTCATAGGGTGTAGTCCTGAGTTGAAGGGGGGAAGCAGCCACAGTGCAGAACAGCAGCCCCCAGGGCCATGGAGCCTGATCCCATCCTGCTCCACTGTTGGTGGTGTCACTTCCAGTTGAAGAGCAGGAATGGAAATCAAAGCAACTTTGTTTCCAAAGATTTGTAGCATTCCAGGATGGTTTGGGTTGGAAGGGATGTGAAAAGCTCATCCAGTCCCACCACCTGCCATGGGCAGGGACACCTTCCACTAGCCCATGTTGCTCCAACCTGGCCTTGGACACTTCCAGGGCTGGGGCAGCCACAGCTTCTCTGGGCAAGGCCTCAGCACCCTCCCAGCCAAGAATTCCTTCCCAATATCCCATCTAACCCTGCCCTCTGGCAGTGGGAAGCCATTCCCCTGTCTTTTCACTCCAGTTCCACTTCAACTTCCTTGTAGCCCCTTCAGATATTGGATTGACTTCTTTTTCTCTACTTCAACACCATCTTGAGGAGACCAACCATGTCCCTTTGACCCTTCCAGATGTTCCTGTCACTTGAGTCTCATCTCTGCAGGGGATGGGGTGGTGTCCTCACTGTGGAAAGAGCCAAACACGAACAGAGCAATGTGTGACATGCACAGAGAGGCCCTTTGTGGAGTAACGAAGCAACTGGGGAGCAAGGACAGCTGGTTTGTCATTGAGACTTTCCCTTTCCTTTTCCCTTTCCTTCTCCCTTCCTTTTAGCCTAACAATGAGCCCACAATCCAGTATAATCTGTGCTCCCCCTGTCAGACACCAGCTCTTCAGGTGTTCTCAGTTGAGCAGATCTGGACACCCTTCCATCCTCTTTGGCTGGACCTTTCCTTGCTGAATCTCCATTTGTTGCTCCATTTCCTTTCAGGCAGAGGTGAAGAGTTGGGGGAAAAGCCAGCTAGTGCTGAGAGCACATAGCTCCCACCTCTATCCCAGTGACACCACAGATCCAAACCACTGGTTGCCTTTTCCTGACCTCACTGGTTGAGTCAAGCAGCTCATGGAATTTAGAGAGGGCACTGACTGGGATGATTGACAGCTTTTCCATGGCAGAAGTCCAAGCTGGCTCAATCCACGGCAGGGAGCTTTAAAACCTTAAAAAGCAGAGTCTCCACTGCTCACAGGAGCCCATTAGCGATTTTCTGCCTTTGAATCTAAGTTTAGGATGTGCCATTAGGATCCCAGATCACCTTAGCAGGGATGTCAGGAGGGGTTTGCACAAAACTGGCTCAGTTTGATTCCTGTTTGAGCACGGAAGCAAAGAAAGGAATGAAAGCAGATGGAGATTGAGGGGGAGATACTGCCCTGGGGAGGGTTCTCCTGGCTCTGAAGGAGAGATAAGGAGCTTTTATAGATGGAAGGCTGCAGGATGTTAATGACAGAATATCAGTGTTTATCAGGCACTACATGGTAGGTGAGATGCCTGATCACAGCTGGGATAACGAGTCCAGTGTTGGAATTAGCTTTCCCCCCCCTCTTTCCTCCTCCCATTCTGATATCCCACTCCCATGATTTTTTCTGTCGGGATTCAAGAGTGAAGTGAAACCACTTCTGATCTGCCACCATGACAAGTAGTTCCTAAATCTCCTTAATATTGTCAGATCTTCTTTAATACTGTCAGATCTTCTCAGGAAAATGACCCAGCCACCTGCAGCAGCCTCTGCCCACCCACCTCTGCCTCCACATGGATCACGGATCATGGATCACAGAGGGATAGGGCAGCTCTGTCTGTGACCTTCAGCTGGCACAAGGCGTGACACCAAAGATGTGCTAAACTTTTCCCAGACATACTTGTTGCAGAACTTCCAATGTGCTCTAAAAGAGCAGGGAGAGGAGAGGCAACTTGGGATTTTGTTTGCAATTACAGGTTTCTCCTCTCAGGCAGCCATGAATGTAAAAATGCTGCTGCTGCCCCTCTGGCACAGCCTGACAGAGAAAATCGGTGGTTTTTTCAGTTTGCTCTGGTGAAAGCACTGGAGATGAACTGTCACAGAGATTCTAAAAAACCCTGATTCCTCTGCCTCTGAGAGCAGGATTAACACACCCAGCCCTCAGCTCTGAGCACAGACACAACTACTGAAGTGTCTCATTGCCCTGTCCCCACTGTCACCCTGCCAGAGCCACAGAGACCCTGGGAGGGAAATGTGTTCAGAGCAGTGTTTGCCTCCTTGTCCCCGTGGAGAGACACAACTCCAGCCCTGCAGCCCCTCAGATGTTTGTTCCTCAGGAGCCACTGGACCCTGGCCAAGGGTTAGGACAGGTCTGGACCTCAAGAACTTCACCCTCCAACAGTCCCAAGGCTGCTGTTCCCTCACCTGTCCAGCCAAGACAGAGCAAATAATCTGATCTCATGAGGAGGTGGTGGCAGGGTCATGAAATGTCTGTGTCCCCACACAGACATGGAGAGGGCCAGAACGCAGCCTGTTCAACAGCCTCTTGTGCTCCAGCAAAACTCCTTGGCCAGCCCCGCTTTTAGGGGTTTTGCCCCTGCTCCTTCAAAAGCCAAAGCCATGCCCAGAGAGCTGCCAGGGTCTGTTATTTCTCAAGGTGATCCCGACTAGAAAAGCAGTAAGGAGTGAAGTCCTCAAGGCTTTAAGGGTCTGAGGAGCATGAGCAGGTGTTGCTGTCCTGGAGATGGAGAGTTTGGGGAAGGGCAGCTCTGCTTTTAGCTGTGGGCTGTTGTGTTAATCACAACAGGGTCACTCAGGAAAGGAAGAGCTGCGAAGTGCTAGAGGTGCCATCTCTTCCCAAAGCACAGGAGACAACTGGTTTCCATATGGAGCAAGCCCTTCAAAGGGATTTTCTTCCTCCATTTTCCCTTCCATGCTTCTCTCTTTGTTACTTTGTCACTCCATCCCTGGGAGGGTGTGCTGAGGTGTGGGAGGATGTTCTGTGTGCCCACAGAACAAGCAGCTCTGAGTTGAGAAATGAGATGCTTCTTTTAAAACACAGTGTGATTTTGGTGAACGTTCCACTTCTTTTAGAGGACGACACAGATACTCCAGAGCTCTTCCCAGAGAAAAGGCAGCAAAGCATCAATCCTTCCTTAAAAAAAAGAAAATTTAATTGTGAGACAAATGAACATTAATGCCTCCCCTCCTTCCAGCTCACAAAAAAGAGGCTGACTGGGAAACTAATTAAGTAGTTGGTTGACTTTATGCATAGAAGTAGCTTCATTTAATTTTAAGTCAAGTTACTGTGACTTTCCTATTGAAAGACTGAGCAGAAAGGTAGGGAACGAAATCTCCATAAAAATGCTGTTCATCTTGAGAAGCCCTTGACTGGCTCCTGCATTCCCTGATGATGCTTTCCATGGAATCACAGAACAGTTTGAGTTGGAAGGGAACTTAAAGCTCGTTTCATTCCACTACATCTTCCACTAGATCAGGTTGTGGTCTTTTCTCTCCACAGCCTCATCCCCATGAGGTTCATTCTTCTTTGTGTGTCAGTAAAATACAATAATCCAGGAAGAACCATGAACCTTCCTTGAAATATTAATCTGTAACTCCCATTTTTGAATATTTCTGAATTTCAAATTATTCAATATTCGCATTATTCTATTTTTTAATAAAAATAGAAGTAGGATGCGTATTATGGACCTGAGGTTGGCCCTGCAGGGCAGAAGGTGAGCAGGGCGGTGCCAGTGTCTCAAATGAGACCTGTCAGGTCTCTTCAATGTGTGCTCTGTCAATTTTAGAAAAATTGATTCCTCTTGCAAGATTTCTGTAGGTCTGCATTACATTTATACAGTGTTTTCATGATTGCATGTCCGTGATGTGACTCCTTGCACAGAAGGACATGAATTTCTGCATCTCCAACATAAAGGAAAAATAAGATTTTAATACAATCCCAACTTTGGGGATGGACAGGACTTTAAAGACCCTCTGGTTCCAAACCCCTTGCCATGGGCAGGGACATTTTCACAGAGCCCCAGCTTGGCCAAAGGCTCAAAATGAGGTGGTAGAGGGGGTAGAGGTGCCCATGAATGAATCCCTGGAGATCCTTGAACTGCCCCTGGACTGTCCTCCTGAGAGTGTGTGCTGGGAGAAAATGGGAGATGCTGCAATGTAGAGAAAGAGTTGTATGGATTATCAATTCCCTAATATTTTAAGTGTATTTTATCCCCAGAATTTGTCCAGGAATCTCAGTAAGCTCAAGTGCTGATTCAGCATCTCCTCGTTGTTTGGGGCTGTGTGGCACTTTTATTAATTACATGCCATTGTGCCTGAATTCAAATGTTCCTGTTTACCCTCCTCCCTCATTTCACTCTGAGAGCCTGAAGCTTATCTGTTTGTCAAATTTGGGTTAATTGTCTGTCACCCTTCCTGGGTCTTTGTGGCCACTGGAACAGTTCAGGAATTGCCATTTTCCTCAGGAAAGGATCATCAAACCTGACTGTGCTGTCAGAGATCATGGAAATCCATAAACAAAAACTCAAGACTTGATGTGCCTTAGGAATACCAAGCCCCATAAATAAATTAATAAATTAACCAACATGAATGATTTATAATCATTAGAGAGAGATGCTCATCTCATTATTCAGGGGGTTGCTTTATTTTCCCTTTGTTTGCTTTTAGTTAACAGCTGCTCTTATCCCGAACAACCTGACTGATTTAACACTGACAGCCACTTAGGACCCAGAACAATTTCTTTTCTTTAATAAAGGTAGGTGTGGTAGTTTGGTCTAGGCCTTCCTTGGTGACCAGTTTGTAACCAAGGAAGTGCCCAGATTTACCCAGTATTCCCTACGATTTTTACGTAAGCCAGGCTATAAGAAGAAAGGAGGGAAGGCCTTCGCTCTCTTTCCTTCTGGCGGCTTGGAGGTGAGGGTTTCCTGCTGTTGAGCCTGTCGTGTTGGGGAGCGAGGCCTGGTAAGGCCTTGTCGACCTTGGGAGATGGAGGTTGCCGGCGATCGTTCCAGTGTGACTTTCTGTTGTCCCAAGGAGAGTAGTAAGATAGTTCTTTTGCTAATTTCTTTTAGTTGCTAGATATTGGGCTACTAATCAGGATATATATATATTTTATATTGGTTTTGTTCCTTTTCTCTTCCCTCTTCCCTTTCCCTTGTGAAATTGTATATATATTTCAATTGTATATAACTGTAACATAAGTGTAAATATATTTATATATATATTGCTTTAGCTCTCTCTCTCTCGTTTTGGTTTTCTTGGGTTTTTTTTCCTCTCTTCTCCCTGAGGTTTGTGGGGGGGGACTTCTTGTGGTAAGGTTTGGAGACTTGGCAGGGAGCCAGCTTCAAACCATATCAGTAGATAAAAAGTTATTTTTTCCTGGAAATGAGGTAGGATTTTATAACACGTCTCCCATGCTGAAAGTGGGATGAGAGGTCAAAACTCATTGAAACTTTAGCAAAGTAGAAACCTCCCTGAAAATATTCATTTGCTGTTTAATTTTTATAGGCCTTGTTTTATCAAAGTGCTTAAGTGTATGTTTAATTTCCTATATCACAAATTTCAGCCCCTTGCTTAGGGGTTTATTGAATCAAAAATTGATGAGATTCCTGGGAGGCTGGAGAGGAAAATCAGAGGAAAACAAGGTGCTTTCCAAGAGTGCAGTGGAGCCATGAGCCTCTGTGTTATCTCCTCTCCATGGTGCAGTGGCTGATGGTAAGAACCTGTTATTTGCACAGTGATGGCTCTGCAGAAATTAAAAATTAAATTGAAATGGCACAAAAAAGGCTCCTTCCAGCATAGAGTGCTCCCAGGAGTGAGCTGGGAGGGATCTGTCCCTCAGACCTCTCTAAACCTGGTACCCTCCATGGTTACTTCTCTTCTGGATAAAGAGAGGAATGAAATCTTTTTACTGTTGCATTTAATTTTTCCTTTCTAGAACCTCTAAAAGCCCTTTTCCATAGTTTTGGGGTTCTCCCTCTCTGCCCTGCTAAAGAGTCTCTGGTAGAACGACAGAATCCCAGGATGGTTTGGATGGGAAGGACCTTAAAATCATCCAGTCCCACCTTGTGCCATGGGCAGGGACACCTTCCACTAGCCCAGGTCACTACAACCTGGCCTTGGATGTTTCCAGGGCTGAGGCAGCCACAGCTTCTCTGGGCAACCTGTGCCAGGGCCTCCCCACCCTCTGAATAAAGAATTTTTAGGTGCTCTCAAATTATCTCTCTCAATGGCAGCTGGGATTTTATTCCCATAATCCCAAATCTGTGCTGGGCAGGTTGTAAATCCCAGCTGTACATCAGGGAAGGGTTGGATTCCTTCTGTCTCCATCTGCAGCCTCTCACTTTTATGACTCCTTTGGATCTTTGTTTCCATCACAATGAATGTCTTCATGCAGATGGATGAGTTTGACTGTGGGCAGTTTGACTGTGGGCAGGATCCAGAGAAGGGGATTTACAGGGCCTCTGGGCACTCAGGACACACGAGCACTTTGGAACATGCCTTGGATATGACGGATGGGGAATATTATCTCAATGCTAATAAATACCCAGCCACAAATTGGCTCCATTTTAATTCATTCGTCTGCTGCCTGTGGTTGGTGACTGACACTAAATCAAGGCTCAGACACATTAAACCTCTAATTACTGCTGATTTCTTCCTCTATTCTTTCTTTTCTCCAGGGCAATACACATATATGGGAATATATCCATATGGATGTGCTGCCTTTGGGCCTACTTCTGTCCCAGTCCTGTAGCACAGCTTGGTGCAAGATGGAGGAAGTGCAAAGCTGGTGTAAATCTCACCTGGCTCAGGAGCATCATTTCAACTGCTCAGGAGGTCTGTATTCCTTACTAAAATTCCTTACTAAACTCTGCAGGACTTTCCCATGGGAATGATATCGTTTGAACATACATTTGATCCCATACATGATACAATGTACTTGCTGCAGCATCTTCTGTGCAAAATGCAGCACAAACCTGTCCTCAAACCCTTTGAGAGTTACAGTTCACTTGCAGTTCCTTGTGGTCAAGACATTTGCAGCAATGGCATCTTGTTTTTTTGGCCAGAAAACAAGGAAACAAACCACTTGCACGTGGAACCTGCAAGCCTGATGTGCTCTTCCTCATTAAAGAAAAGAAAATAAAATAGTGTAGGGATAGGATGAGGGGGAATGGCCTTAAGCTGAAGGAAGGCAGGGTTAGATGGAATATTGGGAAGGAATTCTGGGCTGGGAGGGTGCTGAGGCCCTGGCACAGGTTGCCCAGAGAAGCTGTGGCTGCCCCAGCCCTGGAAGTGTCCAAGGCCAGGTTGGAGCAACCTGGGCTAGTGGAAGGTGTCCCTGCCCATGGCACAGGGTGGGACTGGATGATTTTAAGGTCCTTCCCACCCAAGCCATCCTGGGATTCTACGGTTCAATGAAAATAAACCCCATGGCTCCCAGGCAGCCTCTGGGAAAGCTCTCCGGCACCTTCTGGGAATTTTTGGGGACCAATGTTGACTTTGAAACAGCTAAAAACTTTGAATAACTCTTTACTTCACTTGCAAAAAATATTATCTTCTTGAATACCTGGTTATTAAAGATTCAGAGCTTCTCATTTGCTCTGAGACCATGAACCATTTTGCACTGAGAGAATTCCAGTGTTTGCTGAGCACAGGTGTAAAAGCCTTTGCAGGGCAGAGCAGTGGGAAGGGCTTGGCTGCAGCAAAACAATTACATATTCAAGATTCCCGCCACAATCGTGTTTATTCTGTTAAATACAGCAGCAAATTCTGTCATCAAGTTGATTTTTGCTCTTCTACCAAAAGGCTCCAGAAGCTGAACTTTGGCAAACAGGGATCAGTGGCTTCAGGGCAGTCTGGGCACAAACGAAACTTCTTTGCTCTTCAGCAATGAGTAACTTCATCTGAGCTGAAGCAAGACTGGAGGTATGGCTCTCATTATGTATTGTTTATTATTATTATTTACTATTTTTTATTCTTTTTTAGAACCAGTTTTTGGTTGGGTTCACCCTCCACACTTTGTGCTGGAGCTCAGACAAGAGGTTGTATCAAGGATATGGTTTATGATCTTTGTTATAGATCAGATTAAATTATTCAAGAGGTTCTTTCTGGCTGTGAAAACAGAGTTTGTGATTCTTAAAAATAGTGACAGTGTGCTGAAGACTTCTCCCAGGATTCCCTATGGAGATGGACTCCAGCCCAAGGAATAGTGCACTCTGTGCCAAGGAATTGGGTTAGGAGATTACTGTGGTTGGGGTTACAAATGAGGTGTATCAGGTGGGTGGAAAGACAAAAGATCTATTGGGACATTCCCATCAGCTCCTGCATTCCCCATTCTCCCCTGGGGAGGGGCTGATGGACATCCTGGAAGTGAACATAAAATACTGGAGGTGGGGCACAACAGTGTTTCCCTCCAACACCTACAGTCCTTGTTCAAAAGATGGGTTTTAACTTCGTATTTTTCTAGTTTGCAGAGTGGATTGCTGTGGTAGCATTCCATCATCCTGTGATTATTAACAGAATTAATAATGGTATTGATAAATTAATAAGGGAGGACATTTCACATTCTTCACAATTCAAACAGCTCAGGGGAGTGTGATGGTCCTGAACATGGGGATGGTGCTGGGTTGATGATCTTAGTGGTCTTTTCCAAACTTAATGATTCTATGACCTAATCCCAGGATCTGGTTCTGGTTCCCAGCAGAACTATCCCCATCTCCAGCTCAGCCTCGCATGGCACACATGGACTATCCGTATTTCTGTGTTTACTTGTTTAGAACCAAGCCTGAACTCCCCTGATAGCCCTGATTTCTGTAGGATCAAGCTCAGCTCAGAGCACCTGGTTTGTTTGTTTTTTTTTCTCCTTGCTCCTCTTTTCCAGGAAGGCTGATAAAAAGCACTCCAAAGGTCCTCAGTGGATCCAGCCTGTCAGCTCTGACTGTGCACAGGGATGAGATGCCCTCAGTGGTGTGAGGTTTGATCAGACCCATCCAAACACAGAGATAAGACAATCTTCTTCAATAATTGAAGTGGTATTAAGGTTGGGCCTCTCACTTTTAGTGCTTTTCAACTCTCTTACCAATTATTTCCTTGCTCTTTGCAGAGAAATTACACTTCTCTCAGTTTGGCATTTGTTCTGCTCTGTGCCAGGGGCTCCCAGCAGCTCCAGCACAGCCTGACCTCCCAAAGCAGCGGGAATATCATAACTTGTTTTCATGGAGACTGGAGGAAAGGAATAAATAAATGTGGCTGGGAATAGCAAGGCTTCACCTGCTGCCTCCAGGATAAACCAGGGAGAGCCACAGTCTGGTTGTGAGGTTACACAAAGAAGAGGGGACAGCCCCAGGTGTTGTCCCTGTCTCTGTGTCACCAGAGCCATGGTTGGTGCTGTGGGATTTGTGTGGCCTCATCATTCCCAAGGGATGGGGAGCAAACCCCAACCCATGTGCTGCTTCACCAGGGCTACCCCTCAAGAACCAACGTGGTGGGCTTGGAGCAACCTGGGCTAGTGGAAGGTGTCCCTGCACATGGCAGGGGGTGGAAATGAGGTGACATTTAAGGTGCCTTCTCGACAAACCATCCCATGATACAACATAAAAATTAAATGGAGCTGCTGGAGGAGTCCAGAGGCAGCCACAGAGCTGCTCCGAGGGCTGTGGTCGCTTTGCTCTGGAGCCAGGCTGGGAGAGCTGGGAGTGTTCACCGGGAGAAGAGAAGGCTGCAGGGAGACCTGAGAGCCCCTTCCAGGGCCTAAATGGGCTCCAGGAGAGCTGGAGAGGGACTTGGGACAAGGGATGAAGGGACAGGACAAGGGGGAATGGCTTCCCACTGCCCTCTGGGCAGGGTTAGATGGGATATTGGGAAGGAATTCCTGGCTGGGAGGGTGGGGAGGCCCTGGCACAGGTTGCCCAGAGAAGCTGTGGCTGCCCCAGCCCTGGAAGTGTCCAAGGCCAGGTTGGAGGGGCTTGGAGCAACCTGGGCTAGTGGAAGGTGTCCCTGCCCATGGCAGGGGTGGAACTGGATGATCCTTCGAGTCCGTTCCAACCCAAGCCATTTCATGATTCTGAGACTGCCCAAACACGGCAGGGATGGCATTTATTTGGGATGTGCTCAGAGTCACTGGGTGATGTCCCAGCATGAACCGGGAGATGTACCTTACAATACACCACTGAAAAATTCCATAAAATTCCAGAGTTTCCAGGAGAGAGTGATTTTTATGGACTAAAATTGGCAGCTGTGTGGCTACCTGTCAGGTGGGCACTGTTCTGTCTTGGAGCTGGATTTTCTAAGGTGGACAAGCTGGACCGGAACTGCTGAGGGTCTGTGTTTTCAGAAGAAGCTTCTCTGGCACTGACATGTTGTTTGAGGTGTCTCTCCAGTCAGAGGAGTTATAGGTGCTCACAGAGATGTCAAAATATTGAATGTTGAATTATTTCCTATTTAGATAAAGTTCAAAAATGTTTTCACAAACCTAAACCAAAATAATATTGTCCTGTAAGTCTGGTGCCAGCACTACAGAGCCCCAGGGCTGGTGCCCCAGGGGGTTTTGCACCACATGTACAACTGATTTAGACATCAAGGAGCACATTTGTCATAATAATTCATCATCTTTGATTCCCATAAGAGAAGGATGAGGTGTCACTTTCCTTGCACAGAGCTGGAAACATGACTTCTTGTTGCTGCTGAACGATTTTTAGGAAGAGCCCTGAAGCCCTCAGAGAATGGGCATAGGTACAAAAGGAATCCAGGAATCTGAAAATACCAGACTGAGCCTTCCAGGGGTTCACTGTTTTGAGGTAGTTTAGGTAGATCAAGGTCCCTGCTCTAAAAATCAGTCTCCTGGGTTTAATACTCCATGTGAGCAGCTGGACCTTCCCTGAGCAGTGTGTTCACCTGAAGGTTTTATTAAACAATTATCACTGGCAGCCTCTCTGTGTGTCAAGCAGGGAATTGTTCTCCAGCAGGCCCAGGGACGGATGTGTTTAACAGTCCCACATTTCCAGCTGCAAATCTAGCTTTGAGCTGCAGAGCTTTGCTCTGTTCTTCCCATTGATCCCAGTCTCAACAATCTCGGTCCAAACTGGTTTGGGGAGAGGAGGAGACAATTTCAGGACAAATGGACTTGTATCCACACCACTGAGAAGTAAGTGAGTGTATGAAAGTTTCAGTGGAGCTGTGGGGTTGTTGTGTGTGCTCCAGACACCCCCTGCAAACAGTGACCAGGTTTGGAGACACTACACTGTTCAGGAGCTCTGGGATCGAGTCCAGAGAAGGGAACGGAGCTGGGAAGGGGCTGGAGCAGCAGGAGCGGATGAGGGAGCTGGGGGGGCTCAGCCTGGAGAAAAGGAGGCTC
>NW_016690182.1:15581274-15582666 GCF_001604755.1 Lepidothrix coronata
GGGGGGCTGGGAATCGAACCCGGGTCGCAGCAGTGAGAGTCCTGCACCCTAACCACTAGACCACCAGAGGCCCCTTGTTTAATAGAAAACAGGAGGTAAACAGCAATCACGGAAGAAATTTTACTCCTGAGCTTGGTGCTTAACTCCATGGATCAGGAAGGAAAAGGCTGCAGGAGATTTTGAGTGGATATTGAGATATGTTGAGTGCTTTAAACTAACCAGTCCATCAGTGCCTGGTAACTATTTTGCCCCAGGGTGGGAATGCTGAAGTGTCATTTACAGGGATATTCCAAGAAAATATTGTGTGTATCTTCTTTTTTTGTATGTGGGTTTTTTTGGTTTTTTTCTTTCTTTTTGCAAGATTGGAAACTTGCTACTTTACTTTCCAACTTCCCTAAAGAACAAGAAATTCTCATCATGTTGCTTGCATTATGTTGAATTAAGAAGACACATGGACACATTAAGAAGAAACAGGGACTACACATTTTATTAATTTTTGTTCTATGGGCTGTTTTAAGAGGACACGGTGTGTTTCCAGTCATGGCTTCCCTAAGTTCCATCTTTTTTCTTTTCTAAGGCACCTGAAGCTGGAAACATTTCTGCTTGGCTGACACACCAGTGGGTGCAGGGCAGGAGGAACAGGTGACAGAGGGACAATATTCCTGACAAAGTCTTAATATGGGCTACAAGGAAAAATACCATGAAAAGGCAGATCCAGGAGGGTGGAAAGGAGAGGGAAAACACATTTAAAACCAGCTCCAGCTCACAAAACATCTCCAGCTGATATTCTCTCTCTCTATTTTATATATATATATATATATATATAAAACCATCTATAAATATTCTACTGCATATTTACTGACTGTTCAGCACAGGGAGAGTACAAACACAGGATGAATTTCCACACAAGATTTTCCCTCTGTGGGAAGAGTATTGTCTGATTTGGTTGGTGTGACAAGACACAGGACTGGCAGCGCAGGCAGAGCTAATCCAAGACCAGGCAGAGCAAGACTGGCACAGATTTCTTTGAATCAAGAGAGGAGTCACGGCAGGTGTGCTGTCCTCCACTCGGAGGGCAGGCGGCATTGCTTCCAGGTGTGCTCCAGAGAGCCACCACCTCTCCGAGGCTGCGCCAGGTGGAGGGAATCCCTCACCCCCCGCCCCGGGGCCTGCCGGGGGGAACCGGCACCCGCTGCTGCCGGTGCCCGGGTGCACGTGCCCGGCGTCCCGGCACTGCCGGATCCTGCCCGTCCGTTCCTTGGCGGGAGGGCCGCGGGGGGAGCGGGGCATCCGGGGCTCAGGGGCCGCGCTGCCGCGGGGGGGAGAGGTGGAGGGGCCGGCGGCCCCCCAGGTAAGTGCTCCCCTGCCCGGAGGCGTGCGCTTGAATAGCTG
>NW_016690182.1:15582676-15587129 GCF_001604755.1 Lepidothrix coronata
GGGGGAACCGGCACCCGCTGCTGCCGGTGCCCGGGTGCACGTGCCCGGCTTCCCGGCACTGCCGGATCCTGCCCGTCCGTTCCTTGGCGGGAGGGCCGCGGGGGGAGCGGGGCATCCGGGGCTCAGGGGCCGCGCTGCCGCGGGGGGGGGGGGGGGGGGGGGGGGGGGGGGGGGGGGAGGCGGAGGGGCTGGCGGCCCCCCAGGTAAGTGCTCCCCTGCCCGCGGGCGTGCGCGCTTGCGCTTGAATAACTGCGTCATCCATTGGGAGCTGCAGCCCGGGCACGTATGTTTTCCAAGGCTGCGGGCTCCTGGCATCGATGGGAACAGGACAGGATGTTTGGGCAGGAGCTGGGGGGTGCCCTCAGCACTTGCCCTTGGGCAGTCCAAAGAAAGGGTGTTTTATGGCGTTCCGAGGAACTGCTCCAGCAGCTGTAGACTTCCCCCTGCCTTCTAAGGCTAAGGATGTGGTGACAGCCAGAAGACAATTGGTGGGATTGGAGGCCACATCTGCCTTCTGGTCAGATGTGTAACTTGTGTAATGGGTGTGTTTCCTAGGAGAAAACATTCCGTAGTAGCAGAATGGTTTCCATAGAGACCAAGTGAGTGCCAGGCAGTAGCGTGAGCCTTCAGGTCCTGCAAGCCCTCCTGCAGACTTAGTGAAGTATTGAAGTGTGAACTGACTGCTGGGAGCACGATGCTGGGAGCACTGATGGGCACTGCAATCTACAGCTGTGGTTCTTGGAACAGTGGTGGCTTGTGGCTGAAGTGCTGCTGTTTGAGAGGGCAGCGGTGGTGTCTGCTGCTGGGCAGATGCCTGGGAGTGGGTCATATCCAGGGGGCAGCGTAGGCAACATGAGCAGGATGTTGGAAGACGTGGGATTTCCTTGAAACTTCACCTGTTCGTTAGCTTTCCTCCCATGGCTTGGAGTCTCTTCTGTAACTTCTGACCCGTGTCAGATGGTGGGGTTTCTTTGGTTTGATTTGGTTTGGTTTTTCTCGATCAAATGAAAAGGGTGGGTTTTACCACGGGAAAGATTAAGGAGGTTTTAAGAAACGTTGGAGAGAGCTGTCTAATGTTTCCATCAGGGCATCCAAGCTGTCTGCTGTCAGCGCAGAAAGGAAGGCAAGCTGCAAGGTTATTATTGGCAAAGGGATGAAATAACGTTTATTGTTGATTGGGTCCTTTATCGTTCTTAAAAATGAAGGAAAGACTTCCGAAAAGCAACGTCGGTCTTGCAGGACGTTTATTTTTACCAATCTGTGCTCCGGGAGTCCCTGAGGTCTTTGGGGGCGGGGGCAGGGGGGGGGGCGCGGCTGCAGTGCCGTTCCCGGCCGTGTCCGCCAGGCGGCGACTGCGAGGCAGGGCCCGGCGGTCGGGGCGGGCTGGGAAGCGGCGCCCGCGGAGAGCGAGGCGTTGGCCGGGCCGGGCCTGAAGCGCTCGGGGCCGCCGGGCAGGGCAGTGGCCGGGGACCGGCCGGGGGCGGGGGTGGGGAGGTGGCCGCCTTCCACGGGTTTTCAAGAGAATAATAACGAAATTTAAAAATAAAATAAAAATTTTAAAATACGACAAAAAACGCATTAAACCCGGAAATTTTTCTGCAGGAAGTGGGCTGTGACAGGGGGATTGTCTCCAAGAAGGCCCAGGATCGGGGCGGGCTCTGCGGCGGGGACGACTGCCCCTGCCGGACGGGGAAAGGCACCTTCCCCCCCACTCCCGAAAAGCTGGGAAGGGATAACATCTACCTGCAGCTGCCTGGAATTGCTGTTGGCCCTGGGCTTTCTGTGCCGCTCGTGGCCACGGGATGATGGCAGGATCACTCCAGCCTTGGGACAGATGGCCTGAAGGCCAGCCCCGGGGCCTTCAGGGGCAGGGCAGGCCGCTGCCCCTCGGCCCCTGAGTGCGAGGGGGGTGTGGAGGGAATGGATTGGCCGGGCTTTGACAATCTGGCCCCTAGAAAGACTTAAGTGACCTCTTCCAACAAGGGAAGACTGAAGCAAGCGGTGCCAGAAAGAACTGGAGTTTCTGGAGAATAAAACCTGGAAGTATCCCCCAGAAAATCCCCCTGGGTGGTCACTGGTCTGACTTCCGTCGCCTTGGCCAGGAGTGTCCCGGCAGTCCTGCCGGAAGTGCGTTTGCCCATGATGTAATTTCCATTTGATGCTGGCAAAGCCCTTCTGAGTGAGCGTCAGTCCCTGGAATGAGTGGACCAGGCTTCCAGGGCACTAATTCCAGGCGTTGTGTTTAAGGGAAGAGCAGGGGAGCCTTTCTCTGGGCCAGAGGAGCTGCAGTGTTTCCCTCTCTGGAAGAATAAGAAATAAAAAAATAAAAACCAAACAAGAAATAAAAGAAAATGAAAAATAAAGAGAATAAAAAATAAACAAAATAAAAAAGGAAATATGAAATACAAAAGAAAATAAAAAAATTAAAAGCAAGGAAACTAAAAAGGAAATAAAATAAAAAGTGAAATAAAAGAGAAAAAAACCCTTCTTGGGCACCCCGTTTACTTCCACCCCCCTGCCCTCCGAACTGTAAATTGCGGGTCACCCCTAAAATGTGAGAAGGGGACCCCGAAACGTGGGTGGGGGAACCCCGGGGACCCGAAAAAGTGGAGGGGGAGCCGCGAAATGTCAGGGAAGGGCCCCAGAATGGGTGGGACCCCAGAAAAGCAGGTGAGGCGTCCGCAGTAAGAAAGCGAAGCCAGAAGGTCACGTGGTGGGGGTCCCCCAAGCTGGCGGCGTCGGTGCATGCGCAGTCATTTGTGAGACGCCCGCGATCACGTGGTAATTAAGGGCAGTCAAGAGAGGGGAATGACGCATGCGCAGTGACTCTCACGGCACTGCAGCGCCCCCTGCTGAACCTGGCCGGTTCCCGGGGCACGACGGGACTTGTGGTCTCCCGTCTCTCTCGGGGTGGGGGGGGAGACTAAAATGAAGATTTTGAGGTGAAACCGTAGAAATTAGTGAGGGACATTCAAAGGGTAAAGTTGGGGATCGGGAGTGGGAGCGACTGGAATATTTTCAACGCCTCAGCAAAGATGGCGCCCCCCGGACCTGAGGTCCTGCGAGGCCGCACAGAAAGATGGCGGCCCTCGGACCAGAAGTCCTCCAATGCCGTACAGAAAGATGGCGGCCCTGACCCGGAGTCCGCCAAGCCTGAAGTAAAGATGGTGCTACCAGGACCGGAAATGAGCCAGGACAACACTAAATATGGTGGCGCGAGGTCCCCTGCCTCAGAGAGGCGTCTATCCTGTTGCCTGACCTACGCCGCGACCCGGACCCCCGCCCCGCGCCCGCAGCGCCGTCTCGCCGCGCCGCTTCCCGCTGTGGGGACGGGGCGGGGCGCTCGGCAGGTTCGTGGGCGGCGGCAGGCACCGGAGCGGGCAGCCCCGCTTGGGGACGCGGCGCGCGGCTGACAAGCGAGGACCCCAGGCAGAAAGCGGACCGGCGCTCAGGCGGCTTCGCCGCCCTGCCCGGCCACCCCGTCCCGCTTTGCTCCGCTCCCGCCCCGCTCGGTCCCGCCGTGCGCTGGAGGTGCTGTCGGGGCTGCGCCGCCGCGTTCCCCCCCGGAAGCGACCCACGGCGGCAGATCCAACGTCAGGTTCTCCAGGAGATCGTCCCCGGGGTAAGCGGGGGAGGGGAACTGACAGGCAAGTTTCTTGCCTCTGGGCAACCGCACCTGCGTGCCGCAAGGAGAAGGGGCGGAGAGAGCGGCAGGCGGGAGGGGCATATTGAGATGTGCCCTGGCATTGCAGCTCCTCGGGGAGGGTCTGTGCTGCCTCAGGTATAGAGGAAGCGTATCTTGCAGTACCTGCTTATTCACTTGTTGAGCTCGCAAGAGACACAGGGGGCATGAAATCCCAGGGCAACTGCACTTGCCGTGTGGGCTGCAGGGAGAAGCAGCTGAGGGGGTTTGCTCTCTGCTCGTTCCCCACCTTCCCCTCGGTTCCCTGGGATTCCAGGTAATCACAGCTCACCTTGGCTTCTCCAGGGGCCTCGCTGAAGGGTTTCTAAGTGTGGCACTGAGATTTTCTGGCGCTGGAATTGATTGCTCTTTTAGGGCACGTCTCACGGGGCAGTCTGTCTTTTAACACTTGCCGGGGCAGGAGAATTGCAGAGGAAGAAAGCAAATGAAGCCCAGAGCCTGAACTAGGAAGGCCCAGGCCTCTGGCGAGCCCAGGTCTTCCTGCTTGGTGCTGATTGTGCCCGGGGCTGGCCCCACGCTGTCTGCTCGGGGCTTGTTCCTCACCGTTGAGTTCCAAATGAGAGGGGAGTAAGAGGCAGAACAGCCCGCTGCTGCTGCTGCTGCTGGGGCTGAACTGTCTACAGTGCCTGGGGGCCGGGCAGGGCTTGGCCCCTATACCTACATTGCTCTGCAGCGGCCAGGGAGGGGTCCCAAAAGTCATCCCCCCACGTGCTGTGCTGCACAGCAGGCGCTGGGTAGCCTGGTTCCTGG
>NW_016690182.1:15587592-15597374 GCF_001604755.1 Lepidothrix coronata
GTCTTGCAGGACGTTTATTTTTGTCAATCTGCGCTCTAGGAGTCCTTGAGGTCTTTGGGGGTGGGGGCGGGGGGGGGGGGGCGGCTGCAGTGCCGCTCCCGGCCGTGTCCGCCAGGCGGCAACTGCGAGGCAGGGCCCGGCGGTCGGGGCGGGCTTGGAAGCGGTGCCCGCGGAGAGCGAGGCTGAATCCGAAAAATCGGTCCTAGAAACTGCTCAGAGACTTTTTATCTTTAAGCAGCAAGGTATTTGTTTATTCAACGTTGGGAGCAAGCCAGCTCACGCTGGACAAACTTGCTCAAAGGCTTCACACAAAATCAGCATTTTTATACAATCTTCAGATGTGATTAAATGCATATTCAAGTGATTACAACATCTATCTATGCATATTAATAATAGGCGGAGTATAGGTGGAGCTCAGGCGGGGCTTGGGGCGGTGCTTCTCTTGGCCCTCAATTTTGGTGGGTCTGGGGGCTTAAACTCATCTTCCTCAGCCTGACCCTTCTTCTCTTCCATTGTTCTTGAACCGCTCACTGAGGCTTGGAAAAAGCCCTGGCTCCCGGCCTATTTCTCCTATTCAAATGTCTACCTGATCCTGATGTATTTCTAATTTATTGCTTCTAGGCCTATTACATGTTCCTGTACTATTCTCTTAAGCTTTGGTCCAGTAAGTAGAACAGAACGAGCACAGATCGTCTTGGATGTTGGTAGCTTGTTAGCAGGCCCAAATTTCTTAGTTAACTCTTTTGGGCCTAGCCTCCTGTTTCAAGGCGCTGCCCGGGCCGGTGCCTGAAGCGCTTGGGGCCGCCGGGCAGGGCAGTGCCCGGCTGGCGGGTGCCCCGCAGAGAGAAGAGCTCGGCCCTGGGAAGGCAGGAAACTGGGCTCGAGCTGCTCTGGACTGCTGTGGGGATGGGTTTGAAGTTTTGGGATCGCTTGTTTCTGTCCCTACCTTCCCATTGAAAACAATAACTTAAGAAGTCCTCGTCTGGACTGCAGGAACCACAAAGCCTGAAGTTCCCGAAGCAGCAAGAGCAGCGACAGCAATGGCAAAGCTGCTGAGCAGGAGAAACCAAAGCGCTTAAAGGAACTTGCTGAGAATCAAGAAGCCAGACTTCAGCAAGTGACAGCCCTGAAAGGCCACGTGGAGCAGAAAAAACTCAGCGTTGGGAAATGAGGTGAGTTGCTGCTGGGGGAAAGTAGCCCATGATTTTTCACGAAATACAGTTCTTGGAACTCTGAAATTGCAGGTGATTTCGGTGACTCGCAGGACTTATTTACAGCATTCCAGGCAATGTTAATCAGAACCATTTCACATCTTGTGTTCGCCAAGAACACTCACGAATTACCTCAGACAAAATATACTTTCTTCCTTTATTTTAAAGTATGCCATGGAAGCACCCTATATTTGGAGCCTAACACGTCTGCTCTTTATTCCCAATGTGGGCTTTTCCCCTGCCTTGAATACCTTTGTGTACCACGGTAACTGTTTCCATCCTCGGTGTCAATACCCTGCCCATTTAGAGTGTTATTTTCTTGGCCTGTAGCAAAGCTTAGCCCAATAGCCAGGTTGCCTTTTATGCCAGAGGCGATTTAATGGCCACATATTTGGCGGCATCTTTCCTTCCTCGTTAGTGATGCCAGTCTGCCCAGGGTCAGGCTTGCTACAGTCCGACTTGGGTGCTTGTAGTTCAGCACAATGATGCCATGAGAAAGATTGATTTCAGACTTAATAGTGACACGTCTTCTGCCTAGCTTTTCATCCTCTCTCTCTCCGTATTGTGCAAAACTTGTTGCCAGCCTGCCTTGCATGAAAAGATATTGGTTTGTTAAGGGGAAATATAAATACGTTGTTTTAGTAGGAAGCCTCGTGCTTTCCATCGAGATAAAGCAAAGGAGGTTTTCTGTGGGGAGAATCTATTTTCTGTTTGGGTTCTACTGCACAAAATCAACATCAGTTTAGAGGCCTATAAGGATGCCTATAAGATCTTGGATCTTCAAGATCTTGGAGCACGTGACTCTATTTCCTGGCACTGTCCCCAAGAGATCTAGTCTTGGCACTGGCTGGAATTCTTATTGATTTCTCAGCCTTTTGTTCTGGGCTAGAACCGTTCTGGCAATGGGAGCAGCTGATGACAGGTGCTTGTAATAGACCCTAAAAAGCCCTCCCAGTCTGTGTTTAATGAAACAGCTTTAGTGTTTTGTTACTGGCTTCTTAGGGCTTAAAATGCAGAGTTTGAAATGATGCCTTGTGGTTGAGTGAGTGTCTTCCTGCTGAATTCAGCAGGCATTCGGTGAATTTGGGCTTCTGCAGGTGAATTCAGTCTGGTGTTGTGGTTTTGTTTGTTTCCGTACTTGGGACAGTGAACCAAATGTTCTTTTTCCCTCTCCGTCAGTGCTCTGAGGAGACCAAATGTCCAGAATGGTGCTGGTGACTTTGCTTGTGCGCCTGCCGGGCGGAGGAGCAGGTTTGGCTCTGTGCAGCCCTGCTCTGGAGGCTGGCAGGGTGCTCTCTGGGTGCCCTGCAGCACTGCCCTGGGAGCAGAGCAGCCCACGCTGGGCTGTTCCTCAGGGCAGCTCTTGTGCTCTCTCTCGTCCTTTGCAGCGGAGGAGGGGGACCAGCTGAAGAGCCTGTTGCAGCCGAAGCGGCGCGAGCTGGCACTGGATGTGCCGAAAGCAGAGGAACTGCCTGGGCTGCCAGAGATGCTGAGGAAGGGCTGACGAATTGGTGGTTACCACGACAACCTGTCACCTGTAGCTGAGCTCCACCCACTGTGTGTCCAAGGAGCTGCAGGTAATGGAAAACCAGCTTGTGACCCCCAACTCTTAAGGGCTTTAAAGACAATTGGGTCCTTTTCTGAGCTCGTTGGGAAGAAATGCCACTGCTCCCATTCCTGCCGGGCCCGTGTGGCTGCCTGCATGCTGAGGATGGAGGGGTGATTGTGCCGAGCTCGAGGGAAAGGGAGGAAGGAGCACACTGTGCATATCCCTTTCCTTTCTGCAAATTTGGAGACTAACCAATATTTTCACTGGAGAGAAGACATAACTTCACTTTTTCAATGGCTTTTCTCTTTGTAACTGATTCCCATCCCCTCTCCTGAAAGTTCATTTGTTTTTCTTTTCCTTGCTTTCCCCTCCTGCCCCACTGCTTGGTGAAATTTTTCAGCTGAGGAACAAAGTGAAGCAGGAGCAGAATGCCAGGCTGCAGCACCAGAGGGAGCATTGGAAGGAGCGCAGCTTGGAGGTGGCAGTGCTGGAGAAGCGTGTTAGTGAGCTGCCAGAGCGCCTGGGGAAGAGAAAGGCAGCTCTGTCCCAGGGAGAGAATGTACCGGTAAGTGTGAGAGATGTTCTAACAACAACATAAATTTTGTTACCTGGACAGTCTGAAGTAAAAACTTGCTTGTCGGGGAGTCTGTTCAGATGCTAGACCTGTTGTCTTGATCCATATGTAGTGGAAATCTTGTGTTATTAAAGTCCTTTTCATGGTACATTAGTGTTAACCTACTTACTCTTTACAGGCAAGAACTCTTCTTATGTTGTCATGGATTTTTTTTTAAGGTTTTTGTTGATTTTTTTTTTTTATTTGCTATTTCTACCTCAAGTTTATAATTTTTGTTATAATATATAATAAACCCTAATTATATAGTTATAATGCTTAAAGCTTTTTCAAAAAAGCCTCTAATATTGAGGTATCATTTGCTACTTGTTTTGTCCTTTGTGACTTCTGTTTCAAGCTCTGGACAGATACTGCGGCATAAAATTCTTTACATTTTCATCTTTTTTTTTTTTTCCCCAAGGGTTTCTTCAGATGGGAATTCACCACAGCCGGTGGCTTCTGCTCCAAGGGGAGTGGCAGCAGTAGGTCCTTCTATCCAGTCCTCTACTATGCCACGTATTGCTTCCAGACCTGAACTTTAGGTGAAAGCAGCATTCTCAGGTGGGACATGAGTCTTGCCAGGCAGCTGAGGGTCTGCTAAAATTACAAACTCTGCCCAACGTGGGAGCTGGGAACCGTTCACAAGCTAAAGCTCCTGCAGGTAAGAGCTTATGATTAATAGTTCTTATCCAGACATGTTTTGGTTCACCTAACTGCTCTGTTTTGGTGGTTTGGGGTTTTTTTTGTTTGTTTGTTTTTGAAGCAAAGAGTTACTTGCGATGTAAGTCTCACTACTTGCAATTATTTTTTTTTGTGCCAGTGAATACATTTATAAGCAGTGAGGTTATGCGGTTCAATGTTATAAATTAGGTAATTCTCTTAGTGAGCAACTGGAGTTGTTATACAGTGTGGACTGCAGAAGGATTTGTGTGTAAACTAATTATTTTTTTTATTTTAAAGCTCTCCTAAAAACTATACACCAGTGTGCGTTTGAGTTTCTAGAGTCAGTTTTGGGTCATACCTGGTAACAACCTGGTGCCTGGATTTAACAACTAGCAAAGCCAAGTTTTGTGATCATGCATTTTGGAAATGACACGTGTAAAGGATTTACCATTAGCATTGCAGGAAATATTGGAGGAGGCAGCTGATCGTAGCACAGAAATAGCAATAAAGTTACTGACTTGCTGCTGACTGAGGCTTGGCCTCTGCTACTTGGAGAGTTAATGGAGATTTGCTTGGCTTCTCCATGGGTTTCTTCTAAGAGAGACAGTTCAGTTCCATGAGAGAGAAGTGTGGAGAAAACTAGAGACTGTGCTCTTTTGGGAAAAGACTCACTTTTCACCTGGGAGGGAAGAGAAACTCTGATTTTTCTCAAAAGAAAAAATAGAGAGTGAGCTCGTTGTCGGCGGACAGAAATTGCGTCAACAATTTCTATTGCATTTCTGAGACCTTCACCTTGGCATGGCTGGGTGCAGACAGTAAAAAAATACTGCGCCACTAATATGGCTGCAGGCCTTGTGCCAAGGTGAAGGAGGAGTTGTTCTGGCAGGAAAACAAGTTTTATGGACACCTGCTGTTATCCAATTAGTACTGTATACCACAGTATGTTTTCCTTATGTATCCAATGTAACCTGGGGAAGAATCACATGTCTGTGTGTCACAGGCAGCATATAAGCTGTCTGTCCTCTAATAAAGCGGACATTTTTGCCAATCATATTGATTTGTGTGCATTTCTGTCTGACCCCCTCCGTCGATATCTGGAGCCCGTTTAACAGGGAGTCCTACTTCGTCGAGTTCTGCAGGGACGTAAAGGCGAACGGAAGGAGCTGAGGGAAGCGGTCGTGGGAGGTGATGCTGTCCCCGGCATCACAGAACAAAGCCATGCGCATGGTACAGAGGAATCTCACCCTGGCCCGGTGAGTCGACCGAGGGAGAGAGCAAGGGGCCCACGGCATCCAAAGAGGATGAGGCTGTGGAAACGCTCCTCCAATATATAATCTCTCTAGGAGAGCCTGTTTCTGATGAAAAAGCCCCTAAGGGGTTAATAGCGTGGGTGAGAGCGAAGAATCTACTTCCCACTGCTCACACCGCCTTTCAGGTGTCCACAAGGGACGCTATAAAGGAATTGTTTTGGGACGGGATCTCTACGGGATCAGGAGACGCTAGAAAGTGTACTCTGGTCTGGCGTCTGGCAGTTGAGTCGCTACAAGAGTTAAGTTCTGAGCGACGGGACCTCATAAATGTTCAAACAGCTCTGTCGGGGAATGGCGGGACTGTGGCGGGTCCCCGCCCCGATCGGTCCGCTGTAGGGGAGATCCCCGTGCTCGCGGCTGCGAAGTTGCGAATGCTAGGACCCTTACAAGCAGCGGTATCACCTCCGTTTGGCACCGTGTATGTGGCAGCAGAAAGTGTAGAGGCTGCAGGGAAATAAGTAGCGGCGGAAACTAACGCTGGAGCCGTGCCAACGGCACCGCTCTCTACTGCGGCTGCGCAGTCGGCAGTGTCGCTCCTCACTGTGCCCGCTACTGCGCATGTGTCAACTGGACCGACGCTGCTGGGAGCCTCCGCGTCCCGAGATGGCGCTGCATCGCTGGCGCCTGAAGCCACCATGGAACCCGGAAGACAGCCACTGTGAATCGCTGCCATGGCAACAGACGCTGTTTAAGGGGAAAAAAAAAATTAAAACCACACCGTTTCCAGGTATGCTACATATGAAAGAAAGTAGCAGCTATTGAGCCTTGCATTAGAAGATGCTATGTTAGCACAACGAGCAACACCGAAAAAGTGCCACTTCTCGTTGACAGGAGAGGCGGGCTAGAGAACTGCCTTTCCGTATTTTTGTTAACTCTCGTGTTAATTGTGTTGTGTGTCCAATGTTGTTGTGAGCTCACTGTATTACTAACGGTACCGTGCTAGTGCGTGTGTGGAGAAGCGACCATACGTTTGTTAGTAACTTAAAACCCAGAGGTGAGAGTCCGGGAGAATTTCCTCCCGTTAGAGTGTCTCGGGTACACATAAAAGCATAAAAATTCCCTTTAGGATTACTCAAACAGCTGCCAGAGTCCGGCGTGCGGGCGCTGGGGCCGCGCGCCAGGGCTGGGAGCCGAGCGCTGGGGCTGCCGCTGCGCCGAGCTCGGCCGTGGGGGAGGCGGCGCTGGCAGCCACGGCGAAAGGCGGCAGGGGCACCTCGGCGGCAGAGGCACCTCAGTGACAGAGGCAACGCCGACAGCTACTTCTGCAGAGCCAGCCAGACTTCTTCGGGGATCCTCGGGAGCTGCACGGCGCGCGGAGCGGCCCGGGGAACAGCAGCTCGGCGGTGACTGGCTTGCGGGGGAGTTGCCCCGCAGAATCCAGGCATGCCAGTAATTGGGAACAGAAAGCAGAATCTCTCTCTTTAGTCCTTCTACTCACTTGTAGATAACTTAAAACTAAAAGATTGTGTTTTGCTAAAAGTTAGCATGCAAGAAATTGTAAGAGTTTCCCAGAGAATGAATCTTTATATAAAAGCTTTAGTGAATTGCCTTGTTTTTAGTTACATTTTACCCCTGTAAAGACCTTCTGCCCAAATTTCGTGTTCAGCCTTAGCAGGAGGAGACGTAAGGTTCACACAATAGAGATCATTTGTTGCTTAGCAACTGGGTGGGACTCAAACCACCTCCAGCAGTTTCTCAGAACTACGGAGAGAGTAGAACTTATACACCAAAAACTACAAATCTGCAAATAGGATAAATGGAAAGCTAGAAGGCTGAGGATTTCCTTAATTCTTAGGTAAAACATCTCTCTATCTTCCTGTTATAAACTGAGAAGTTATTGTGACAGTGGAAATCACATCTTTAGAATTGTGTTTAAGAAGGTTTACTCAGCTGATTTTAACATTTGGATGTTTAGTTTACATTCCTGTCTGATATTATTTCTTTTCCTTGGTCAAGCTTAGTGAATTCATTATTTTTTCCTTTTTTTTCTTCTGTGTTTATGACAGAGTTGCAACTTTGAGTTGCATTTCATGTACTGTTTAAGCAATTGTTAATATTCTATTTATAACATAGCAGCAAGTACATTTTTTTTTCAGATTTTAATATATATCTTCTGTCGTGGATTCGTACAGTATGTACAGAGCAGTTTGGTCAAACGAAACGTATTATACGTTTTTAAATGTTTTATAACTGCTGATATAGCATACAGCCTAATTGCTTTTCTAAAACCACTACTCAGGCACACACTATGCTGTGCAGTTTGACTTATCTCTCTTGGCACTGATGTTATGTCAACAGTTACACTACATGAATTTCAGATTCTTTTTAAAATAACCTAACAAGATGCAAAATGTGTGTATTTACTTTATACTGATAAAAGAGCAGATTGCTAAATTACACTTTTCCAAAGCCATTGATGCGTGAATTAGAACTTTTTATACCCCTTTGATTTATAAAGCAGAAATGTCTGGAGACCACATGATAATCTGTCAGGAAATCAGTAGAGATTGCAATAAAGCTGAGTTACTAGAGTCAGGTTGAATTTAGTAAAATTTTTCTAGTTTGCCTCCCAATATAACGATCTCAAAGCTAGATTTAGTTAGCTTTACATTCAGGAAATTAATTAAAACCTGTGAGTGATTTAGGATTTTAATATAACAGGTGTGGTTTATACCTGTTCTGTGCTGTTGTTCCACAATTATGGAGTTACATGTTCTTACAACTAGTTATTTGTTTTCCTTTGTGCTGCTTATGTTGTGAATTTTGTTCTCTTACCGAAATTTCATAGGTAAAAGAACTAAAAATACGAGCAGATGATGTAGATCACATCTAAGGAACCGGCCGCAAGCTGGAATCTGGCCTTCTATATCCTTCTGAACTGCTCATGTAGCTTAAGACTGAGTATTAAACAGAATAATCAAACAGTATTTTTTCACTGTCATGGACTTAAATGTGCTAAATATATTGAAAAGTAAGTAAATTAACTTTTACGTAATTAATTTTTCCTTCCTTCTTGGAGTAGTGGGCAACATTTCTACGGTGTTCTGAAGAGAAGGACCTTTGTAGTTATATTTTTAATTTTGTAGTTATATTTTTAGTCTCCTGCTGAGATAGTGTTAATTATAATTTTGGAAAAAGAGAGAAAATGACACAAAATCTTTAATTTGATCCCAAGTGCAAGTGTATGGTCTATATTGAAAAGCCCTGGGATGTACCTGGTATTGTAATTGGTATGACTAACAATACCTCTCCTATGCCTTCAAATAATCCTTATTCATCTGGTTATATCACCAGTCAAAACTGTTCATTCTCAATCTGTCATTAGTAATTGTCATGAATAAGAGGAGCCCATCTGTGGCTCCGGTGAGCCTAGCTCAAGACTGAGAAGAGGATGCAACATACAGGAAATTAAAGAAACTGTTCTAATTGTTTTTATCATCTTTGTATTAATCAGAACAATAACTACAGCCATGCATTAACCATTCAATGCAGGCCATGGATCTTAAAGAACGAAATGCAATTCTTTCTTGTATAGCAGGCCTCTTGCCCTAATAGATCCCTGAATCTACTATTCCAGAGTTAAGGAAATCTCTGTCACCAACAAGGTGTTTCCACTTATTCTCTTTGTATGTGGTATTATATTGCTAGCAAGAAAGAATCGGAGTTGGAATCAAAACTTGCATTTTTCTCCGGCATAGAAAGTTATAATATGATTACATTTGTATTATGAATTTAGCCAAAATTTGGAAACAAACTCTCCTGAACTGTGTGCTGCCAAGTTGTTCTTGCAGCAGTATTAAAGGTAAAAGCTAAAGCTAAGCCCTGGCTTCAAGAAGTGAAGGACATATGTGATGCTGTGTGCAGAGTGTCTGCAATTGTGCTTGGTTTTGCCTCCTGGGATGGAGCAGACGTGTCACTAAGGGGAAAGGAAGACAATGGAAAACTATAGAACTTTTAACATCCTGAGGCCTAAGGGTTGTCGCTGCATACAACAATCTGTTTCTGTGCTGCTCATGTCACACCAGTGATGTTTGTGAAGATCAGGCAGACTGGTGTGGTTTGGGAACTCTACATCAGACATTAACTATTTTGCAGTGCTTGTATTTGTCTGTGTTTCATCTCAGTAGTGTTACAGTGGGTAGCAAGATTCATTTGGAGTCAGCATATGACAGAAACCTTTTGGCTTATGAGTCTTCCCAAGATTATACGTGATTGTGCATTAACAATTTTTGGGGTAAAATTCTATATCATATCCAAACTAGAAAAACTTTGAAAGGGTGAATTGCTTGTCCAGTTTGAAAAATACTACCAAGTTGCCAGACAATGCTATGTCTTTGGTATAGAGGTCAGTGATTTAGGAATTTGTAAAACACTTTTGCAAGACAGAAACGGGGAGAGAACAGGTGGCAACCCCCTCAATTCATTTGCAAAAGTTGTTT
>NW_016690182.1:15598736-15617848 GCF_001604755.1 Lepidothrix coronata
AAGAATCACATGTCTGTGTGTCACAGGCAGCATATAAGCTGTCTGTCCTCTAATAAAGCGGACATTTTTGCCAATCATATTGATTTGTGTGCATTTCTGTCTGACCCCCTCCGCCGATAGCTCGTAGAATAGTTCTGGGTTTTGTTTTTTTTTTTTGTCCCTCCCTTCATCTCCAGTTGTGGCAGATATTATTAACTATTGCACAAGTGTCTCTTGCTGGATTGGAGAATGGAGGATTGTTTCATTTCACTGGGTTTGCTGATCCTAAAACTACTGGAGTGGAATTTTAGCTCTAGACCAGACCAAATTTGAATTTTTGCTGGAGGAATGTATGGTGCTGAGCTATTTGAACTAAAACGTTGCTTCTTCCTTTGTGGTGTTTGGACACTGTGACTGCACTCTTAGAGAGATGTTTCGGTATTTTGTCAGAATGAAGCTTTTCTCATGCTGCTTATCATTACCGTTTGAATTTCACAATACTCATTGTATTATGTTATTTAGGCTGTAGTGGAGAGAAGTTGGTGAAGTATTTAATAACAAATTGCAAGCATTTCCTTAGTGATTTTTGCAGACCTGCCTGTCTAGTCCAGAGAATGTGAAGCTCAGCTGTAACGCAGTCCCTCTGTGCACATTGAACACACAGAGGATCTTTTTCCTGGTTTGGATGTCACTGGCAGGGTCTGTCTTTGCTTTAAAGCATTGCGTTTGTCTTTGCTCAACAGTGTTTTCCATGCTTTCTTAATATCATGCCACTTTTAACTTACTGCAGATATTCAAAGAAAGTTTCCCGCTAGCTGGAAGGAAGGCAGTCTAGAGAAGTTTCCTTTCTGAATGCTCTAGGTGTGGGTGTGTGCCAGGACAAATACTTTTGCTGCTGCTTTGATGGTTGTCTCTGAACTTGGTTTGCATTCTCTTTAAAAGCAAAGGACTGAAAATCTATAGGGATAGGATTTGTAGCAGTTCACCTGTATGTGATACTTGCATGCAGTCTAGACCTGACTCTTGCAAAAAAACTCCTACCTATAATAAGTAAATCAATAAAAACTGTCATTTCAGCTTAGTCTGTTCCACTTGTTCTCTCCTAGGTTCTGTGGTCGCCTGTGCAAAACCTTCCCCATCTGCCCCTGACTGGAGTAGTTCAAATGCAGACAATCATATTGGTCACAGGGATCAGCCTTGACTTCAGGAAAAGGAATTGCGACTAGTGAAGGACAAGGTATGTTCTTATGGGCTTGGCTGATCTTAAAATGTGGAGGATCTGAGCTGCGTGACCTTGCTCAGCCTCCAAATGCCAGTCTGGAGAGGCCCAGGGCACTGTTAGGATGTGCACTGGATATGCTTGACCCGCACAGGTGTCTGAATTCAGGGGATATGGCACCACAGAGGCACCTTTGTCATGTCCTTGATCTCTGCCTGAACTGGAGTGAAATTCCTGGCTGAACCTGGGCAGCCATGTGATCCCACCCTGAAAGATCCAGTCCTGGGCAAGGAGGTTTCCAGTGGCACTTGGGTTTCCTGTGGATGTCCAAGAGATCCTGTGCCCAGCTCTGATCAGTGGGACACAAGGCTCACAGGAGACATGTCCTTTCCTGCAGAAGCTGCACATGGTGCTTGAAGCAGGAAAAGCTCTAAAACGAGGAGGGAGGGCAAAGATCTCGGCCAAGCACAGGAGGTCTATTTTGAAATTACCATGCCCTCAGTAATCATTGTCATCCTGGGAATTTGTAAAGATGATGTAAACACAACCTTATCATATGAACAATGCAGTCATTTCTTCTGATATTGACCTCAAAGTTATTTTTGGGAGCTCAATTATAGGAACAAAGATTTCAGAACTGAAACAGGAGAGGTTCTGGCTGCACTGAAGGAAGACTCATGAGGCCAATCCAGCAGGAACAGGGCCCTGGGAACCACTTGGTCAGTGAAACTGTGCAGTCACTGCTGGGGACAGAGGAGAAGGAAAGTCACTCCTTTGCCTCTTGAATGTGTCTTTCCATTCTGTGGGTTGGTTTATTATAAATCACATGGTTAAAAAACCCAACCCCCTACCTTGGCAGGGCCTTATAAGGAGTGTTTTGCTGACAGCAAAACCAGAGCCAACCCAGCTCATTCCCTCTCTGGAAGCTCTGCTTGCAAGTGCTGGGCAGGCACATCCCCACTGCCGGGGTTTTCCTCCCCCCCACACACAGTCTGCACAAACACAGCAAAGAGCAGAGGAAACCTCTGGAATTCACCTGCTCCAGCCCCACTGCTCCAGGAGGGCCGATTGCAGGTGGTTGCCCAGGATTAGGTACAGCCAATGCAGCTGCTACCTCAGCAATAAAGTTTTGGGGTTGCATCTGTCAATCAGAGATGCTGGAAGACATCAGCAAACACCCCTCATTCCTGGGAGCTGGGATGAGGTCTGTTCTCCTCTCAGGATGACAAGGGTGGGAGGGAGCAGCCAACTGGACGTGGGGCTGTTTGGACCTGGGCAGCTTTGTCTCAAACACTGAGCAATATGATCCCAGCAAGAAACTCCTGTGAGTGGACAAACCCTATGCTTCCATTTGCTGCTGAATCTCTCCTCTTCCTTGACATCTTCCCAGCATGGCCTAGAGCATGGTCTTAGAGAGCATATTCTAGAGAGAAGTGGAATTGCATTGGAACACCCTCCCCCCAAGGGAAGTTTTCAGAAATTTAATGTGATTCTCTAAATAGACCTTGAGTTACTCCCCTGGCCAAAGTTTCTGCTCCCAAATTCCTGCAGAGCAATGGAGCAGCTGAAAGTGGAAACGTCCTGGCTCCTCAACCTGAAAACATCTTAAATTGCAGTGATCCTAAACCCAACGGTGAGGCAGCTCTCCTGTGAAGCAGAGCTGTGCCCTTCTGGGGGTATAAGGATGGACAGCCCAGGGCATCTCAGCTGTCATGAGAGGTTTGTGTGTGAGTAGCTGAGTCCAGCACTCGCTGTCCTTCCCATGAACTCAGGACAACTGCAAAAGAGAACACCAGGCTTAGGATTTACACATCTTCACTGCTGCCCTGTTAGGTTAAAACACACTCAGATTGAATTTGTTCTTGTTGTTGTTTCCTTTCCCATGATGTTTCCCAGATCATCTGTGACCTGGAAGGGAGGAAAGGCTCCAAGAGAATGGCTTTTGCCTTGAGACAGAGAAATGAAGGGTTGGGCTCTGATCAGAGATGTTTGGCAGAGATGATGGTCAGTCCTTCCTCCTGAGAGAGCCTCACCTGCTCTCCCAGCTCGGAGACCTGTGCCTATGAGAAAACAAGCCGTGCAAACCCTAACTGTGTCAACAATACAAACCCGTCCAGCTGTCGTTGATCTGCACAGCCAGAGAACTTCCTCCCTGAGGACACTGCTGTCAGAGCTGTGAGATCAGAGCAGGAGGGTCAGGCCTGGCCTGAGCAGCCAGATGGGTCCCCCAGCCCCCTGCAACCTCCCCCACAGTGTTGCCCTGGTTTGACCCAATGGCTGCATGTCCCCCAAAGTACAGCAGGACCCAGGGAAAGGGTGTGTGGAGCAGCTGTGCAGCAATGAGGGACAGAGCTGCTTTGGGGAGGGCAGGAGGATGATTGCTTCCTCCAGCTCCCATGGACCTCTGAGCAAAGGGGGCGATTTCCAACCCCTCTGAGGGATTTATATTGTGGGACCTGATATATGCTGGAGCCCTTTTGAGAGCAAGAGGTATCCACCTGGAACCACAAACCCACCCAAAATTGCATTGGGGAGGTGTCAAACAGGAGACAAGGGAGATTCAGGATGGAGCCACGTGGGTGGGAAGGTTTTCACCCAGCACAGACTCTGCAGGTGGGAACGTGGACAGGGGCACGGGGCTGAGCTGGGTTGCTGCCCCTCTGACCAAACCCCTCTGTGCCCCAGGGTGCAGGTGCCGGTGTGATGGCCCAGGACATCTGCAGCTCCCCAGGGGATGGTGAGTACCGGGATAGGTCCATAAATGGAGCTGTGGGTGACTGGAAATGGGAAGAAATAGGGGCTTTGTGTAGACGGCAAAATTGGGTGAACAATTTGTCCTGCATTTTGAGGGCCTTGCCTTGGCATAGCTAAAGCACAAACAGCAAAAGAAGCTGCGTAGCTAACATGGCTACAGGCTCTGAAGTTAGAACTTCAGAGAAGAAGGCTCCCTGCCAAGATCAAGGAGGAGTCTTAGAAAGCTAAACAAGTTTTTTCATCTCTTATGGACACCTGCAATGCTCCAATTAACACCGGACAACAAAGTATGTTTCTCTTATGTGTCCAATGCTGTGTGTAGCAGCAGTATATAATAAACCTTCTTCTTCTAATAAACGGACATTTTGCCGACCATATTGGCCTGTGAGCAGTCTGTTCCGAGCCCCTCCACCGCTAACTGGTGCCCGTGAAACAGGGACTCCTCGTTTGCCGTTCTGAGGGATGAAAGGCGAACGCAAAGGAAGCTGAGGGAAGCAGTTGAAGAAGCAGCGCTGTCCCTGGCGCTAAGAATTCTAAAACTGTGCGCGGCGAAGCGGAATCTCGCCTTGGCCAGGTGAGCGACTGGAGGAGGGGCATAGGACCCACGCTTTCAAAAGAAGAAGAGGCGGTGGAAAAGCTCCTCCAATTTATAATCTCTCTAAGAGAGCCTAATTATGATACCAGTGCCCTTAAAAGGCTACTCGAGTGGGTGAGAGCAAAGCAACTAATCCCCACAGCTCAAGCTGCCTTTGAGGTGTCCTCATGGGACACTATAAAGGAACAGTTACGGGAAGAGATCTCTAAGGGATCAAAAGATGCTAAAAAATATCCTACGCTTTGGCATCTGATAGTTATAACGCTATGCACTGAGCATCTGCGGCTGCAAAGGCGGCTGCAAAGGTGACTTTCCAGGGAGACGGCGAGATCGCGGTGCAAACGTGCGTAGAACGGTTTGTTTTTGGGGAGGTCTTGGCGCCTGCACCTGCAAAGACGCGAATGCTAAAAGTCTTAAAAGCCGCAGGCTTGTCTCGGTTCAGCAGCGCGCCAGCGCTGGCAGAAAAAGCAGAGACCGTGGAGAACAAAGCTGGCGCTGTGCCAACGGCACCGCCCTCTACTGCGCCTGTGCAGGCAATACTGCCACCTTCTACTGAGCCTGTGCAGTCAGTGGCGCCACTCCCCACTGCCACTGTGCAGGCGCCGCCCGGAACAGTGCTGCCAGGAGCCTCCGCGTCACCAGGGGGTGCTGCATCACTACTGCCTGGAACTGCCATGTCGCACGGATTTGCGTCATCAGGAGCCGTCGCACCTGAACCCGGAAGAAAGCCTGCGAGAATCGCTGTTGTAGCGACTGGAGGTATTCTGAAAAAAGCTGCCACTACGCCGGCGGGAGCCGCCATCATTCCAGCAGGGGCAGGAGCTACCGCAGGAGGTATAAATATTACAGATGGATCTCTGCCAATTAAATCACAAATTCTCCGTCGCCCTTTCATGACAAGCTGTGCAAACAATTCAGGTTGTGTCATGATTGTCTTTTTGGGTTGATATGGTAAGAATACCCATTCCAAAATTCTTATGCTGGTTGCGATTTGACAGATGATGCCCAATGGATGCTTCCTGCTCTCTCCAGAATTGACAAGTAGGTACTGCACTGGCTGGTCCTCTGTTATTCGACAGGCATATCCTGCAGCTATCTTTCCGGAGATGTTAACTATAGCTGCCTTTTGGTCTTCTGACAATTCTCTTGGAAGTCCTACCTGAGCAACTGACCCTAGCAAAGGCATCAGAGGAGCTAGATCATCATTGGTTATTCCAGGGTCTCCTCAGCTCCGAGACCTCCTTGTGTGCAGGGTCTCCCTGGATCCGGAATCTCCTTCCTGGCTCCCAACCACCCCCAACCGCCAAAGCCTTCCCCTCCTATGCTCCCCTCCAAGCCCCTTATGGGTCCCTTCTGGAATCAGTAATGTCGTGGAGAGATTCCTCTCCAACTTCCTGGTCGAAAAACGGAGCCAATTTCCTGGTCATGACGTCCTGGGCAAAGTCCCTGGGGCCTGACAACTTTACCTGGTGTAACTGGTTTAACTGGTTTAATTATCTAATATAAGTGGTTGAATTGGTTTATCTAATTTAACTCATCTAATCTGTCCAAATTTAAACTCTTTAAATGGTTTAAATGATTTAAATTTAAGTTTAAAAATAAGTTTAACTAGTTTAATTGTTTCATCTAATTTAAAAAGTTTTATTGGTTTGTCTACTTAAACTGGTTTTATTGTCTCACAGCTTAATTAGTCCAAGTGGTGTAGGAGACCAGATTTAGGGCTGATTGGCTCAAAACAACCCTGTGGGAAGTGGTGGGGTGTGGCTGAAAGGGTTAACACTGTATAAGAAGGATGCCACAAAGAACTATGGGAGAGTCTGCACAGCAAGCCCCTGGAGAGAGTACTCGAGGGAACATGCCCACTGGAAGGAGTGGCTAAGAACTGTGGGAAATACATGATGTCACAGGAGGTATATAAGGACTTGTTAGCACACAAGTAGTTGATTTTACAGCTGCACATGCATCTGTTTGGTCCGTGAATACAAATGCTACAGTGGGGGAACAGGGAGAGCTATGTCTAGGTGAGATGGGCACTGCTGCCACCCCCAGAGCCTCAGTCAACCTCTGGTCCTCACTGGAATGGGGCCGATACAGAGCCTGTGATGGCCCTGAAATGGCACTGACCCACAGTCTGTGACAGCTGTGAAATGGCATCAGATCATGGCCTGTGACAGCCCTGAAATGGCACCAACCCATGGCCTGTGATGGCCCTGAAATGGCACTGACCCATGACCTGTGATGGCCCTGAAATGGCACCAACCCACGGCCTGTGAGAGCCCTGAAATGACACCAACCCATAGCCTGTGAGAGCCTGGAAGTGAGTTATTGCAGAACAGATGAACAGAGAGCAAAGGTGGGGTGTGAAAAAGCTGCAGACAGTGTTCGAAACAACTGCCACCAAAACTTGGAAGAACTTGGGAGAGCTTTCATCATAAATAGCCTTGACTTTTTATGCCTTCAGCCAGTGCAGAGATGTCCCACCTGATAACTGATCTTATACATTGGTTTTCGAGCACATCCTCATGTGTTGCTCTATTTCACCTCCTTTATCTCAAGGCAAAATAGCCGTTTATTATTTGTCTGAGTTCAGAGGTCAGGAATATTCATGGTTAGTAATTGTTGCTGAGATTTTTAACAACTAAATCAGCATTAGAATTGACATCCCTAACCTGTCTATGGGACCTTTCAAGGTGGAGGAGCAAATCCCATTTTGCATCCTGAGTTAACCACTAAAATCTCTTTATTGTTCTTTCTCAAGGCATCTCTCATTGCCTTGCATTAAGTTTGCCAATTGATTGCAAATCTTAGTTTCCAGATTTGAGCACTATCTGGACCCCTCTTATTTGTTTAACTTTATACTGCTCTATTTGGGGGAATCAGTTTGTAGAAGTACAGCTGTGACTTGGTTTCAAGTCTCATCATCTTGGCAAACCTTATGGCCTGACACTGATTATGGCAATAGTGCAATGGCTCCTCATTTTGGTTTACATTCTCCCCTTTACCCTGAGTTTCCTCACCTTGTTCCAATATTTGATCCCCCTCATGGTACAAAGCACCAAAAGAAAATCTTCCAGACATTGAATCAGAATTTATGTTGCAGCTTGTGTCTGTTGCCTCTTACCCGATCAAGGTACATCTCTAAGTGATGTCATATGGAGAGAGAAATGTAGGAAGAACAGTGAGTCCCAGACTGGTCCCTGAGTCTTACAGGCACTGTTGTCTGGGCAGGTGGTAGAGTCTCCATCCTTGGAGATATTCAAAAGCCTCTGGATGAGGTTCTGACCAAGTGGTTCCAGGTGTCCCTGTTTGAGCAGGGCGGTTGGACCAGATGATCTCTCCAGGTCCCTTCCAACCTCAACTACTCAGTGTCTCTGTGACTCTGTACAGGGCATGAGAGACCTGAAGCCACAAATTTCAGAATCTGTAAGGTCTGAGGTAGCTGGATCTGTGCCTGGTTCCTGTGTGTTTAATTTTCACTTCCCCTTGGCCATTTGATCATTTGCACGTATGGTGATAGGAAGTGCGTAAGAAGATGAGTGGTGTGATCCAAAGGCACAGAATCCTTCTGAGTTGATGTAGTATTGACCAATAAACAAAATGCAAGTCAGGAAGCAACTCAAAAGTGTCTGGAAAAATCATTATAGTGTGTTGTCTGTATCACTTTATTCCCTAATTCTGATGGTGGTTGAAGAAATAATGGAGCTGGAATTTTGATGTCCTAAGGAGAAGTCATGAAAGGAATTGTATGTTGCTTCCTACTTTTTGTGTCCAGTCTTGTAACAGACAGATAACATACAAATGCCAAAAATTATGTTTCGCCATTGTTTCTGCCTGTCAAGAACTTCCTACCAAAACTCCTGTGTCAGTTTTTCACCAGAAGTTCTCACCAGAGTCTTCCCACGGGAGTTTTCCTGCCAAAGGATCCTGGTATTGTCCATCCTTATCATATCTCTGCGAACATCTGAACAGGGCTATGTGTCAAAACACCACAGACTACCTACTTGAACACTATAAAAGCTGAAGAGAAATTTGGGAAAATTAGGGAAAGAGGAGTGAGCAAGAGAGTTTGGCTATACCAGCTGAAACATCTTGTCTCCGCCTCGCCCTCACCTTTTCTTTTCTTCCGCCGCCGTAAAACTGCCTGCCCGTCACCAGAGACTGAACCTCTGCCATCTGGAATTGGACCGGAACCCTCCGTGCTTCCTGAGTGAGTTTTTTTTCCACCCTAACCCTATTTCTGAGAGGTACAGCAGGACGGAGGCCTCGGCACAAGCCTGAGACAGAGCCGGTGTGAGCGACGGCGTGAACTGCGGAGAAGCCCACATCCTGGCTGCATTCCCTGCAGCTAAAGAGATAACATCACACCGAAAAGCGGCGGAGCCCGAGAGGAAAAAAAAAGGCAAAAGCTGCTTCTTTCTCTCCCTCTCCCCCCCACACTCCACAAGTCAGCTTGGACGAATAGGTAGTTCTCGGTGGTAATCTTTTCCTATGCTTCTAAAAAGTAATCTTAGCATTTTCTAACCTTTTCTTATTTTTTCCTCTTTCTCTTTGCATCTCTTAGCAATTAATAAAAGCAGTTTTGGCATCAACAGTTAACTTGTATGAGTTTTAATTTTGCTCAAGGGAACATTCGAATATAAAAATTCTTTCTGCAATAATTTAGCAGATTGTAACAAGCCTTCATTACATTTTCCCTAAGCTTGACCTCCCACCCCTCTGCATAACCTGGGCTCACTGTGTTGGGAAGTGCTCGTGCTGCCGGAAGACTCAGATAATTTTTAGGACATTTCTCCCTCCTGTGACTTGGTGCCTGATCCTCCCGTGCCAGGACAGATCCATTGAGTGCCTGGTTTAACAAATGACGTGAACAGCAGCCAAAGTGCAACCCAGAGCAGAGCAGCTGAATTACCCAGCGAGTTCTACCCAAAATCTCAGGGAAGAGTCCTGGGAATATTGGACTGTAAGTGTTTTAACAGTTTCTATGTGTGAAGAATCTGGGATGTACAGCACTATGGGAACCATTTCTTGTGGAAAACGAAGTGTTAAGTTCCAATTATGATTTTTATGTGATATGTTTAATACATTTGCATTTCCTGGTTCTTTTTTTCCCTGTTTCTCTTTTTAATCAATGTATATCAGTACAAGTTTACTCTTTGAATATTCCTTCTAAAGCTGAAACCTGAACTGCAAACATGTTTCTCCAGGGTTATTCTGCAAATTTACACCCATGTTTTCTGTCTGGTTCTTAAAGAATCTTTTAGGAAAACAGAAAATAAGGTAATGGAGGGAGAGAGACAGATGTTGCTATTCCTTGTTCCAGTGAGTCTGTGTCTTGTCATCTGACCATGTCAGGAGCAAGGGATATATTTCGTAACAAGAACTATGGGGCTTAATAATATACAAGGACTTTAAATTAAAAAAAAAAAGATGCAAAACATCTTTAGGATGTGAAGTCTGATGAGAATTGGATTTAATATTCTCTCTTCCAGGTGTCAAGGCTGTTCACTCTCCCTGCTGTCCTCATTCTTTGTGGCCTCTGCCACATGTTCCCCTGCTGGTTCTGCTGGAAGGATGAAGAAGGACATGGGAGAGAGGAGCTGCAGAGCCTGTGAGAGGAAGGAGCCAGGAACCATCTTGAAGAATTGAAGAAAGAGGGGGCAAAGCAGAGAGTGGAACAGAAAGTGAAAACTTCTCTGCAGTGTGTTAATGCCAATTTCTGGAAAAACACAGTAAAGGAACACAGTAAAGAAAAATACAGACAGTTGTAGAGTCTACTGTTAGGGACCCGTGGGCAGAGAGACAACCAGCAGTGGAACAGAGTGTACCTCTCCCCTCCTGCAGGGATATGACCACAGCACAACCAGCTCCAGAAATCCCCTCAGTGCTCTGAGGGGGTGGCAGCGACTGTGGCCCAAAGGGCCAGAGCAGGTGCCGACGTGGCAACTCCAGGATACTTGATCTGCGCCTCCTGGGCTTGCTGGGGAAAGTTCCCCCTCTCCTCCCACCTCAGCCCTCCTGGCCCCCAAAGTAGGTCTGGCTCTTGAGGTGTCAGAAGAGTCAGCTGGGTTTATCATCCTGCTCTAGCTGCTGCTGACAAGCCAGCAGGGACCATCAGACAGCACCTATCACCTTCTTATCCATCTTGCTATATCTTGGCCCTTGTTTTCTTGCTCTTTTATCTCTGAGAAAATGGTTGAAGAGGGAAAAACTCATACAAACCATGAGGAGAAAACTGGGAGCCAGCCAGAAATGACATGAAGATGGAGATTTCAGGCCTGGATCAAGAGTCCTCTGGAGAGATAAGCAGAGCAGAGGATTCCCAGCAGCATTCCCAGATGTCCAGGACCACAGAAGTGCTCTCATTGGAGCTGTCTGAGATGAGATCCCATGGACTCTGGGATCTCTCCCATTTCACTTGTCCCCTTGGTGATGTGAGTGGCCATTTTGACCAGGGCTGAAGACCTCCTGCAACTTGTCTTGGATGGGGACACGTAGAAGGAAGCAGGAGCTGGAGGTGAGGAAACTCAGAGAGCATTCAGGGTCACAGGCAGGTTTAAAGGTGAGATTCACACCAGAGCTGGTGGCAGCTGAATGGCAGGGCACTTGCTTGGATCCATTTGGCATGGAGATATTATGGCTCTATCTACTCTGCGTAATGCACCATTTCTGAAAAGAAAGTAACTTTACAGGCTGTCCCTTGCACAGGCAGCTCACCTGTGCCTGCTTGTCCCAGAAAGCTCACAAGGACCACTGAGCAAACAGGAGATTCCAGTGCCATGCCGTGGTTCATGCCCAGCACCACATAGTTCCAGATATCCTTTGGATAACACTGAAACACTGTTCCTTGTAATCTCCTTGATTAGAGTGGAGTCTTCTGGGCATGGGGAACAACAGAGGCTTCTTTTCTGTCCTAGTCTGCTCATTTGAACCCAGAGACTCAGACACTAGTTTCCCACCAGCAGCAGCCCAGCAAGGCACTGTGGTTTTCTCTGAAAGCAGCTGGGGGCTGTGGGTCAGACGCACTTGCTGTGGCTTTGTTCTGTCCCACCCCTACAGTAACTGCTGGGACAGGACTGTGGTGGTGGCTTACTGCCACTGTTGGAATGGACATGACACTGAAAGTTCACTAGAAAGATTTTATTGAAGAGAATAGGAATGACTTTGCACTTTTACAACTCCTTTTATACATTTCTTAGGCATACGTGTTCTCTACTTATAGGTTAATTTCAAACACAGCAACATAGTCTTATAGATTGACTCTATAGATTGACTCTTTCAATCTTACTTTCCCACACTTTCTCAGCACATCTGTTCTGTTATCTGGTCTATGTCTTACTCAGTCCCTTTATCCACAAGAAGTTCTAGTTTCTCACAGACAGCTTTCCTCCTGGTACTTTTCCATTCTTCCAGGGTACATCAATATGTTTTCAGGGTTAATGCCTTCATTCTCAATCACATCCTCATTCCATGTCAGGCCTTCGGTCCAGCTGAGTTTCCCCATAGGTTACCATGGCAACCTGCTTCAATGCCTGTTGCTGGGGTCTGTTCTCATGGAGACTTGCACAGAGAGCTGTTACTGGGGTGGTTGATGTGGCAACCAGCACTAGGACCTGGGACTTGGGTATCTTGGGACCGGGGCTGTACCCAAGGGGACAAAGACTTGGGATTTCTTGGTGACTCCCAGCGTTGCCAGTGCCCTTGGTCATCTCCAGCACAACTTGTCCTGTGTGTTTGAATATTTCTGTCACTTGTCTTTATTCCGGACATGTATCTTAATGAACTGTTACAAAGTCCCGTTGCTGGAGTGAGCCCAGGCCCTCAGGCAGAGGGGATCTCCCAGTCCCTGTGACAGCCTGTTGGTCACAGCCTTGTGCTGGGCTGTCAGAGACCCTGCTCTGCCTCTCTGTGAGATGCCCCACGGCCTGAGGGACAGACACAGGAAGCTCTGTTCGCAGAAGCACATCCCAGGGCTGCATTCAGGTGGTTTCCCAGGGGATGTGACTCTCAAAACAAAATGATCTCAAGACACTGTCCTTCATGGCCTCTCTAGAAGTAGCTGATGGAATTTGTGCTCACTCTGGTTCATCTCTCCACACACAGACACACGATGTGAATGCTTAACTCTCTTCCATACACTGCAAATATGCTCATTTGATGTTCCTCCAAGGGGGACAAACAGCCGCAAGGAGCTGTCCGAGGGTGGATAACAACTGCCCTTCCACCCAGCAAAGAAAGCCCTGAGCCTCCGTCTCTCCTTTGCAGCTGGTGCACCATTCTCGGCACAACAGGCACAGCAAGCGCTTTCTACCCCGGCACCTTTAGTCTGGGAGGAATCTTCGTCCGTATTCAATTTTGGGCCTTGGACGGTCCCTTGTGGTGCAGTGCACCTAGCAGCGAATGACGACCCTTCCACTCAGGACAGAAAGCCCTGAGCATCTATCTCTCCTGTGCAGCTGGTACACCACTCTCAGTGCTAAGTGCACAGCAAGAGCTTTCTGGGCGGACACCTTTAGTCTTCCATATGGAATTTTGGCCCTCAGACGGACCCTTGCAGCTGGTGAATGACTGCCCTTCCACTGAGGAAAGAAAGCCATGAGACTCCGTCTCTTCTGTGCAGTTGTTGCATCACTCTTGGCACAACAGACACAGCAAGCACTTTCTGCCCAGGCAACTTTGGCCTAAGAGGAATCTGCCCAGGCAGAAAGCTCTTGCTGTGCTCGTAGTGTCAAGAGTGGCACACCAACGGCAGGTGAGAGATGGAGGGTCAAGCCTTTCTTTCCTGGCTGAAAGAGCAGTCATTGGTGGGCAGGAGCAACGCACCGAAATCGGCCGTCTGAGGGCCAAAAGTGAATATGGACGAAGATTCCTCCCAGACCAAAGGGGCCCGCCCAGAAAACTCTTGCTGTGCATGTGGTGCCGAGAGTGCTGGACCAGTGGCAGGTGACAGACGGAGGGTCTGGTCTTTTTTCCCTGGCGGGAAGGGAGCCGTTCGTGGGCAGGAGCCCCATTCCTACATGGGCTGTCCGAGGGCCAAAACTGAATCCAGATGAAGATTTCTCCCGGCCCAAGGTGGCCACCCAGAAAGTTCTGGCTGTGCACACAGTGCTGAGAGTGCTGCACCAACAGCAGGTGTGGGATGGAGGGTCAGGCTTTTCTTTCCTGATGGGCAGTCGTTCGTGGGCAGGAGCCCCGTTCCTAAATGGGCCATCTGAGGCCCAAGAGTGAATATGGGCGAAGATTCCTCCCAGACCAAAGGGGCTCGCCCAGAAAGCTCTTGCTGTGCACATAGTGCCCAGAGTGCTGCACCAACGGCAGGTGAGAGACAGAGGCCCAGGCCTTTTTTTCCGGCTGGAAGGGCAGTCGTTCCAGGGGAGTAGAGCCGCGCCGCACTCAGCCGTCCAGGGGTCAAAAGTGAATACGGAAGATTCCTCCCAGACCAAAGGGGCCAGCCCAGAAAGCTCTGGCTGTAGATGTAGTGCCCAGAGTGCTGCACCAACAGCAGGGGAGAGACGGAGGGTCAGGGCTTCTTGTCGTGGCTGGAAGGGCAGTCGTTGGTGGGCAGGAGCCCCATTCCTAAATGGGCCGTCCCCGGCCCAAAAGTGAATAGGGACAACAATTCCTCCCAGACCAAAGGGGTCCACCCAGAAAGCTCTTGCTGTGCACGTAGTGTCGAGAATGCTGCACCAACAGCAGGGGAGAGTCGGAGGGTCAGGCCTTTTTTCCTGTCTGGTAGGGCAATCCTTTTTCGGCAGGAGCCCCGTTCCTAAATGGGCCCTCTGAGGGCCAAAAGTGAATACAGATGAAGATTCCTTCCAGACCAAAGGTGCCCGCCCAGAAAGCTCTTGCTGTGCACGTTGTTCTGAGTGTGCTTCAGTAATGGAAGGGGAGAGACGGAGGGTCAGGCCTTTTTTTCCTGGTTGGAAGGGCAGTGGTTCCAGGGGAGGAAAGCTGCGCCGCACTTGGCCGTCCGAGGGCCAAAAGTGAATATGGATGAAGATTCCTTCTAGACCAAAAGTGCCCGCCCAGAAAGCTCTTGCTGTGCACGTAGTGCCCAGAGTGCTGCACCAATGGCAGCTGAGAGATACGGGATCAGGGTATTTTTCGCGGCTGGACAGACAGTCATTCGTGGGCAGGACCCATTTTCTAAATCAGCCATCTGAGGGCCAAAATTGAATATGGACAAAGGTTCCTCCCTGACTAAAGGTGCTCACCTAGAAAGATCTTGCTGTGCACATACTGCAGACAGTGTTGCACCAACGGCAGGTGAGAGATGGAGGGTCAGGCCTTACTTTCCTGTCTGATGAGCAGTTTTTCGCGGGGAGGAGAGCCGCGCAGCCCTCAGCCATCCGAGGGCCAAAACTGAATATGGACAAAGATTCCTCCCAGACCAAAGGGACCCACCCAGAAAGCTCTTGCTGTGCAGGTAGTGTCCAGAGTGCTGCACCAACGGCAGGAGAGAGACGGAGGGTCTGGGCTTTTTTTCCGGCTGGAAGGGCAGTCGTTGGTGGGAGGAGCCCCTGACTTAAGATTCCTTCCAGACCAAAAGTGCCCGCCCAGAAAGCTCTGGCTGTGCATGTAGTGTCGGGAGTGGCACACCAACGACAGGTGAGAGACAGAGGGTCAGGCCTTTTTTCCTGGCTGGAAGGGCAGTTGCTCTGGAACAGGAGGCCAGGCCCAAAAGAGTTAATTAAGAAATCTGGGTCTGCTAACAAGCTACTAACATCCAAACGGGCTGCACTTTTTCTGTTCTGTGGCAATGGATTTGCCATATGCAGGATGGAAGAAGTCCTGTCAGAGATGGACTAGTGAGGAAAAAGAAGAATACTGCTCAAATGTTATAGAAACAGAAGTTTTTAATGTGGTTTAAACAGGTTTCAAAATGACTTTTTGTATTTTCTGCAAGGTTACTCTTTCTTCTTCCCAACACCCCCTGTGAGGGACTTGTCTCCCATACAGGGTGTCCTGGGAAAGTGTTCTGAGGTGGTTTTTATTGGTCTTTGTTAACCCCTTCCTGTTGGCTGTTAACCCCTTACCTGATTGTTTTTTTCTGTGCCCTTGAACTTGTGATCGGCCCCCTTTTGACCCTCCTAAAAGCTTTATAAACCCCTTCCCCACAATAAACTTCCTCTTTCGTCCGTCCCTCCCTGGTGGTTTGTGTGGGCTCCTTGCGGGGTCGCCGGCCACGTGCGGGGGCGGGGGAAAGGGCATTCACCTCTCAGGTAATGGGGCTAGCAGCCTAAGGCCTGGAGGTCTCCCCCATCCCACTAATCCGTCGTACTGTTCTACTTACCTGACCAAAACTTAAGAGAATTTAAAAGAACATGTAATAGGCCTAGAGGTAGTAAATTAAGATGCAGTAGGATAAGGTAGACATTTGAATGAAAGAAACAGACTGGGAGCCAAGGCTTTTTCCAAGCTTCAGTGAGCTGGCAAGAACAATGGAAAAGAAGAGAGGTCAGGCTGAGGAAGATGAGTTTAAGCCCCCAGACCCATTGAGGAAGGACGGAACTACCCCGAAGATTGAGGGCCAATAGAAGCACCGCCCCAAGCCCCCCCTGAGCTCCACCTATACTCTGCCTGTTATTACTATGCATAGATAGATGTTGTAATCACTTGAATATGCATTTAATCACATCTGAAGATTGTATAAAAATGCTGATTTTGTGTGAAGCCTTTGAGCAAGTTTGTCCAGCGTGAGCTGGCTTGCTCCCAACGTTGAATAAACAAATACCTTGCTGCTTAAAGATAAAAAGTCTCTGAGCAGTTTCTTGGACCGATTTTTCGGATTCATATGGCGACCCGCCGCAGCACACCTTCACCACCCGGCTGCGGAATCCCTCAGAGAATGGGACCCCCTTGGGTAAGTCTTTTTACCAGAAGGGGCTCCCTTCTTCGGTGGCTTCTTTGGGGGGCTGGACAAGAACACGACCTATTGATAAAAGGTATTTGTACCTGGTTTCTGGTTTTGTCTGTTCTGGTTCTGGTTATTCTGGTTCTGGATACCCATGAGTCAAGGCGGGACGCCGTCTCGCGGGGGACACGGGAGAGGACGCTCTCCCAGGGGAATATCCCCTCTGGTCTGGTCTGGTCTGATTTTGTTTGTATTTGGCCAAATATTTTTTATTTTGAGAGAAAGAAGGTGGTCTTGTTCGTTTTCAGAAAAGTTATTATCTACCAGATATACCTCGCTTACCTTGAAACATCCAGGAGCACACAGTTAAAGGTATTATCATCCTAAGAGTTGCTATATGAGAGGTAGTGCTGAAGAGTTAACTATAAGCACACCACTTTGGGTAAGACCTAGAATTAAGATTAGTCCATTTTGCAACTGTTAGTTATATGTACGAGCCTTGTGTAACAGATGTAAGGTTTACCTCCCCGACAGACAAGGTTGGGTCAGAACCAGTGTGCATAATTGTAGAAAAGAGGGACACTGGAAGCAAGAATGCCCTGAATTAACAGGTGGAAATACAGCCATAGGAGGGGCTGTTGTTGCTTACAGAGTACTGAGTGAAGGGGGGGGGTGGCGGGCGAGTGCCTAGGGGACCTGCTGGTAAAAATTAAGCTAGGGGAAGAAAAAAGAAGAATTAGATTTTCTAATTGATACCGGGGCTACATTTTCTGTTTTGAATCAAAAATTAATACCTAAAAGTGATAAATACGTTTAAGTTGTGGGTGCCACTGGCCAATCAGAAAAGCTTTCTTTTGAAACCCCTGAAGTTCAAAATTGGAAAATCTGGGAGTTGTAATAGAATTCAAACAAGGTAAAATTGAATTTAAGGTAAAGAAAGAACAATTAATAGCAGCTCTGAGTTTAGCAACGGGCTATGTGAAGCCAAACCAGGAGAATTCAAATGTCAATCAAATTTCAGATGAAGTATACCCAGGAGTTTGGGCTATTAAAACACCAGGAAAGTCGAAAAGGGCAGTTCCCATTCAAATAGAATTACAGCCAGGAGCAAACTCAGTAATTAGGAAGCAATATGCACAGAGGCTGGAAGACAGAAGAGGAATTGAGCCAATAATAGATAACTTTTTGAAATTAGGGCTTTTGTAGAGTGTGAATCAGATTTCAACACCCCAATTTTACCAGTCAAGAAGCCAAATGGAACACACAGGTTGGCTCAGGATTTCAGAGCAGCAAATAAAATAGCTAAAACACACAGGCAGCTGTTGCAAACCTATATACCCTATTAACAATATTAAAAGAAAATCTAATTCGGTTCACAGTATTAGACCTAAGAGATGCCTTTTTTTCTGCCTTTCTGACACAGGAAAGTCAAAGGATATTTGCCTTCAAGTGGAAAATCCCACCATAGGAAGGAAAACTCAGCTCATTTGGACAGTGTTACCTTAAGGGTTCAAAAATATTCCCACAATTTTTGGGAATCAATTAGCTAAAGAATTGGAACAATGGTTAAGGGTGGAGAACAATGAGATTTATTACAAATCAGGCGCTTCCTTTTATACCCTGATACCATGGGACCATCCTAACCAATAGAGTTGTCTGTTCCTGTGCATGTCCCTTGATTCCCTTGCCCCTGGGACACGCCTCCTGCACTTGTCCAGAAAGAGAGGGAGCCAGCAGAGGTTCTGGTGCCGGTGTTGTGCCCTGGGGACAGTCAGTAGCATCGGTGAAAGTCACCATTCTGTCTCTTGCAAAGTTGGATAGTTAACAAGAACAAAAGGGTAATTTCACATAAGGCCAATTTCTTGTTCATTTTTCATGGAATTTTTGAAATAGGCCCTGTGGAGGTGCAGGTACGTCCAGGGGACAGTTTCTCCTGTCTCCTAGGAATCCTGCACGGCAAAGACTAAACAGGAAGGGTCAAAACCCCTTTTCCAGGTGTCAGTGGCTGGGCTGAAACACCATGTCATGGCAGAGCTACAGCTCTCACAATCTTCAGCCATGCATGGCAAACACTCTCTGCTCCGGAACTTGCAGCTCTGAATGACACCAAAGGCACTGCTAACCAAAGATGGCACTTACTGATTTCATTCCTTCAGGCATTACCTCTCCAACAGCCACAGGTTCCGTTTCCACTTCTTTCTCTTCAACCTCCTGTCCAGAATCAGGCTTTAGGATTAGGGTTAGGGTTAGGGTAAGGGTTAGGGTTAGGGTTAGGGTTATGGTTAGTGTTAGGGCTAGGGTTTAGGGTTAGGGTTAGGGTTAGGGCTAGTGTTAGGGTTAGGGTTAGCAAGGGTTAGAGTCAGGGTTAGGGTTTAGGGTTACGGTTAGGGTTAGAGATAGGGTTAGGGTTACAGTTAGGGATAGGCTTAGAGATAGGGTTAGGGTTAGGGTTTAGGGTTAGGGTTAGGTTTAGGGTTAGAGTTTAAAGATAGGGTTAGGGTTAGGGTTAGGGTTAGGGCTAGGGTTTAGGGTTAGGGTTAGTGTTAGGGTCAGGGTTAGGGTTAGGGTTAGGGTTAGCAAGGGTTAGAGTTAGGGTTAGGGTTTAGGGTTAGGGTTAGGGTTAGGGTTAGGGCTAGGGTTTAGGGTTAGGGTTAGCGTTAGAATTAGGGTTAGGGTTAGCAAGGGTTAGATTTAGGGTTAGGGTTTAGGGTTAC
>NW_016690182.1:15618328-15619895 GCF_001604755.1 Lepidothrix coronata
TTCCCGAAAACTAACCCTAAAAAAGAGACTGCAAGCTATGCGCAACCCCTATTCCCTCCCCCTAACCTTAAAAAAGAGACTGCAAGGCATGTGCAAACCCTGTTCTCTGACCCCAACCTTAAAAAAGAGATTGCAAGCTACTCACAAAGCCAGTTTCCTAACCCTAACCTTAAGAAAGAGACTGCAAGCTACTAGTGTTAGGGTTAGGGTTAGGGTTAGGGTTAGGGTTAGAGTTTAAGGTAAAGGTTAGGGTTAGGCTTAGGGTTAGGTTTAAGGTTTAGCGAAGGTGTTAGGGTAAGGGATAGGGTTAGGGTTGAGGTTAGGGGTTAGATTTTGCAGGGTTAGGGTTAGGGTTAGGGGTAGGGTTAGGGTTAGGGTTAGGGTTAGGGTTTAGGGTTAGGGTTAGGGTTAGGGTTAGGGTTAGGGTTAGGCAGAATCTGTCTCAATGCGCGATCTAACAGTCGCGGGTTTAGCCCATTCCAGACACGCAGCTGTGCCCAATAAGCCCCTCTCTGGCTGTAAACCCGATTCACTGCCCACTGCTGTCAGAATCTTTCTTTTTCTCTTGGGTGTCTGCTTTTGCTGTTGCTGTTCTGTTGCGTGTCTGGCAGAATACCCACCTCTGACCGGTATGTACTCTGCTTATATAGAGCACTGGCTGCGCCCACTGGGTGGAGTCAAGAGGCGGAATCAACACTGAGTGTTTAGTGTCACTGTTCCGCCTACTGGGTGGAGTCAACGCTGATTGGTCCACACAGTAACTGCAAGCTATACACAAAACCTTTTCTATAACCCTAACCCTAAAATAGAGATTGCAAGGTACTAGGGTTAGGGTATGGGTTAGGGTTCGGGTTAGTGTTAGGTTTTAGGGTTAGGGTTAGGGTTTGCATTAGGGTCAGAGTTAGGGTTAGGGTTAGGGTAAGGGTTAGGGTTAGTGTTAGGGTAAGAGAGAGGGTTAGAGTCAGTGTTAGGGCTAGGGTTTAGGGTTAGGGTTATGGTTTCGGTTAGGGTTAGGGTTAGGGTTAGCATGGGTTAGGGTTAAGGATAGGGTTAGGGTTAGTGTTAGGGGTAGGGTTAGGGTTAGAGTTAGGGGTCGGGTTAGGGTTAGGGTTAGGGTTAGGCAGAATCTGTCTCAATGCGCAATCTAACAATCGCGGGTTTAGCCCATTCCAGACACGCAGCGGTGCCCAATAAGCCCCTCTCAGGCAGTAAACCCGATTCACTGCCCACCGCTGTCAGAATCTTTTGCTTTTTCTCTTGGGTGTCTGCTTTTGCTGTTGCTGTTCTGTTGCGGGTCTGGCAGAATACCCACCTCTGTCCCGTATGTACTCTGCTTATATAGAGCACTGGCTCCGCCCCCTGGGTGGAGTCAAGAGGCGGAGTCAGTGCTGATTGTTTAGCGTCACTGGCTCCACCTACTGGGCGGAGTCAGCACTGATTGGTCCACACAGTAACTGCAAGCTATGCGCAAACCCTTTTCCTTAACCTTAAAAAAGAGACTGCAAGCTATGCGCAAACCCGGTTCCCGAAAACTAACCCTAAAAAAGAGACTGCAAGCTATGCGCAA
>NW_016690182.1:15626256-15632496 GCF_001604755.1 Lepidothrix coronata
TAAAAAAGAGACTGCAAGCTATGCGCAAACCCGGTTCCCGAAAACTAACCCTAAAAAAGAGACTGCAAGCTATGCGCAACCCCTATTCCCTCCCCCTAACCTTAAAAAAGAGACTGCAAGGCATGTGCAAACCCTGTTCTCTGACCCCAACCTTAAAAAAGAGATTGCAAGCTATGCACAAAGCCAGTTTCCTAACCCTAACCTTAAAAAAGAGACTGCAAGCTACTAGTGTTAGGGTTAGGGTTAGGGTTAGGTTTAAGGTTTAGCGAAAGTGTTAGGGTTAGGGATAGGGTTAGGGTTGGGGTTAGGGGTTAGATTTTGCAGGGTTAGGGTTAGGGGTAGGGGTAGGGTTAGGGTTAGTGTTAGGGTTAGGGTTAGGGTTTAGGGTTAGGGTTAGGGTTAGGGTTAGGCAGAATCTGTCTCAATGCGCGATCTAACAGTCACGGGATTAGCCCATTCCAGACATGCAGCTGTGCCCAATAAGCCCCTCTCTGGCTGTAAACTCGATTCACTGCCCACTGCTGTCAGAATCTTTTACTTTTTCTCTTGGGTGTCTGCTTTTTCTGTTGCTGTTCTGTTACGGGTCTGGCAGAATACCCACCTCTGTCCGGTATGTACTCTGCTTATATAGAGCACTGGCTGCGCCCACTGGGTAGAGTCAAGAGGCGGAATCAACACTGAGTGTTTAGTGTCACTAATCCGCCTACTGGGTGGAGTCAGCACTGATTGGTCCACACAGTAACTGCAAGCTATACACAAAACCTTTTCTATAACCCTAACCCTAAAAAAGAAATTGCAAGCTACTAGGGTTAGGGTATGGGTTAGGGTTAGGGTTAGTGTTAGGTTTTAGGGTTAGGGTTAGGGTTTGGGTTAGGGTCAGAGTTAGGATTAGGGTTGGGGTTAGGGTTAGTGTTAGGGTAAGAGAGAGGGTTAGAGTCAGTGTTAGGGCTAGGGTTTAGGGTTAGGGTTATGGTTTCAGTTAGGGTTAGGGTTAGGGTTAGCATGGGTTAGGGTTAGGGTTAGGGTTAGGGTTAGGGTTAGAGTGAGGGGTCGGGTTAGGGTTAGGGTTAGGGTTAGGGTTAGTTAGGGTTAGGGTTAGGGTTAGGGTTAGGGTTAGGGTTAGGGTTAGTGTTAGGGTAAGAGTTAGGGTTAGGATTAGGGTTAGCAAGGGTTAGGGTTAGCGTTAGGGTTAGGGTTTGGGTTAGGTTATGGTTAGGCAGGAGCTGTCTCAATGCGTGATCTAACAATCGCGGGTTTAGCCCATTCCAGACACGCAGCGGTGCCCAATNTTAGGTTATGGTTAGGCAGGAGCTGTCTCAATGCGTGATCTAACAATCGCGGGTTTAGCCCATTCCAGACACGCAGCGGTGCCCAATAAGCCCCTCTCGGGTTATAAGACGGATTCACTGACCACCGCTGTCAGAATCTCTTGCTTTTTCTCTTGGGTATCTGCTTTTGCTGTTGCTGTTCTGTTGCGTATCTGGCAGAATACTCACCTCTGTCCGGTATGTATCCTGCTTATATAGAGCAGTGATCCCACCCCCTGGGCGGAGTCAATAGGCGGTGTAAGTGCTGATTGTTCCACGTCACTGGCTCCGCCTGTTGAGCGGAGGCAGCACTGATTGGTCCACACAGTAATTGCAAGCTATGCGCAAAACGTTTTTCCTAACCCTAACCCTAAAAAAGAGATTGCAAGCTATGCGCAAAACCTTTTCCCTAACTCTAACCCCAAAAAAGAGACTGCAAGCTACTAGGGTTAGGGTTTGGGTTAGGGTTAGTGTTAGTGTTAGGTTTTAGGGTTAGGGTTAGGGTTAGGGTAAGGGTTAGGGTTCGGGTTAGGGTTAGGGTTAGGCAGAATCTGTCTCAATGCGTGATCTAACAATCGCCGGTTTAGGCCATTCCAGACACGCAGCGGTGCCCAATAAGCCCCTCTCGTGCTATAGGCCCGATTGGCTGCCCACCGCTGTCAGAATCTTTTGCTTTTTCTCTTGGGTGTCTGCTTTTGCTGTTCTGTTGCATGTCTGGCAGAATACCCACCACTTTCTGGTATGTACTCTGCTTATATAGAGCACTGGCCCCGCCCCCTGGGCAGAGTCAAGAGGCGGAGTCAACCCAGATTGGTCCACACAGTAACTGCAAGCTATGCCCAAAGCCTGTTACCTAACGCTAACCTTAAACGAGAGACTTCAAGCTATGTGCAAACGCTGTCCCTTAACCCTAACCTTAAAAAGTAGACTGCAAGCTCTGCACAAAGGCAGTTCCCTAAGCCTAACCTTTAAAAAGAGACTGCAAGCTACTATGGTTAAGGTTAGGGTTAGGGTTAGGGTTAGGGTTAGGTTAAGGGTTAGAGTTAGGGTTTAGGGTTAGGGTTTGGGTTTAGCGTTAGGGTTGGGGTTAGGCAGAATCTATCTCAATGCGCAATCTAACAATCTCGCGTTTAGCCCATTCCAGACATGCAGCGGTGCCCAATAAGCCCCTCTCGGACTATAAGCCCGATTCACTGCCCACCGCTGTCAGAATCTTTTGCTTTTTCTCTTGGGTGTCTGCTTTTGCTGTTCTGTTGCGTGTCTGGCAGAATACCCACCGCCGTCCGGTATGTACTCAGCTTATATAGAGCACTGGCCACGCCCCCTGGGTGGAGTCAAGAGGCGTAGTCAGCGCTGATTGTTCCGCGTCACTGGCTCCGTCTACGGGGCGGAGTCAGCCCTGATTGGTCAACACAGTGACTGCAAGCTATACCCAAAGCCTGTTCCCTAAACCTAACCTTGATAGAGAGACTGCAAGCTATGTGCGAACCCTTTTCCCTAACCCTAATCCTAAAAACGGGACTGCAAGCTATGTGCGAATCCTTTTCCCTAACCTTCACCTTTAAAAAGAGACTGCAAGCTATGTGGAAACCCGGTTCCCTAAGTCTAACCTTAAAAAAGAGACTGCAAGCTATGATCAAAACCTATTCCGTAAACCTAACCTTATAAAAGAGACTGCAAGCTCTGCGCAAACCCTATTCCCTGACCCTAACCCTAAAAAAGAGACTGCAAGCCATGCGCAAACCCTATTCCCTGACCCTAACCCTAAAAAAGAGACTGCAAGCTATACACAAACCCTCTTCCCTGACCCTAACCTTAAAAAAGAGAGTGCAAACTACTAGGGTTAGGGTTAGGGTTAGGGTTAGGGTTAGAGTTAGTGTTAGGGTTTAGGGTTTAGGGTTAGGGTTTGGGTTAGGGTTAGGGTTAGGCAGAATCTGTCTCAATGCGTGATCTAACAATCTTGCGTTTAGCCCATTCCAGACACGTAGCAGTGCCCAATAAGCCCCTTTTGGGCTATAAGCCGGATTCACTGCCCACCGCTGTCAGAATCTTTTGCTTTTTCTCTTGGGTATCTGCTTTTGCTGTTGCTGTTCTGTTGCGTGTCTGGCAGAATACCCACCGCTTTCTGGTATGTACTCTGCTTATATAGAGCACTGGCCCCGCCCCCTGGGTGGAGTCAAGAGGCGGAGTCAGCGCTGATTGGTCCACACAGTAACTGCAAGCTATGCCCAAAGCCATTTACCTAACGGTAACCTTAAACGAGAGACTGCAAGCTATGCGCAAACCCTTTTCCCTGACCCTAACCCTAAAAAGGAGACTGTAAGCTATGCGCAACCCCTATTCCCTGACCCTAACCCTAAAAAAGAGACTGCAAGCTATGTGCAAACCCTGTTTCCTAACCCTAACCTTAAAAAAGAGAGTGCAAGCTACTAGGGTTAGGGTCAGGGTTAGGCAGAATGTGTCTCAGTGCGTGATCTAACAATCTCGCGTTTAGCCCATTCCAGACACGTAGCGGTGCCCAATAAGCCCCTCTCGGACTATAAGCCCGATTCACTGCCCACCGCTGTCAGAATCTTTTGCTTTTTCTCTTGGGTGCCTGCTTTTGCTGTTGCTGTTCTGTTGCAGTTCTGGCAGAATACCCACCTCTGTCCCGTATGTACTCCGCTTATATAGAGCACTGGCCCCGCCCCCTGGGCGGAGTCAAGACACGGAGTAAGTGCTGATTGTTCTGCGTCACTGGTTCCGCCTACTGGGTGGAGTCAGCGCTTATTGGTCTACACAGTAACTGCAAGCTATGCCCAAAGCCTGTTCCCTAACGCTAACCCTAAAAAAGAGACTGCAAGTTATGCACTAATCCTTTTCCCTGACCCTAACCCTAAAAAAGAGACTGCAAGCTATGCACAAACCTTCTTCCCTCACCCTAACCTTAAAAAAGAGACTGCAAGCTATGCGCAAACCTTATTCCCTGACCCTAACATTCAAAGAGAGACTGTAAGCTCTGCGTAAACCCTATTCCCTGACCCTAATCCTAAAAAAGAGACTTCAAGCTCTGTTGAAACCCTATTCTCTTACCCTAACTTTAAAAAAGAGACTGCAAGTTATGTGCAAACTCTGTTCCCTAACCCTAACCTTAAAATGCGACTGCAAGCTACTATGGTTATGGTTAGGGTTATGGTTATGGTTCGGGTTTAGGGTTAGGGCTAGGGTTTAGGGTTAGGGTTAGGGTTAGAGTTAGGGTTAGAGTTAGTTGTAGCAGTGAATCTGATGAGAAACCTGTTTTAACGTCTTAAAATGGCTCTTTGTGGTCTCTTTGTAAACACGTTTTTCTTCTTCCCAACACGCCCCATGACAACTGTTATCTCCCATGCAGGAGTGTCCTGGGAAGGTGTCCTGAAGTGTTTTTCATTGGACCTTGTTAACCCCTTCCTGTGATGGGGTGTTCCTGTAAGCCCCTTGAGACTTCTAATTGGTTACTCTGCGAATCCTCCTAAACCCTATAAATGTAACATCCCCAGCAATAAACGCTCTCTTGCCTCCTCTCCACGCCGGTGTGCTGTCTCTGTGCCTGCCATATGGCCACATGCGAGGGGGGAGGGGAGGGCACCTCTCGCCTCCAGGCTCGGGGCCTGAAAACCCTGTCGCTGGAGTTCCCTTTCCCCATCCCTCAAGACGTCGGAATGGTTCTTCAGATGGAGATGGAACTAGAACTGGGCTCCTCCACGTCATGGGTGGGGAAAGGGATCCAGAGTTAGGGGTTAGGGTTAGGGTTTAGGGTTAGGGTTAGGGTTAGGTACGCTCTCACACACCCAGACACACTCAGACTCACTGGCACACACGTAGACAGACTCATACATGCTCACGCACACTCAGACACCCTCTGGCACATTCAGATACACTCGCACACGCAGTCATGAAGACACACTCAGACACACTCATACACACTTAAGCACACTCAGACGCACCTGCACACACTCTGACACACTCAGACACACCTCCAAACACTCAGTCACCCTCAGGGACATAAAGACATGCTCAGACACACTGAGGAACACGCAGACACACTCGCTCACACACAGACACATTCTCACACACTCAGACACACTCAAACACATTCACACACACGGACACACTTGAACACACTCCGACACACTCAAACACACTCACACACACTCAGACCCATAAATACATGCTCAGGCATGCTCAGGCACACACAGAAACACTCGCGCACACCCAGACACACTCAGATACACTCAGACACGCTCAGACACACTCAGATACACTCGTGCACACCCAGACGCACTCAGACACATTTTAACACACTGAGATATGCTCTCACACACCCACACAATGGCACAAACGTAGACAATCTCAAACACACTTGCAACACTCATAGGCACTTGAACACACTCACACACACTTGCCCACACTCTGACACGCTCACACATGCTCAGATGCACTCTGACATACTCAGACACACTGGCACACACTCAGAGACACTCACACTCACACATGCTCAGACACACTCAGACACAACTGCAAACACTCAGACACACTCAGACACACCTGCAAACACTGAGAAACAAACAGACCCATAAATACATGCTCAGGCACACTCAGGCACACTGAGACACAATTGCACACACCCAGACACACAAACACACACTCAAACACGCCCAGACACACTTGAACATGCTCCGACACTCAGACACACTTGAACACACTTGAACACACTCAAAAACACTCGCACACACTTGCACACACTAAGACACAGACACACTCATATACACTAAAGCACACTCAGGCGCACCCGCACACACCTGGACACACTCAGACACACTTGCAAACACTCAGACACCCTCAGGGACATAAAGACATGCTCAGACACACTCAGGCACACTAAGGCACACTCAGACACACCCGCAAACACACTCAG
>NW_016690182.1:15633641-15635941 GCF_001604755.1 Lepidothrix coronata
CAGACACACTCAGACACACCTGCAAACACTCAGACACACTCAGACACACTCTCACACATGCAGACACACTCGCACACTCAGACACACTCGCACACACTCAAACACACTAAGACAGGCTAAGACACACTCAGGCACTCAGACAAACTCACACACATTAAGACACACTCAGACACACTCATACACACTCAAGCACGCTCAGACGCACCTGCACACACTCAAACACACTCCGACACGCTCAGACACATAAATACATGCTCAGGTACACTCAAGCACACACAGAAATACCTGCACACACTCAGACACACTCGCACACACTCAAATGCACTAAGACAGACTCAGACACGCTCATACACACTCAGACACTCTCGCACACACTAAGACACACTCAGACACACTCATACACACTCAAGCACACTCAGATGCACCTGCACACACTCAAACACGCACCGACACGCTCAGACACATGAATAAATTCTCAGGCACGCTCACTCACACAGAAACACTTGCACACACAAAGACACACTCAGACACATTCGCACACACTCAGACTCACTGGCACACAGCTAGACAAACTCATACACGCTCACGCGCACTAACACACACTCTGACACACTCAGGCACACTCAGACACAGCTGCAAACACTCAGACACACTCATACACGCTCACACGCACCCAGACACACTCAGACACACTCAGACACACCCAGATACACTCAGACACACTCAGACACACGCAGACACACTCAAACACGCTCAAACATGCTCACACACACTCAGACAAAATAAGACAGGCTCAGATACACTCACACATGCTCAGACACACTCACACACGACTCCAAACAGTCAGACACACTCAGACCCATAAATACATGCTCAGGCACACACCCAGACACATTCAGACACATTGACACACACTAAGAAATGCTCTCACACACCCAGACACACTCACAACCAATGGCACACAGGCGGACAATCTCAAACACACTCGCAAAACTCATAGACACTTGAACACACTCAGACGCATGCGCCCACACTCCGACACACTCACACACCCTCAGACGCACTCTGACACAATCAGACACACTGGCACAAACTCAGACACACTCAGAGACGCTCAGATACACGCACATATGCTCAGACAGACTCAGAAAGAAGTGCAAACACACAGACACACTCAGACACACCTGCAAACACTCAGACACACTCAGACACACTCTCACACATGCAGACACACTCGCACACTCAGACACACTCGCACACNCAGACACACTCAGACACACCTGCAAACACTCAGACACACTCAGACACACTCTCACACATGCAGACACACTCGCACACTCAGACACACTCGCACACACTCAAACACACTAAGACAGGCTCAGACACACTCAGACACTCAGACAAACTCGCACACACTAAGACACACTCAGACACATTCATACACACTCAAGTACACTCACACGGACCCGCACACACTCAAACACACTCCGACACACTCAGACACAAAAATACATGCTCAGGCATGCTCAAGCACACACAGAAACACTTGCACACACACAGACACACTGGCACACAGCTAGAAAAACTCATACACGCTCACACGCACTCACACACACTGGCAAACTCAGGTACACTCAGACACACCTGCAAACACTCAGACACACTCATACACGCTCACATGCACTCAGACAAACTCAGACACACCCAGATAATCTCAGACACTCTCAGACACATGCAAACACACTCAAACACACTCAAACATGCTCACACACACTTAGACAAAATAAGACAGGGTCAGAGACACTCACACATGCTCAGACACGCTCACACACGACTCCAAACACTCAGACACACTCACACACACTCAGAAACACTTAGACACACCAGGACACATTCGTTCACACTCAGATACTCTCAGACAAACTCAGACACACTCGCACACAGTCAGACACACTCAGACTCACTCCCACACATCCAGACACACTCAGAAACATTCGCACACATTCAGACACACTTTCACACACTCAGAAACACACATTCTCAGACACACTCAGGCACAATGAGACACACTCGCAAACACCAAGACACATTCAGATAAACTCCGCTACGCTCAGAAACACTCAGGCACACCCAGACACAGTCAGACATGTAGCACTAAATCTGATGAGAAACTTGTTTAAACATGTCTTAAAATGGCCTTTTGTGGTCTCTTTGCAAACACATGTTTCTTCTTCCCAGCACCCCCTAGGACAGGTTATCTCCCATGCAGGAATGTCCTGGGAAAGGTGTCCTGAGGTGTT
>NW_016690182.1:15636471-15642564 GCF_001604755.1 Lepidothrix coronata
GGGCACCTCTCCCCTCCAGGCTCGGGGCCTGAAAAATCCTGTCGCTGGAGTTCCCTTTCCCCATCCCTCAGGACGTCGGAATGGTTCATCAGATGGAGATGAAACTAGAACTGGGCTCCCCAACGCTGTGGGTGGGGAAAGGAATCCAGACAGACACACTCGCACACACTCACACACACTCAAACACACACAGACACATTCAGGTGCACTCAGACAGGTTCAGAAAAACTCAGACACACTCAGACACACTCGCTCACGCTCAGACACAACTGCAAACACACTCGCACACACTCAGACACACTCAGACACACTTAGACACACTCAGACACACACGCACACACCCAGACTCATTAGCTCACACTCAGATACGCTCAGACACACTCAGACAGACTCGCACATAGTCAGACACACTTGCACACACTCAGACACACTTAGACACAAACAGACACATTCGCTCACACTCAGATACTCTCAGACAAACTCAGACACACTCGCACACAGCCAGACACACTTAGACACACTCAGACACACTCCCACACACCCAGAAACACTCAGAAACACTCACACACTCTCAGACACACTCAGACACACTCAGCCACACAGACACAATCGCATAGACTCAGACACGCCTGCAAACAATGACAAACAATCAGACCCATAAATGTATGCTCTGGCACACTCATGCACACTGAGACAAATTCGCACACACCCAGACACACTCAGATACACTCCGTCACGCTCAGGCACACTTATGCACATCCAGACACACTCAGACACAGTTGCACACACTCACACACACTCAGACACACTCCGGTACACTCAGACACACTCAGAAACACTCAGACACACTCAGACACACTCGCACACACTCAGACACACTCAGACACACTGGCACACACCCAGACACATTCGGTCACACTCAGATACGCTCAGAGACACTCAGATACACTAGCACACAGCCAGACACAAACATACTCAGACACACTCAAGCACAGTCCCACACACCCAGACACACTCAGATACACTCAGAAACGCTCAGACACACTCAGGCACACTGAGAGACATACAGAAACATTCTCACACACTCAGACACACCCAGACAGACAAAATCAGACACACTCAGAAACACTCAGACACAACTGCAAACACACTCGCTAAGACTCAGACACATTCAGACACACTTAGACACACTCAGACACACTCGCACAAACCCATACACATTCGTTCACACTCATACACACTTAAACACAATCACACATTCTCAGACACAGTCAGGTACACTCAGACACACTCGCACACACTCAGACACATACGCATACACACAGATATTCTCAGACACACTCAGGCAAACTCTCACAAAGTCAGACACACTCAGACACACTCAGGCACACCCAGACAGGCTCAGGCACACATGAACACACACACACACACTCAGACACATACGCATACACACAGATATTCTCTGACACACTCAGGCAAACTCTCACAAAGCCAGACACACTCAGAGACACTCAGGCACACCCAGACAGGCTCAGGCACACTTGAACACACACACACACACACACACACACTCACACACACTCAGACAGAATAAGAAACACTCAGACACTCTCGCACACACTCAGACACAACTACAAACACACCCAGACACACTCAGGCACAGTAAGACACACTCGCACACACCCAGACACATTCACTCACACTTAAGCTCAGACACACTCAGACAAACTCGCACACAGCCAGACACACTTAAACACACTAAGGCATACTAAAACAGAGTCCCACACACCGAGTCACCCTCACAAACCCTCAGACACACTCAGACACACTTTCACACACTCAATAACACTCACACACTCTCAGACACACTCAGGCACACTCAGACACACTCGCACACACTCAGACAAATTCTCACACACTCAGACACACTTGAACACATTCAAAAATACACAGACACACTGAAACATACCTGAAAGCACTAAGACACACTCAGACACACTTATACACACCCAGACACACTCAGAAACACTCAGATACACTCGCTCACGCACAGACAAACTGCAAAAACACTCGCACACTCAGACACACTTATACACACCCAGACACACTCAGAAACACTCAGATACACTCGCTCACGCACAGACAAACTGCAAAAACACTCGCACACTCAGNACACACTCGCACACAGCCAGACACACTCAGACACACTCCCACACACTCAGACACACTCAAACACACTCAGACACACTCAAGCACAGTGCCACACACCCAGAAACACTCAGATACCCTCAGACACGCTCAGACAGACTCCGGCACACAGAGAGATGCACATACACAGTCGCACACACTCACACACTCACACACACTCAGACACAGTCAGACACACTTGCACACACATTAAGACACACTTAGACACACTCGCACACACCCAGACACATTCGGTCACACTCAGATATGCTCAGACACACTCAGACACACTCGCACACAGCCAGACACACTTAAACACACCCGGACACACTCAAGCAAAGTCCAACAGACCCACACACTCACACACACTCAGAAACACTCAGCGACACTCAGACACAATCACACACACTCAGACAAACTCAGGCACACTCAGACACGCTTAGAAGCACTCAGACACACTGAGAAGCACTCACTCACATGCACACACACTCAGACACACTCAGGCATGCTCAGGTGTACTCAGAAAAACTAAGATTCGCTCAGACACTCTGAGAAACTCTCAGACACTCTCGCATACGCTCAGACACACTCAGATGCACTCCGACACACTCAGACACACTCAGGCAAACCCACACACACTCAGACACACTCGCACACACTCACACACTCATACACACTCAGACACACTCAGAAACACTCAGACACACTCGCACACTCTCAGACACACTCAGATATACTCCGACACACTCAGGCACACTCAGGCAAACCCACACACACTCAGACACACTCGCACACACTCACACACACTCAGACATACTCACACACACTCAGACATACTCACACACACTCAGACACACTCAGAAACGTTCAGACACATCAAGTAAACCCGCACACACACAGACACACTCGCACACTCTCGCACACAGCCAGACACACTTAAGCACACCCAGACACACTCAAGCACAGTCCCACACACCCACACAGTCACACACACGCACACACTCACACACACTCAGACACACTCAGGAACACTGAGACACAAACACACAGTCAGACACACTCAGACACACTCAGGCACACTAAGACATGCTCAGACACACTAAGACACACTCAGAAACACTCACACACAATCAGAATCACTCAGGTACACTCTGACACACTCAGAAACAATCAAACACTCCTATACACACTCAGACACACTTAGACACATTCAGACACACTCACACACACACACACTCTCACACTCAGGGACACTCAGACACAGTAAGATACGCTCAGACACACTCAGATACACTCGCACACACTCAGACACACTCAGGCAAACCCACACACACTCAGACACACTTCAGCACACTCAGAAACACTCAGACACACTCAAGCACACTTCCACACATCCAGACACACTCAGAAACATTTGCACACATTTAGACACACTCTCACACACTCCGACAAACTCAAACACACTCAGACACACTCAGGCACACTCAGACACACTCAAGCACACTCCCACACATCCAGACACATTCAGAAACATTCGCTCACACCCAGACACACTCTCACACACTCAGACACACTCAGACACACTCGCACACAGCCAGACACATCTAACACACTCAGACACACTCAAGCACAGTCCCACACACCCAGGAACTCTCAGCCACACTCAGACATGCTCAGACACACTCAGGCACACTGAGAGATGCACCTGCACACTCGCACACATCCAGACACACTTGAACACACTCCTATACACTCGGACACTCTCTCACACACTAAGGCACACTCTTACACACTGAGACGCACTAAGACACACTCAGGCACACTCATACAAGACTCAAGCACACTCAGATGCACCTGCACACACTCAGACACACTGAGACACACCTGAAAAAACTCAGACACACCTGCAAACACTCAGAAACAATCAGACCCATAAATATAAGCTCAGGCACACTCAGGCACACTCAGACACACTCGCACACACTCAGACACACTTAGACACACTCAGGCACACTCTCACACCCTCAGACACACTCAGACACACTTAAACACACTCAGACACGTTCGCACACACTCAGACACAATTGAGCACACTCAGACACGCTCACACACTTCCAGACACATTCACTCACACTCAAACATGCTCAGACACGCTCAGGCACACTCGCACACAGCCAGACACACTTAAACACACTCAGACACACTCAAGCACAGTCACACACACCCAGACACTCTCAGCCACGCTCAGACACGCTCAGACACACCCAGACACACTGAGAGATGCCCAAGACACAGTCTTACACACTCAGACACACTTGAGCACACTCAGACACACTCAGACACACTCAAGCACACTCCCACACATCCAGACACAATCAGGCACACTCCCACACATTCAGACACACTCTCAGACACTCAGAAACGCTCACACTCAGATATGCTCAGACACACTCAGACACACTCTCACAAAGCTAGACCCACTTAGACACACTGAGACAAACTCAGACACAATCGCATACACTCAGACACACCTGCAAACACTGAGAAAAAAGCAGACCCATAAATATAAGCTCAGGCACACTCAGGCACACTCAGACACACTCTCACACACTCAGACACATTAGACACGCTCAGACACACTCGCAGACAGCCAGACACACTTAAACAAACTCAGACACACTCAAGAACAGTCCAACAAACCCAGACACGCTCAGCCACACTCAGACATGCTCAGACACACTCAGGTACACAAAATGATGCCCAGACAAACTCGCAAACACTCAGACATACTTCAGCACACTCAGACACATTCAGACACACTCAAGTACAATCCCATACATCCAGACACTCTCAGAAACATTCGCACACGTTCAGACACATTCTCACAAACTCAGAAACACTCACACACTCTCAGAGACACTCAGGCACACTCATACATAACTCAAGCACACTCAGATGCACCTGCACACACTCAGACACACTGAGACACACCTGCAAACACTCAGACACACTTGCAAACACTCAGAAACAATCAGACCCATAAATATAAGCTCAGGCACATTCAGACACACTCAGACACACTTAGACACAGACACACTCAGACACACTTAGACAAACTGAGACACACTCGCACACACCCAGACACATTCGCTCTCATTCAGATACGCTCAGACACGCTCAGACACACTTGGAGACAGCCAGACACACTTAAACACACTCAGACACACTCAAGCACAGTCCCACACTCCCAGACATGCTCAGATACACTCAGGCACACTGAGAGATGCACAGAAAAACTCGCACACACTCAGGCATACTTGAGCACACTCAAGCACTCTCAAACGCACTCAAGCACAATCCCACACATCCAGACTAATTCAGAAACATTCGCACATATTCAGATACACTCTCACACACTCAGAGACACTCACACAATCTCAGACACACTCAGCCACACTCAGACACGTCCAGACACACTCAGGCACACTAAGAGATACTCAGACACACTCGAACACACTGAGACACATTCGCTAACACTCAGACATGCTCAGACACTCTGAGACACACTCACACACAGCCAGACACACTTAAACATACTCAGACACCCTCAAGCACACTCCCACACATCCAGACACACTCTCACACACTCAGAGACACTCACACAATCTCAGACATACTCAGGCACACTCAGACCCGCTCAGACGCACGCAGACACATTCGTTCATACTCAGATACGCTCAGACTCGCTGAGACACACTCGCACACAGCCAGACACACTTAAACACACTCAGACACCCTCAAGCCCTCTCCCACACACCCAGACACTCTCAGCCACACTCAGGCACGCTCAGCCACACTCAGGCACGCTGAGTGATGCTCAGACACACTCGCACACACTCAGACACA
>NW_016690182.1:15642574-15644330 GCF_001604755.1 Lepidothrix coronata
TGCACACACTCAGACACACTTGGGCACACTCAAACACACTCAGACACACTTGGGCACACTCAAACACACTCAGACCCTCTCAGACACACTCAGGCACACTCCCACACATCCAGACACACTCTCACACACTCAGAGACACTCACACAATCTCAGACACACTCAGGCACACTCAGACCCGCTCAGACATGCTCAGAAACACTCAGACACACTGACAGATGCCCAGAAAACCTCGCACACACTCAGACTCATTCATTCACGCTCAGACACACTCAGGCACACTCAGGCACACTCCCACACATCCAGACACACTCTCACACACTCAGAGACACTCACACAATCTCAGACATACTCTGGCACACTCAGACCCACTCAGACACGCTCAGACGCACGTAGACACATTCGTTCATACTCAGATACGCTCAGACTCGCTGAGACACACTCGCACACAGCCAAACACACTTAAACACACTCAGACACCCTCAAGCACAGTCCCACGCACCCAGACACACTCAGCCACACTCAGGCACGCTCAGCCACACTCAGGCACACTGAGAGATGTCAGACACACTCGCACACACTCAGACACATTCGACCACACTCAGAGACACTAGGGCACATCTAGACCCGCTCTGACACACTCGCACAGACTCGCACGCACTCTGACACACTCGGACACAGATACTCTCTCACACACTAAGGCACACTCTTACACATGAGACGCACTAAGACCCACTCAGCCACACTCCTACAGACTCAAGCACACTCAGATGAACCTGCACACACTCGGACAGAATGAGACACACCTGCAAACACTCAGACACAACTGCAAACACTGAGAAAAAAGCAGACCCATAAATAGAAGCTCAGGGACATTCAGTCACACTCTCACACACTCAGACAAACTCTCACACACTCAGACACACTCGCACATTTCCAGACACATTCAGTCACACTCAGACACGCTCAGACACGCTGAGACACACTCACACACAGCCAGACACACTTAAACACACTCAGTCACACTCAAGCACAGTTCCACGCACCCAGAGACGCTCAGCCACACACAGAGACGCTCAGACACACTCAGGCACACAGAGAGATGTCAGACACACGCGCACACACCCAAACACACTTGAGAACACTCAAACACACTCAGACACACCCAAGCACAGTCCCACACACCCAGACACGCTCAACGACACTGAGACACGCTCAAACACACACAGGCACACTGAGAGATGCCCAGACACACTCACACACACTCAGACACACTTGGGCACACTCGCACGCACTCAGACACACTTGGGCACACTCAGGCACACTCCCACACATCCAGACACACTCTCACACACTCAGAGACACTCACACAATCTCAGACACACTCAGGCACACTCAGACCTGCTCAGACACACGCAGACACATTCGTTCTTACTCAGATACGCTCAGACTCGCTGAGACACACTCGCACACAGCCAGACACACTTAAACACACTCAGACGTCCTCAAGCCCTCTCCCACACACCCAGACACTCTCAGCCACACTCAGGCATGCTCAGACACACTCAGGCACACTGAGAGATGTCAGACACACTCGCACACACTCAGACGCATTCGATCACGCTCAGAGACACTAGGGCACATCTAGGCCCACTCTGACACACTCGCACAGACTCGCACGCACTCTGACACACTCACACTCAGACACACTCTGACACACTCCGACACACTCAGATACTCTCTCACACACTAAGGCACA
>NW_016690182.1:15646433-15647453 GCF_001604755.1 Lepidothrix coronata
AATATAAGCTCAGGGACACTCAGTCACACTCTCACACACTCAGAAACACTCGCACAGAGTTACACTCTCTCTATCACTGTGAGACATACTCACTCAGGCACACAGATGTTTAAACACACTTTCTAACACTCTGTCACAGTCCTACCTTATCAGAGATAGTCTGAGAATCTGAGACGCAATCAAACTAGCTCAGTTTACTTGAACAACCTCAAAGACATTTCAATCAGACAGACTTGAACGCACTCTTTAGCACTCGAAAACAGTCAAAGGCAGACACACTAACACACGCTCAGGTACAGACACACTATAAATTTTCATTTAATGAATCAGACATACTTAGACGACTGGGAAACCATTACGTTATACCTATCACAATCAGACACATTCGAGTACTGTGAGGCACTTTTGCAGAAAGTTTTGCACGCTCGCACTCATTTACACACAGTAAGAAATACTCAGAGAGGCTTACAATTACTCGGACGAAAATGTACATTCGCACACTGTCTTAACTCTTGAGGAGACCCACAGTAGGAGAAAATCATTCTCTTTTTCACACACATTGAGACATACTCACTTACCCGCTCTCACTGTTTTCTTCCATAAAGAATCGGATATTTCTCCTCCTGTATTAGTTCAAGGAATCTTAAAGAAATCAGGCAAAATATTAAATAATCCGATACCTATTTAGTTTGTAAGCTTTTTTCTGATTGTGGGTGTTTTTGAGAGTCTGTGAGTTCGTGTTTACGTGTTTGTTTTTTCTGTGTTGTAATATGTTCGAATATATCTGAGTTGTTGAGAATGTGAATATGGTAGGTAATTTCAGCCAAACGTGTGACAGTGTTCCTGAGCATCTGTGAGCATGGTCGAGTGTTCCTGAGTCTGTCTGATTTTGTGTGAATGTGTGCGAGTGTATCTCTGTGTTTTTCAGTTGCCGAGGTTTTCTGAATTTTCTACGTTTTTCTGTTTTTTTTATCATTTCTGCCAGTTTTATTGTGTTTGTGAGTGTCTGGTTTTAACAAG
>NW_016690182.1:15649480-15651333 GCF_001604755.1 Lepidothrix coronata
AGACGCTCACCTTTTTCATCTCCTCTAAGGTGCAGGTAGCCCACGCCTTCCAAGGCTGGCTAACTTCACGCTCAAAAACTAAATGACAAACTCACGGACCCAAATATCAAATCGCCCTTGCCACGCCGAGTGGCGCCCCAACCTCTTGCCCTTCTACTCTGCTTTCCTCCTATTCTGCTGGACACCCTGTCTGCTGACCTCAGAACGAAAAAAAGGACTCTTCATTTCACCTAAGAAGCTCAATGAAAGCTCAATGAGCCTTTTCATATTTCTCAAGGTCAGTCAGGAAAACCAGGTCAGCTACATTCTTCATTCATCCTCATGGCCAGTCTTCACCAACGAAAATTTGAGAAAAGCCTCTACTCATTTTTAGTACAATGGCGGTGGTGATACAGGGCTTTGGAAAGGCGAGTAAGGCCTTTGAGCTTGGGCAATGGATTTTTTTAGGTGAGAAACTTTGATTTGATCTGAGCCTTCCCTTTAAACCTAGGGTTCATATGCTGGAGCCCAGCGAGCTTGGAGGGTGGCAGACAGGTCCTCATGACGTAGGTTTGACTTGAAGTGATCTTCCCTTATATGGATGGCCTTAGAGGGCTGAACCAGCTCCATGTACCCCGGTTTCGAGTTGTCCTTCCATTATGCATTAAGACATATAAATCCACAAAAAAAAATAATGGCCTTGCCAGGCAGTTCCCATCATCTCCACAAAACCCTGCTCTCAAGACTGCACTCAGAAGTACCATGGTTGCCCCATCCCCAAGAACTAGACAACAATCACCTCAGGCAGATAAGCACACCCACGAGGACTCTTATGTGTACTCCACCTTCCTCCCCCTTATCTACACACAACTCCAGGACAAACACACGCACACCTGACACAGGACACGACAAACATGTCGTGATTGGAGAGAAAATTCTCAGCAAGAAAGAGTACACCAAGAATCGAGACACTGTTTTGTGAGAAGACCTACACAACTGCGACGGCGAGCTGAGAATGCCCTACGGAAGTCTGTGGAAAGACTCCAAGTTAACGGCCTTGGAAAAGAAGGGCCTGTCAAAACAGCACAGAGGGTCGTGCCACAACCTTATGTGGATGGAAGATTGGGAGGATGCGAAGACCAATACCCCCCTCCTTTACGGTGGATGGTTGAAGAGCTTGGCCGATCACAGAGTCGGAAACGTGGACGCGGAGTACACCCGACTATAGAATTCCAAGACGGAATTATGGTGCAAGATTGCAGATCAAGGAAGAGACTATATGGGCACTGTGCCGAGAAGACGTGCAAGATCCCGGGAATGATGCCCGAAGCTTCCTATAAGTTCCTTCGGGGCAGAACGCAATGACATCTAAACTGAGAAACAACGAGACACGCAAAACGGACTAGACAAATTACGCGACAGAGACCGGAACTGCTCTGCCCTGCACAGCCCTGTCTTGTGCTCAAAAGTAAGCCAATCCCCCTAGGTGTACTACAGGGCCTGTTATTGGACATCTTCCCCCCTACGCTCATTTCTAAAACCATCCGTGCCATTCCCAGCTTACTATCCTCCCCTCTCCGTGACACAGGCCTCCACTTAAGTTTCCAAGAGCCAGGGATGTGAGAGCCTACTTCAACGCAAGAGAAGGTCGTCTCGGCTACCTCAGAGTTTCACGCAGCCGCTGCCTTTCCTACTTTTCAGCTACTAGAAAGAAGACTTGCAGGAGTTTAGCAGCAGCTCAGCCAGAACACCACAATTCCCATACACACGTTCTCCCAGGCGCACCGAGGCCCTCGGACTCACCGGCTCCAGCCAGAGTCCCAGGCTGCAGCTGTCATCACACGGGATACCTGGGTGATCCACCCGCAAATACC